>NW_012115300.1:1532911-1565582 GCF_000951035.1 Colobus angolensis palliatus | reverse complement strand
CTAATGACAAAATACTTAAAAGAGAAATCTTCTGCTTTTAAAATAGCATATAGTGTAAAACCACATACTAATGATATTTGAATTTTTGCATTTTTTCAATATCTCAGACCATAACTACTCTTTTTCTGGGCAGCAAATGGTTCATTAACTTTGGTTCCCTTACTTAGCACATTCGGCAGCTTGTCCCATCCAAAGAATAAAAAATGAAGTCTTGTTTTCTTTAAATCTGAAAACCTTGTTTCTGCTACATTACCTCTAACAACAACAACAAAAAAGTTTATAAAAAGAAATTCTCAGTTCCTCATAAAAGGATATAGAAAACCAATATCCAGATTCCAATTCTATGTGTTAATTATGTATAATATTGGAATAGAGATAGCATTTAAAAGAAAAGATGGTTAGCTCAGTATAAGGATTCAAGGTAGGTTTCTGAGAGGAAACTTGATGGGGACTGTAGTTGATAAAAGACATTCCAAGTAGAGGGAACATATATATGAAAGCGTTAGTGGCATGAAGCAGGAGGGTAAGTTCTAGAGCTATGATTGTACATTGTTAGGTAGAGTATAGGTGTGGAGGTAAAGATATGGGTAAGTGTGGGGAGGGGTGGGGTCAGACCCTGCTGTGTCACAGCAGTAGTGGTTCATGTCTGTTATCCTGGCATAATTATTAAGAAAGTCATTTTTATTTTCAAAAGTGTCCTGTTGGGATGGTAAATTACATCACCACTTTGGGGCAAGGGACTTTTGCAAACCATACAGTGCTGTTTCTTCCATTTCCTGGTCCTACTGACACTACCTCATCTTTTTTAAATACTATAGTCTTCTAGTCTATAATGAGCAGGAGAGAGGCAGAGGCCAGATCATGGAGGATTTTATAAATCTTGCTAAAGACAATAAACTTTAAAGCCTAAGAAAAAGGTCTAGTGAAAGGTTTCAAGCAGGAAAAATACACATCTACTTGTTTTACAAAATGATTTGGAGGAGGACAGGAATGAAGCAAGCCAGTTGCAGCCAGCACCAATGACCAGCCATGTGAGTGAAAACATTTTAATCCATCCAGCCTTGTATTAGTCAGGGTTCTCCAGAGGGACAGAATTGATAGGATATATGTATATATGAAAGGGAGTTTATTAGGGACAATTGGCTTACATATTCCCAAGGTAAGTCCCACTATAGGCGTTCGGCAAGCTGGAGAAGAGAGAAGTCAGTAGTGGCTCAATCTGAGTCCAGATGCCTCAAAAGCAGGGAAGCTGACAGTACAGCCTTTGGTTTGTGGCTGAAGACCTGAGAGCCCCCAGCAAACCACTGGTTTGAGTCCAAAGGTCAAAGCACCTGGAGTCGGATATTCAAGGGCAAGAGGAACAGATGGAAACATTCAGCATGGGAGGAAGATGAAAGCCAGAAGACTCAGCAACCCAGCTTATCCCACCTTCTTCCAGCTGCTTTGTTCTAGCCATACTGGCAGCCGATGGGATGGTCTCTACCCACACTGAGGGTGGGTCTTCCTCTCCCAGTCCACTAACTCAAATATTAACTTCCTCTGACAACACCCTCACAGACACACCCAGAAACAATACTTTCATCAGCTACCTAGACATCCTTCAATCAAGTTGACAACTAATATTAATCACCATAAGCCTCTAGTAAATTGCCAGATTATTTCAATTTACTTAAGCCACCTAAATGGCTGAGGTGGGATAGACATAATAACTGCCCAGCAGAGCACAGCCCACACTGCATATTCATTGAATTGTGAGAAAATAAAATGGTGGCTGTTTTAAGTTAGTACATTTTGAGTGGTTTGTTACACAGCAATAAGACATGGTTTTAGCTTTTTCTTAGAAAATATATCAGAAAGTTTAAAGAGAGACTACATTACTATACAAATC
Source organism: Colobus angolensis palliatus (assembly GCF_000951035.1). Classification (NCBI taxonomy): domain Eukaryota; kingdom Metazoa; phylum Chordata; class Mammalia; order Primates; family Cercopithecidae; genus Colobus; species Colobus angolensis. Next base: position 1,563,694 of record NW_012115300.1, on the reverse strand, counting down.
AAAAGTAAAAATACTTAATGAAATTATGCGTTTATTCATGATTCAAAATTCTTAGAAAAACTTAAATAAGAATATACTTTTTCAACCTGCAAAAGAATATTATTTTTCAATTATCAGCCAGTTGTATGCTTAATAGTAAAACATTAAGGAACTTCTCATTAAAATCATGAGTAAGACACCTAGGCCAACTATCAAATGTCATTGCTTAATACTGTTTTACAAGTTCTAGACAATGCAATAATACATTCATCAGAGACATGAGACCTAAATATCAGAAAGAGATAAATTGTGATAATTTTTAGATGTGATTGACTACTCAGCATTTAAAAGTAGTCTATGGGAAACAAATGTCTTTTTTTAAAGTTCAGAAAAATGACTAAATGCAATATAAGTTGTCAGAAATATGTATTAAGCAAGAATCAATAAAAAATATAGAAAATCTAAATTACCACTGTAAGGTAAAACAAAAATGAAAAACAATAAAAGAAACCCACCTAAGAAAAATATGACCATCTAACCAAGACTAATGAAGAAAACTACAGTTTTTTAAATAAAACATTTTAAAGGACTTGAGTAAAGGGAGTTGCATATCATAGACCTGGATAAAAGGACTAATCATGATAAATTTGTTCCATGTAACCTTAAATCAAAATTTATTATATTATTATTTTTGGTACTTTATAAAGTATAGTAAACATAAAAATGTGTGAGTATAAACAAAAATGCTGGAAAAAATAAACTTCAGGGATGCGATGTGTAAGATACTACAGGATAAGAAAAAGCTAGAGTCATTGTAATTAGGAGTACTTATGAAAGTATAATGTGAAGAATGGAACAGACTAGAAAGCCAGGAAACAAATCCTAATACATATATCAGGACTTGTTTTATAACAAATATAAAATCACAAATCATGAGTAAAGTTGTTTTCTGTTGAAAAAAGTCTTTACTTCACAAAAAATAAAGTATACTTATACTAAAGAGATAAATATTTGAAATTAATGGTAGGTTAGTATTTATTTTGTTTGGCATGAAGAACTTTCTAAGTAAATAGGAGGACTTTAAGAGAGAAGAAATAGTGATTTTTGACTATAGAGAAAAAATTCAAATTCTGTATTTTTACAAAAACAACCATAATGAAGAAATGGTTATGCTGCTGAGAAATTTTTAAAATGCTTTATTTATAAAATGGAGAAATAATTATGGTTGGTCTCAAGACTAAGTGGAAAAGATAGCTATTAAAAATGTTATTATTCCTAATGTACAAATAGCTCTAATGAATTACTGGGACATAAACTTTCCAATAGAAAAATGAAGTCAAACAATATAAATAGGCAATGTTCAAAAAAATTGCAATACTGAGTAAACATGGGAATATGTTTAATCTTACCGACAATTATAGAAATAAAAACTAAATCAGAGAAATGTCATTTGCCACTTACCAATTATTCATTTAAAATTATACTAGGCCGGGCGCGGTGGCTCAAGACTGTATAATTCCAGCACTTTGGGAGGCCGAGACGGGCGGATCACGAGGTCAGGAGATCAAGACCATCCTGGCTAACACGGTGAAACCCCATTTCTACTAAAAAATACAAAAAATTAGCCGGGCATGGTGGCAGGTGCCTGTAGTCCCAGCTACTCCGGAGGCTGAGGCAGGAGAATGGCGTGAACCCGGGAGGCGGAGCTTGCAGTGAGCTGAGATCCAGCCACTGCACTCCAGCCTGGGTGACAGAGCGAGACTCTGTCTCAAAAAAAATAAATAAATAAAATAAATAAAATAAAATTATACTAATCTACTCAGTATGAGAAATATATTCAAATGAGTGCTAGCACATATGTAGGGGTGAAAATAAAAATATTTTACAACTAGTACAGCCGGGGACTGACCAATCAAAATAGACATCCAACCAAACAACTCTGTGTATATTCTGACTGCAGCATAAACACTTACAAATACATTATACTCTTTGACACCTAAATTCCTTTGTACATGTATCAAATATCTCTGATAATTCCAAATCTTTTTCCAGAAATGTTTTGACAATTTACGTGTTTACCAGCAGTTAATGAAAGTCTGTTTCCTTACATCCTAAGCAACATTGGAGGTTTTCTAATTTATTTTCAATTATTTTTCATTTTTTTGCCATTATAATAGGTAAAAATACTATGTGATGATGAGTTTGATTTTCCTTTCTTTGGCTACTAATGGAGTTGCTTTATTTCTTCCTTTGTGTACTGACTGTCCTTATTCTGTTACTGTTTCATTCTATAGCCTTTAATCCTGTTAGTATAAGAATAGAAGAAAAGAAATTTAAATGATTTCTCTCCCATTCACATAATCATACCAATGATTGCTTTTCATGGTGGAAGCTAGTATGTTTTAGAACACAGTGTTCTGAATGGAAAACTCAAGAATGAAAGAAAGTATTATGTGGCATTGTGTCCAAGAGCAAATCACTAAATTTAAAAATGGCATGCATCACAACAGAAAGGGGTGGATGTTGACTGATGAGTTAGTATCTTAGCTGCATTTAACTCCGTAGGCTTGTCTCTAGTGCCTCATGCATTGCTTCCCTTCTCCTCTGGCCCCTGCCAATACAGGACCACCCAGGCTCCTGAATGCAGTTCTTTCTGTAAGACCTTGAGGCAAGCCCAAATTGCAGGGTGGAAGGTCTTTAGTTTGTTTGAGGCATGAATAATTTCTCTGCCATCTCTTTCACCCTACTCTGGTTACCATGCAGAATGTCATTCTGGGTAGCTTGGAAATGGTTCTAGGCTTGTACCATAAAGAGGTCCAGACATTTTTTGTGGACTTATGACGGTAGGGAGAAAATAAAAAATGGATGCAGAGGTTGACCTAGCTATCCTATCCAAGTCGACTGGGGTTTGGGGTTTCCAGAATTGTTGTCATGTTTGGGGAGCCTTGCAAGTGGATTAATGACAAGGCATTTTGAGGGCTGCTGATCCAGGGAATTGGATCAAGTTGTCTGGGTACATGGCATTCCATTTGTTTATGTACTCCATCTTGTATTTAAATGGTAAACCTGGTATTGTGGGGTTGTTGACAGTTAGCTATATTATTGGCTCTCATAGAAGAGGGTCTCTGAGAAAGTTTAGAACCACATTTTGGTTATGAAAAATTGGATAATTATTACGTTTCTCTGAGGAGAATCGACTCTTTGACTGAGTTGTACCCACAAGCTTTTCAATATTTGTCTGATTCCTTGTTTGTCAGTGACTGTCCTTTAGAGGGCTTCAAATACATATTCATAACAATAAAAAACAGCTTTTGCCTTATAGTAGAAGCCATAGAAAATGTTTTAGAAACTGGCTTGTTCTTTGTGCTGTCATATATTATACATATAGACACACACAAACATATATATACACACGCACATACATATATGTATACACACACACACACACAGAGAAGAAGTTGCATTACCAAATATGATAGTAAATCTAAATGAGTCAAATGTTAATCTCCTTTGGAATACCTTCACAGACATACCCAGGATCAATACTTTGCAACCTTCAATCCAATCAAATTGACACTCAGTATTAACCATCACATTAAGCTAAGCTGATCAGCACATTCCATCCTCCAGATGCAGAGAATCGTTCAAAAATAGTCAAATAAACTTAGCCGCTATGAACGATGAACATTTATAACAACTTTTTCTGCTAAGACAATGACATTGTCCTACTTGATGGGACTACAGGAACTTGTAGAACTGGGAGATTATGGAAGCCATCTGGTGGTCTTGAGGCATAACTGCCTGTGATGAAGCCTATATCAAAACTTGTAGAACGAGGAGATAGACCAAAACCAGGTCCTTCGTGTCAATGCTGGACCACTAGATAAAGCCCCTACCTGAGCCAGCTTTACCTGTAGACCTTTTAGGATATTACATTCTATTAACTGAATAAGCAAGTTTCAGCTGGGTTTTCTATTTCTTAGAGCCAGAAACATTATATTGATTCAGTCTGGCAGTTTCCTGTTTAATTGACAGAGGAAAGCAGTGTATTCAGAAGTCCCTAAAATAATGAAGGTCAGATTTTGAAATTCTTATTACACTGTAACTTTTATTTATTTTTATTGTTAACTTTTGTTTTAGGTTCAGGGGTACATGTGCAGGTTTGTTATACAGGTACGTGGCATGTTGTGGGGATTTGGCATACAAATTGTTTCATCAACCAGGTAATAAGCATAGTACCTGACAGGTAGCTTTTCAATCCTCACCCTCCTCTCAACCTCCACCCTCAAATAGGCTCAGTGTCTATCGTTCCCTCCTTTGTGTACATGTGTACTTATGGTTTAGCTCCCACTTATAAGTGAGACCATGCAGTATTTGGTTTTCTGTTCCTGCATTAGCTTACTTAGGATAATGGTCTCCAGATCCAATGACGTTCCTGCAAAGAACATGATCTCATTCTTTTTTATGGCTGTGCAGTATTCCATGGTGTATATGTACCATATTTCCTTTATCTGGTCCATGGTATTTAGGTTGATTGCACAGACTGAAACTTTTAAAAATAAGTAGGATGGTGTTCTCTAGTGGTTTGCTTATCAAGGGACTGCCTCCATAGATAGGGTGACCACTGGTCCTGATTGGTTTGCAAGAGTCCCTAGTTTATGCCTCTTGAACCACCATATTTTTTAAGAGCTCCTTATTTCATAATTAAGTATCCTGGTTTGGACAATAGGTTCTATGGTCACTGTACTAATAACATATCCAAGGCTCAAATAATTATTTAGCTTTGGTATGTCTATTATCAGATGAAACACAGGTTAAAGCACATTGGTTTAGAAACATTTTTTATCTTGCTCATCACCATATTCCCATTGTTTAGAAGAGTGATGAGAACATAGTGGGATGACTATTTTTTGAATGAAGGAATGAATGGTGCCAGCGAGCATGACTTATAAGATCATAATTCAAAGCCATATAGCCTCTCTAATGATAATTTACTCATCTGCAAAATAGTATTAAAAATACATATACCCCATCTACCTTATGAATTTGTTAAGAGGATCAAATAATTTAATTGTGTGAAAAACTAGCAAAAGTTTAAAATTATATACATGTGGTATTTAATTATATACAAAAGAGTGCAAGTGTTACAAAACCTTTCAATTTCTACCCAAGTAATAGGTACACCTAAATTTGAGTCACCAATACCACCATGTTGCTTCCATATATTATCATAACCTTTTTCCCCAATTTTAAAGCACATGAAACAGATTAAATAATTCATCAGAAAAATCAGATTATATATAGAAAAATTCCATTAAGAAATACATTGAAAAATTCAACCATTACCATAACCCTTAAATTGAAATTCTATATATCCACAAATATGGTAACTATTAGCAAAGCTTTATTTTTCTTAGGCATCAGAAACAAATTATTTATTTTATTGATTTGTCATTGATTCAAGTATTTAATAAGATCTTATATAGAGAATTTATAGATTATTTTAGAAAATACACTTCAGGCCAGCCACAGTAGCTCACGTCTGTAATCCCAGCACTTTGGGAGGCCGAGACTGGTGGATCACCTTAGGTCAGGAGTTCGAGACCAGCTTGGCCAACATGGTGAAACCCCACTTCTACTAAAAGTACAAAAAAAAGATTCGGGTATGGTGGTGGGTGCCTGTAATCCCAGCTACTCAGGAGGATCTCCTAAGCCTGGGAGGTCAAGGCTACACTGTGCCGTGATCATGCCACTACCAAAAAAAAAAAAAAAAAAAAAAAAAGGACTAAGAAAAGAAAGAGAAAGAAAAGCAAGTGAGGGCAAACAGTACCTGAGGATATGAAGCATTTAAGGAAGGGCTGGGGACAAGATATCTCTGGTGTACCCACCAGCCCAGGCTTTTGCTATTGTACAATAGAGAAACAAGGAAAATAAAAGAAGGTGTGAAGTAAACCTCTTGGTTTAGTGATTATCAGAGCTTGAATGGAAACAGAAGTAAACCTGTCTGTAGAAAGATCAATGATGGAAATGTAAAGACACTTTTATCAGGTCCTTAAGCTCAGTATCAAACCGGAAGCCAACAATTAAGTTCTAAATAATTATAATTTCTTTTATAATTTTTGTGAGTTTGGTCTAATGATCAAGCAGCAGCATAATTTTGCTAAAAATAAATTTATGTTGCCTTAATATAAGAGCAACTTATTGAATGTGTCAATATAAAGGTGGAAAATTTCAAAGCCCAATAAAAATACTCTAAGTTCAAGAATAGTTTTGCTCAGTCACTGGATAATTATTTATATTAAGTGGGTGAGAGGCCAAACTGAAGCTGGACCCTGCATGTCAGGGCTGGAGCCTGGACTGTAGCTTAGGTTTCTAGAGGCATCATCAATACCACTTTCCTGCAGCCAGAGAGACCACAGGTCCAACAACAGGAATACCACCTACAAAGGAATCTATGGGCTCACATAGTGAGTCTGTGTAGCAAGAAGGGGAGAGTAATAAATTATCTACACATTAGAAACAGGAAGGGAGACAGTGTGTAATAGCCAGAAAGCAGAACAGAAAGAACAGCTGGGAAGGCCTGAGAACCAGGTGAATGGCCTGGAGGAAGGATGGGGGCAAGCAGTGTGGATAGCTGGACTCAGGGGGTTTGACCATTTAATATTGTAAACTGCTGAAACACAAGGGCTCAGGGGACTCTAGTTATTTCTGTAGGCAAGCAAATATACTGCATGAACAAAGAATAGTTCTTGTATTCATTGAATTTAAAATGTAATTCTTAGGTAACAATATAGGAATTCTGTGGATCTTCATGAACTAGTTTCTGTATCAAGTTCGACTACATTTTATAGGATGAGAGTATGTAATTTCATTGGCATACTTTCGGGGAAAGATCAGATAAAAAAAACTTGCCCATTTTGTCCCCAAAAAGGCAAAAGCTCTGGGGAACCAACCAGGAGGAATCTGTTATTTCCTTTAATCTCCTAATAGTACAGTTTTAATAGGTTCTTAGACATTGATCAGAACCATCTGACGGTGGTAAGTGGGTCAAGGCTTAGCTCTCTGCCCCTGTTTGCTGTCTGTCCACACAATGGAGTATGTGAGTGAGTAAGCCTGTTGGAAACTTATTTTTAGTTTCTCTAAAAGGAATTACACATGGGCATCAAATGAACAGTTAGGCCTTTAATGCCATAAAGGATCTGTTCCACACAGATGCAAGAATGTAAGCATTGTTTGTGATCTCTAAAGAGCAATTATATCAAGCAGGAAGTTTTTTTCCTCTTCTGTGAAGTATATCATTTGTACAGTACTTGATATTTTAGTTAGTTCTTCCTACTATGATTCAAACACAGAGGTTTTCTGGTGTTTTATTTAGAAATACCAGATGTTACACTATAAGTAACTGTGGAAGATTATGTATGAACATTGAAGTGGAAAAAGTAAAATTCTTTTCTCAGGGAAATGAATAACCACTTGCTCAGTAAAATAAGATAATCGAAAGCAGAAAGACTTGAAAACCTTAGTAGAATGGAAATCATATCATGCAAGGAGAAATAGTTTATTTTGTTAGCATATAAAATTTCAAAAAGAAATAGGCTAACTATAATCTTTCCATATCTATGCTAGACCTTTCTGGTGAGTGCAAATGGTCTGTCTGTCCACACAATGGAGTATATGAGTGAGTAAGCCTGTTGATGATGAATTTTGGTCAAATAAAAGTAGATTTGTTCACTTGAAAGGTTTTGTTTAGAAGAATAGATTTGAAGTGAAGTAAACATGGATTATTTTAAATAACATCTAATATTGAACTCTGTAGGCATATAGTTTTTTTCCTAAGTATATATTTTATTACATTATTTGGACTCTCTTTGACACACATATAATCCAGTTACTCCCACTATATAAATCCATGTAATGGTTTGAATCAGCAGAAAGCAGAGTAATGGAAATGTCCTTGTGCCAGAGTGCAGGGCTTTCCATTCATGTACCGCCAGGTTAAATGGAGTGCTATTTACAGGTCCAAAAATCCACAGGGAAATTCTGATTTAAGACTGACTGCAGTACTTAATAACTATCAGGTAACATCACTCTGGCTAGCACATTCAGTTTGATAAGCGGGGTCTGAAGAAGACATAGTGATATAGTTACTAGAACCTAGGCTTGGAGTCAGAGTCTTCAGAGTTTATGCAGGAATAAACTACCTTCAGTTGCTCACCAGCTGTCTGAATTTGGCTCGTTACTTAACCTCTCCAACTCGTTTTCTTAAACTGTAATAGGCTTACTAATGTGTCTCTTGGATGACTGTTATAAGCTTGAAATAAATTAAGCTGTCTGGGGCATATAGTCTGCTCAATAAATATTATTTCCTTTTGCATTTTATATATTATTTAGCTACAAAAAATGACATAAACCTTTTGTTTGTTTTAATCACGCCTAAGGAAATAGAGCAGAAAGTTCACAAACCATTTGTCAAGGATGCTGGAAATAGCATAGAATACCACCAAAACAATGTTAATATTAGTTTGTTATCTTTCAGATAAATACATGTAATTCAAATTACAAAATAAAATCATGCAAAATAATAATTACTCATTAGAAAGTACAAAAAATTACTACAGGCATGCCATCTTCTCACAATAACTGTGACTTGAATCCAGTTGTCTAAAACATGGTATTAAAGAAGCCAAGGCTGATTGCTAGATTGCAAATGACCTTTGTAACTTAATAGGCTCTCAGCCTTGAAAGACAAATAGTGCATGATCTCACTTATATGTGGAATATAAAAAAGTTAAAGTCATAGAGCCAGAAAGTGGAATGGTAGTTGCCAGGGAGGAAGAGATGGGGAGATGTTACCCAAAGGGTGCAAATGTTCAGTGATAAGATGAACGGGTTCTAGGGATCTAATGCAGAGCATGATGGCTATAACTAGTGATACTGTATTGCACAATTGAAATTTGCTAAGAGAGTATCGAGTATTCTCACCCCCTCATGCACACACAATAACTATGTGTGGTGATGGATGTGTTAATTGGATTGTGGTAATCATTTCACAATGTTCAGTATATGTATATCAAATCATCATGTTGTATATCTTGAATATATATGATTTTTATTTGTCAATTACACCTCAATAAAGCGGGGAAAAAAATAAGTCCTGAGTCTTCAATCTCAAAATCTCAAACCTGGCCAGTGCGGCCTAGAGACACCTAGAAAAGAATCCTTTAATTATTTGAGGTTTCCTTACTTTTTTATTCTAACATTTTATAACCACCTTTGGTTCAGGAATTCTTCAGATATATTGCCTAAGATAGAGATTTCTGTAGGTGTCAAAGCAGTAAAACGTGAAAGTATATTAGTCAAAATACATGGAAATACTTATGGCTATCAACATAAATATTAGTTATATGTTTACCTGTGTTAACTAAGATAATGGCAGAGCAGAATTGGAGCTAACTATTAATTAAGCATAATTTTGGGGTTAAGAGGGTAACAGAGTGGCCTAGAGTACCACAAAAATGAGTGGAATTCAATATGCTAAATTCTACCACTTCATACGTCAAACTGTACCAAGTGAGGGATGCAGGTCATCTCAAGGAAGAACCGTCTCGTAGAACATTTTCTTGTTGCTCCTCTCCAAGGAACATGCCCACTGACTGGTTTGTCTTTCTCAAAGTCGAGGAAAATGATTTGAATTTGAACTACCAAAGGTGGAGAACTTCATTCTTCCACAATGAAAATAATATGAACACCAAATCAAAGTTAAGAAAACCCACCCTGTCCCACTCCCTATCTCCTTCTCTGTGTGTTCCAGGCAAACAATACTAAGGGAGGAATAAATTGTCGTTTAAGTAAGTCAGTCACCTGTGCCTTTGCTCTTGGTACCTGTGCCCTTTCCATGTTCCAGAAATCTTTCTAAGAGGCTAAATGCCATCTCTTCTGATTATTCCAACAACTTTATATAAGGTAAATAGATCTTCTATTATCCCCATTTTACAGATGAATAAACTGAATTATAGGGCTAAGTCAGCTATTTAAGGCCTTATATCTGAAGGTGCTTGTTCTCTAGTTTTAGAGCCTATGTTCTTAACCATTAAGTAAATGATGATATGCTAATTAGGGCTTTAAAAATAAAATTGAGTGCATACGCTAATTCTCCAACAAATGCTTGGCCTCGTTCTTCAGGTACACCAGATGTAAGGATGACTAGGGACCCATCAATACCTCTATTGGAAAGTTCAATTTAATTTATTTCACTCTATGTATAACTTTATCCTTGTGTTTTCCAGAAAAATGGCTTCAAACATGGCTGAATCCTAATTCATTGAACCTGTAAATATGCTAGGCTATATGACAAAGGAGAATGAAGTTTGCAGAGATAAGTAATGTCGCTATGCAGATGACATTAAAATATGGAGATTACCTTGGATTATGCAGGTGGATCCAATGTAATGACCTTAAAAGGGGAAGATGTGGGGCAGAAGAGAAGTTCAGATTAATGTGAGATGAGAGGTACTCGACCTTCTGTTGCTGACTTTGAGGAAGAGGGAGTGCCGGCAATCCCCAGTGCCCCAGAGGGTGTGTTACTAACTCAGCGGGCCTTTTGCTTCATCACGTGGGGTGACTGCCCTCTGCCAGCAAGGACAAAGGGCCAGTATGGCAGTCTTTTTGTGTTCCTGCACTCAGTGCATCCCGAATTCTTGTCTGGTGTCCAGGCAGAATCAGGTCACATGAACGGTTTACAAGGTGACGAATGCAGAGTTTTTATTGAGTGATGGAAGTGGCTATAGAGGAAGGGAGGTGGTAAGGGGATGGTGTGGGAAGGAGGTGATCTTTCCCTGAAGCCTGGCCACCTCCTCTTTGAAATTGTGCCATCTGAGTTTAACCTGCGCCTATCCATAGTCTCTGACAATGCTCAGTAGCTTCTTCTCCTCTTGATATCCAGCAGCCTCTCTCTCTGTCAGCTGAGATCTGGGGTTTATATGGGCATAAGATAGTGGAGAGGACATGCCAAAAAGCAACATTTGGGTAGGAAAACAGGGATGTGAAGTTCTCATTTAGGGCCAGGGGCCCAGGCCTGAGGGTGGAGCCCTTGTATGGGACCCCATCTTCTTCTGCCAAGTATTTCCTGGCCTCCTGACTATATCATAGCCAAGGAATGCAGGCAGCCTCTAAAAGCTAGAAAAGACAAACAGATTTCCTCTGGAGCCAACAGAGAGAATACAGTCCCACCACCACCTTGATTTTAGCCCACTGGGGCTCACTTTAGACATCTGACTTGCATAACTTTAAGGTAGTAAATTTCTGTTGTTTTAAGTCAGTAAGTTTATGAGTTCACTATGACAGCAACAGAACACTAATATGATCCTCCAAAAATGAAAAATTAAAAATAAATAATTAAATAAAATACCCTGAGGTATTTTCATCAATGAGAGTTGTCTCATTGCTCCTCTCCAAGGAACAGGCCCACTGATCTATTTATCTTTCTGAAAGTCCAGGAGAATGATTTGAATTTGAACTACCAGAGGTGGAGAACTTCATTCTTCCACAATGAACATAATGGATGTGTGGATAATGAATAGTGATTATGGATAGTGGATAATGACAGTGATAGTGAAAATAATGGATGTTTTTAAACATTTACTCAGTAGGTAAGGAAATTCTTTCAGAGGCCCAATTCAAACTCCAATGTTAGGGTGTTTTATCTTTGTCTTGCCCTCACAGCTCTGTCCTGAATGTCTATACACCTTTTAATCAAAAAGAAAGTTTTGACTGGCTAACATGTTTGACAAACTAACATGTGTGGACTGGCTATTACTTCATCTCAATTTTAACTTAATCTTAATATTTTCGCCTTATTGGTAAGCATCAGCACAGAGTGTTCACCTTATTAATGGGTACCTTCAAGCCATGATTCATTCCCTTGAGAATAAGTATTAATTAGGTGTAATAACTAGGGAAAATTGACTATACTCATTGATGATATTATTCCATGGAAAATATCATGTACATCTTGTCTGTCATCATTTTGCTAAATAGCTGTGAATCAATACATTGTAGCTGTACTGAAGACAAAGGTTGTAATCAATTTATGGTCTTAGGCTATTTGCATGATTGAAATCTGAAAACTTCATGAAATTAGGGAAATATCTCAATGCCTTGTGCCAGCCACAGAAACTCAATAACAGACTATTTGACAGAATGGTGTTATTTTAATCATGACATTGCAATGGAATATGAGAGGAGTCAATAAAACACTGATAGTGGAGCAAAAATCTGGCATGACACCTGACATTGAAAAAGTCAGATGGAATACAACCACATCCATTTGTTTCCATGTTGTTTATAGCGGCTTTCACACAGAAACTGCACAATTGAGTAACCGTGACAAAGACTGTACATCCCACAAAGCTTAAAATATTTATAATCTGGCCTTTTAGAAAAAAGTTTTATGACCCTTGTAATATAAACACAGAAATCTCAGAGATGCTGTCTTCTTCTTAACCTTTAATATTTAATTCTACTTCTGATTGTGGATGAGATTAGATCCTCCAACTTTCCATGTTTAAGAATCATTCAAAAAATTCACAAACCTCAAAATATTAGAAATGCAGGATATTGACTGATGATTTGTCAATTACACGATAAATTATCTTAACTATATGATTAATATGCTGGATTAAGAAATGATCCTCTTTGTGCCTAAGCTTCTAGGGCAAGAAAAAAATGACCAGAAGGAGGAAGGTAGTTTCCCTCCACCTCAGGAGAATCCTATTGTCATCTATATGTCTCTGGAAAACATTTTTTGAACAAATATGCCAACTAAGGAAAAGATGAGCATAAGAAAAAGCTCAAGAGAGGAAAGACACTATTGAAATGCTAGGGGAATAGCACTGGCAACAGTAATATGACAATACAGTTAAATATATTAAAAACATATTAAAAATATATTTAGTGAAATAATCCAAGGATAATATTTAGGACACATAGTTTGAAATTATTGGAAAGTAGAGAAGTGAGGAAAGTATAAGAATTGTAAATAGCATTGACATATAAATTGTGGTCAAAGTTGTACCATACTTGACTTTGATAATTAGAAAAATATAGATTAAAGCTTGTTTCTCAAACACTGAAACATTTTAAATATTATTATTTATTTAATTTAAAATATTGTATATATTATAATATTTGGAAAATATTAAAGTGGCTAAATCATAATTAATAAAGCAAAAATCAGAAAGGAATATAGCAAGTGAAATTTAAAATTTAGTCTTCTGTAAAAATGCCCTTAAAAAGGCATTTGGCTGTTATAAATGTAAGTTCTTAATGAAGTTTAAATGAATGGAGAAAAAGAAAAATCTCATATGTTTTACAAAAGACAAATAAATTAAATAGAAACATTAAAAGATTAATAAATCTAAAATGTGGTTATTTTAGAAAAAGCTACCAGTAAAATTTAAAAAAAGGGGGGCAGTATAATAAAATTAGGCAAAAAACAGAAAACAGAAGTAAAACAAAAATAGAAAGGAGAATGTGGAAATATCAACAATAAAGAGTTTTGCTAAAGTGTAAGAGAAACTATGTAATAGCTTTTGCTCATTAATTTTGAAAAAGTGTTTGAAAGATATTAAAAATAATTAAAAATGAGACAATATATAGCAAAATTAAAACACAAAGGAAATAGCAGATTGACAACCATGTAAGCAACTAACTTTTTTTTCAACGAATTACATATGAAGATAGCTCCAGGTCCATTACGGGGCATTCTTTAAAATTTCATATAATATGGACTCTTTCCAAAGATTCAAAACAATGTACAGCCACTACCATTTGCTTGAATTAGCTTTATAATGATAGTAAAAGCTAATAATAGCACAAAAAGAAGAAAGGTAAAGACAATTATATTTGTGTGATACAACAATTCTAGGTAAATATTTAATTAACACATTTCAATAGCTCATAGAAAGACCTACTCACTCTAACAAGTAGAATTTATCTTAGGAATTAAAGGACGGTACAATGTTACAAAAATGTAAGTTAAATACCTCATTATCAATAGGTAGGCTATAAATAGACATATGGTAATATCAACAGATTTTTATGCCATTTTATGATTACATTTAATACATACTGATTTTTGAATAAAACAAACTCCTAGATAAATAGGAACAGAAAGTTCCATACTTAATAGAATAAAAACTATCTTAAACTAATAGCCAGATTTGTACTTAAAATGGAGCTCAACAACTGTTTCCCAAATTGTTGGCTTTTTTGTACACCAATCTTGCACATTGTTTCCTTAAATAAAGGAGGCTACATGGTCAAAATTTTGGATAGGGCAGCCTATTCTTGGTGTTATACAATTTATAGAATTTTAAAGGCTCCAAGAAGTCTATCAATGAAGAGACCAGACTATTGTTTTACCATCATTTTTCAAACTACAGAAACACAGAATTCATTTTTTCAGTCACATATTAATATAAATTATATTCCACAGAACAGGCAGTATGCATACTCATTAAAATTAAGAAAATGGCAAGGATTCTAGATTTCATCACTGTTGTCCAAAATTGTTTTGGAAATTCAAGCCAATATCCTCTCGCTTTCTAAAGTTAGAGAAAATGATCATAAGTTTCCTGGGGATATCTGTCAGTCAAAAGATGAAGATTTGAGTCTCTGAATCATCATTTTTAGGACTGCTGCCAATTCACATTAAAAAAATCTTCCTTGGGTTGGTACAACAGTGAGGAATAAAGTTCTATTTAAATCCATACATACACACAGAAGCACAAATACACACTGACTATTTGGTACCAGAGTTCAGCTCCCTATAACTAATATACTGATTATCAAGAAGAGCTGATGGTTCCACTAACCTCTAAACATATCCTAAATTTGTTCAATACTTTCCATTTTCTGCTACCAGCTTTGTTCAAGTCTCTATCATCTTCTAACTGAACTGTTATAAATACCTCCTAACGTATCTCCTTACTTCCACTGCTGCCTCCCTACAATCCATTCCCCATGGAAAACCTAAAGAGAGGTTGATACTGTCTTTTTAACAAGAAATCACATCATAACTGTTATGGCTGAATTTTGTTCTCCTGATTCATATGTTGAAGGCCTAACCACCGATACTTCAGAATGTGACTATATCTTGGAGACAGAGCTTTTAAAGAAGCAAGTACGGTAAAAATGAGGCCATGTGGGTGGGCCCTATCTAATATGGCTGGTGTCCTTGTCAGAAGAGGAGAGTAGGACACAGGCAGGCATGGAAAGAAGACTGTGCTAAGACACCAGAAGCAGGTGGCCACGTGTAAGGCAAGGAGAAAGTCCTCAGAAGAAGCAAACCCTGCCAACCCTCAATCTTAAGAACACCTCAATCTTGTACTTAAAGCCTCTGGAACTGTGAGGAAATACATTTCCATTGTTTGAGACACCAAGTCTTTGGTGCTTTGCTATGGCAACCCTAGAAAATGAATATAATATCCTTGTCCTGTTTAAAACTCTTCAATAACTAAATAAAATCTCAATATCTTCCCTTGGTGGAGAAGCTACTGCATTATCTGGCCCTCCTGTATCTTGCTCTTCTCATCTTCTCGTACTCAGCACCTTGTCCTCATTCATCTTCAGCAGCACTGGCATTTTTTCCTTCCTTAAACATAGTAAGACCCTTCCTGCCTCAGGTCATTAGCACTTGCTGTTCCTCCAATTAAGACAGTTGTTCCTGGGTAAGATGGCTGAATAGAAGGTGCCACCAATTGTCCCCTCAGCAAGGACACCAAGCTAACAACTACCTACACAGAAAAAAAACTTGATAAGAACCAAAAATCAGGTGGTCACTCATAGTACCTTGTTTTAACTCCGTATCACTGAAAGACACACCGAAGAGATAGGAAAAAACAGTCCTGAGCCACCGATATCACCCCTCTCCCACCCTTTAGCAGAGGTGGCATAGTGCTGGGAAACCATCTCTGGGTATTAGGGAAAGGACAGCACAGTATTTGAGAGGCATTGAACTCAGGGCTGTCTTAGGAGAGTGGAAAGGAAAACTGGACCAAACTCAGCTGATGCCCACCCATAGAGGAAGCATTTAAACTAGTCCCAGCCAGAGGGGAATCTCCAATCCCAGCATTCAAAACGTAAATGCCTACAAGACTCGCTACCACAGGCTATAGCACTCTGTGTCTCCAAGGAAACTTGAAAGACAGTCTAGGACATAAGGACTGCAACTCTTAGGTGAGGCCCAGTGCTGAACTAGGCCCAGAGACAGTGGACTGGGAGGGCATATGACATACTGAGACACCAGCTGGGGCAGCCAGCGGAGTGCTGGCGTCACCCCTCCCCTAACCCCAGCCTGCACATCTCACAGCTCCAAAAGAGATCCTATCCTTCTGCTTTAGGAGAGGAAAGCAAAAAAGAGGGAGGTCTTTGTCTTGCTTCCTGGATACATGCTCATCCACAGCAAGATAGGCACCAGTCAGTTGTGAGGCCCCCATTCCAGGCCCCAGCTCCAAGGCATTTCTAGACACATCCTGGGCTAGAAGGGAACCCACTGCCTTGAAGGAAATACCCCATTCCTGGCAGCGTTCATCACCTACTACCTGAAGCTGCTACCTTGGGCCTTGAATAACCAGCAATGATACCCAAGTACTACATCGAGGGCCTTGGACACGTCTCTCAGACTTGTTGGTTTCAGGTGAGACTCAGCACATTACCAGCTGTGGTGGCTATGTGGCAAAACTCTTTCTGCTTATAAAAATCAGAGGGAAAAGTAAAGGGGATTTTGACTTGCACCTTATGTAACAGAAAGGCCACAGATGGGTAGAACACCAAGTGGGCTTTTGGACAGCATTTCTGGACCTGCCCTGAGCCAGCAGGGAACCCACTGCCCTGATGAATGAGTCCCTGGCCAGGCAACATTCATAAGCTAACTTAAGAGATATTGGAACTTTAGGGAACATCAGCGAGAGACTGGCAGTACCCCTTGTGGACTGCGGTGGCAGTGGGGCTATAGGGTGAAGTGTCTCTGCTTTTGGAAAGTTGAAGGAAAGGTGGGAAGGACTACAGTTTGCGGTTTGAGTGCCAGTTCAACTGTAATACAACAGAACACCAGGTAGACTTCTAAGGTTTTTTACTGTAGTCCCTGACTCCCAGATAGCACGTATATGCATCCAACTCTGGAGCATCCAGGTATATAAAGCAAATATTATTAGAGCTAAAGAGAGAGATAGACCTAATATAACAACAGTTGGAGACTTCAACATCCTACTTTCAGCATTAGATAGATCTTCCAGACAGAAAATTAACAAAGAAACATCAGACTTCATCTGCACTATAAATAAAATGAATCTAATAGATATTTACAGAACATTTCATCCAAGAGCTGCAGAATATACATTCTTTTTCTCATCACGTGAACTACTGTCATGGATGGACTATATGTTAGGTCATACAACAAGTCTTAAAACATTTTAAAAAATTAAAATAATATCAAGCATCTTTTCTGACCACAGTGGAATAAAATTTTGGAAACTATACAAATAAATAGAAATTTAACAATATGCTCTGAATGACCAGTGGGTGAGTGAAGAAATTAAGAAGGAAATTGAAATATTTCTCAAAATAAATGATAATGAAAACACAACCTACTAAAACCTATGGAATGCAGCTAAAACGGCACTAAGCGGGAAGTTTGTAGCTACACATGCCACATCAAAATACAGGAAAAATATCAAATGAACAGTCTAATGATGCATCTTAAAGAACTAGAGAGGCAAGGGCAAACCAAACCAAAAACTTGTAGCAGTAAAGAAATATAAAGATCAGAGCAGAAATACATGAAACTGAAATGAAAAAAGAAAAAAAAAAAGATCAATGGAACAAAAGTTGTTTTACTGAAAAATTAAACAAAATTAATTAATCTTTAGTCAGACTAAGAACACAAGAGTGAAGATCTAAATAAAATCAGAAATGACAAGATAATAGAACTGATACTGTAGAAATTTAAAGGACATTAGTGGCTACTATGAAGAACTATTAATATATGCTAAGAAACTGGAAAATCTAGAATAAATGGAAACATTCTGAAACACTCACAACCTACCAAAATTGAACCAAGAAGAAATTCAAATTCTGAACAGACCAATAACAATAAGATCAAAGGTGTACAAAAAAGAATCCTAGTAAAAAAATAAAAAAATAAAAGCCTGGGACCTGATGGCTTCACTGCTGAGTCTACCAAACATTTAAACAAGAAATAATACCAGTTCTACTCAAACTATTCAAAAAAATAGAGGAGAAGGGAATACTTCCAAACTCAGTTTATGAGGCCAATATTGCCTTAATAGCAAAACCAAAGACACAGCAAAAAAAGAAAACTACAGGTTAATATCTCTGATGAATAGTGATACGAAAATTCTCAGCAAAATACTAACAAACCTAATTCAACAATACATTAGAAAAATCATTCATCATAACTAAGTGGGATTTATTCTTGGGGTGCAACAATGGTTCAACATTTGCCATCATCAATCAATATGATTCATCATATAAATATACTAAATAATAAAATGCATATAATCATTTCATTTCAATTAATGCTAAAAAAGCATTTGATAAAATTTAACATCCCTTCATGATAAATATCATCAAAAAACTGGGGACAGGAGGAACATACCTCAACATAATAAAAGCATTATATTACATACCCACAGCTAGTACCATACTGAATGGGGTAAAACTGAAAGCCTTTCCTCCAAGATCAGGAACACAACAAGGATGCCCACTGTCATCACTATTATTCAGTATAGTACTGGAAGTCTTAGCTAGAGCAATCAGACAGGAGAAAAAATAAAGGGCATCCAAATTCAAAAGGAAGAAGGCAAATTATCCTTGTCTGCAGATAATATGATCTTATATTTGGAAAAACCTAAAGATGATACCAAAAACTATTAGAACTGAAAAAAAAATTCAATAAAGTTGCAGGATACAAAATTAACATACAAAATTCAGTGACATTTTCATATGCCAACAGTGAACAATGTGAAAAAGAAATTTAAAATGTAATCTTATTTATAATAGTCACAAATAAAATGTAATACCTAAGAATTAACCTAATCAAATAAGTGAAAGATCTCTACAATGAAAACTATGAGAACTGATGAAAGAAATTGAAGACACCAAAAAAAGGAAAAAATATTTCATGTTCTTGAATCAAAATTGATAAAATGTCCATGGTACCCTAAACAATCTACAGGTTCAATGCAATTCCTATGAAAATATTAATGGCATTCTTAACAGAAATAGAAAAAAATTCCTAAAATTCATATGAAATCATAAAAGACCCAGAATAGCCAAAGCTATCCTAAGCAAAAGGAATAAAACTGGAGTGATCTCATTACTTAACTTCAAATTATACTACAGAGTTTTAGTAAACAAAACAGCATGGTATTGGCATAAAAACAGACATACAGACCAATGGAACACAATAGAGAACCAAGAAACAAATTCACCTACAGTGAACTCATTTTCAACAATGGTGCCAGAACATATACTAGGGACCAGAACATATACTAGGGAAAAGACAGTCTCTTCAATAAATGTTGCTGGGAAAGCTGGACATCTATGTGCAGAATAATGCAACTATATCCCTCTCTCACCATACACACACAAAAAAATCAAATCAAAATTGATAAGGACTTAAATCAAAGACCTCAAACCATAAAACTACTACAAAAGCATTGGGGAAAATCTTCAGGACATTGGTCTGAGCAAAGTATTTCTTGAGCAATACCCTAAAAGCACAGGCAATGTAAGCCAAAATGGACAAATGGGATCACATTAAGTTAAAAAGCTTCTGCACAGCAACGGATACAATCAACAAAGTGAAGAGACAACCCACACAATGGGAGAAAATATTTGCAAAGTACCCATCTGACCAGGGATTAATAACCAGAATATAAAAGGAGCTCAAACAACTCTATAGGAAAAATATCTAATAATTTGATTAAAAAATGGGCAAAAGTTTGAATAGACATTTCTCAAAAGCAGACATACAAATGACAAACAGGCATATGAAAAGGTGCTCAACATCATTGACCATTAGAGAAATGAAAATCAAAATTACAATGAGATATCATCTCACTCCTGTAAAAATGGCTTATATCCAAAAGACAGGCAATAACAAATGCTGATGAGGATGTGGTGAAAAGGGAACCCTCACACACTGTTGGTGGAAATGTAAATTAGTACAACCACTGTGAAGAACAGTTTGAAGGTCCCTCAATGTAATGGTTAATACTGTCAATTTGGTTAAAGGATACAAAGTATTGTTCCTGGGTGTGTCTGTGAAGGTGTTGCAAAGGAGATTAACATTTGAGTCAGTGGGCTGGGAAAGGCAGACCCACTCTTAATGTGGGTGAGCACCATCTAATCAGCTGCCAGAGTGGCCAGAATACAAGCAGGCAGAAAAACGTGAAAACACTAGACTGGCCTAACTTCCCAGGCTACATCTTTCTCCCATGCTGGATGCTTCCTGCCCTTGAACATTGGACTCCAGATTCTTCTATTTTGGGGTTCACACTGGCTTCCTTGCTCCTCAGCTTGCAGACAGCCTATTGTGGGACCTTGTGATTATGTGAGTTAATACTCCTTAATAAACTCCCATTTATATATACATCTATCCCATTAGTTCTATCTCTCTAGAGAACCCTGACTAATACACTCAAAAAACTAAAAATTGAGCTATCATGTGGTCCAATAATCCCACTGCTGGGTATATACCCCAAAGAAAGGAAGTCAATATATTGAAGAGATATCTGCACTCCCATGTTTGTTGCAGCACTGTTTACAATAAGTAAGATTTGGAAGCAACCTAAGTGTCCATTAACAGAAGAATGGATGAAGAAAATGTGATACACATACATAATGGAGTACTATTCAGCCATAAAAAAGAATGAGATCCAGTCATTTGCAACAAAATGTATAGAAATGGAGATCATTATGTTAAGTGAAATAAGCCAAGCACAGAATGACAAACATCACATGTTCTCACCTATTTGTGGGATCTAAAAATCAAACAGTAGATATAGAGAGTAGACAGTTGGTTACCAGAGGCTGGGAAGGGTAGTGGGAGGCTGGGTGGGAGGTGGGGACAGTTAATGTGTACAAAAAAAAAATAGTTAGAAGAACAAATAAGACCTACTACTTAATACAATAAAAGGGATACTATAGTCAATAATAAGTTAATTGCACATTTTATAATAACTTTAAGAGTGTAATTAAATTGTTTATAACTCAAAAGATAAATGCTTGAGAGTATGGATACCCCATTCTCCACGACGTGTTTATTTCACATTCCATGCCTGTATCAAAATATCTCATGTACCCCCCAAATATGTATACCTACTATGTACCCATAAAATTTTTTTAAGTAAAAATTAGGGTAGTGGGGAAACAAAGAAAACTCTTCCCATTGGTCTTCATGGGATAGATCCTTCTCATCATTCAGGTCTCAGCTTAAATGTCACTTCCTCAGAGGAATCTTCCTGGCTACCTTGTCCAATGTGCTTTAGCCTCAGGTGGGAATAACTTTCCATTTTCTTCCCCTAATTTTCTTTATAGCATTTACCAGTTGTGAAATGTTCTTGTCTATTTAGAATTTAAGCTCTCCAGTAGCAAAGATGTATGTTTGCCACCATATTTCTGGAGATTGAAATGGTTACCGGCCCATTGTAAGTCCGAAAGAATATAAAATGTATTAGCAAGTACTCTTGAGAGCACTTTAAACCACTGCTAGTCAGGATATAGGTTTGTATCATCTTTGTAGAAAGTAATTTCCCATTATGTCTCAGTTCAATTATTTTCAAACCTGTTTAACCCAGTAACACTATTTCTATAAAAACAATTTTAAAAATCAGAGTTAAGAGCAAAGATTTATAGAGTTATATAATACACATAATACAAAAAATATATACACCTACTATGTATGCACATAATTATTTAAAACAAAAATTAAAAATTTAAAAATATAAGGTAGTGGAAAAACATTATTTTATATATACGTAAGCATATATATACACACACGTATATATAGTAGCATAGTGTTATATATAATAAAATTAGAAACACCTCAGAGGTCTGACAAAGAGGAAATGGTAAATTAAACTATGATATCTTCACACAAATGGCAGTATTCATTCCACCTTGCTTTGGTAATCATACTTCCAAATATCTCTCCCCTACTGGATATGAGATTAGGTGTCCCATATCCCCTTAGCCAAGGAATAGACATTTGACCCAAGGTAAGTTAATGGAGTCCTTATCTGAAATTTGAATATTTTGCACACAGAGAGAAAGGAAAAATGAAATATTTATTTATTCTTTCCATTGCTGGTGCCTAGACAAGGCTCTTAAGCAATTTTTGCTAATAAGCTTCACCAGGGCTCTCTGATTTCTGCTATGGCTGACATCTCACTGGACACACTGTTCTGCCTTTCTGGTTTGAAATAATTTCAAAATATAAAATTATTTCTAAACTTATTCATAAGTAGCTGTTGCCCTCTGAGAGTTCTTCATTGCCACAGCTAACCCAGCCTCTGCTGAAGTACCCTCTGCATGACCCAACATTCCAATAAATAAAGGGATAATGCCTAGCTCAGCAGCTGCATGGTTGGCTTTGGTTCAGAAAGGTACAGTGCTTCATGCCATTCAAGATATTTTCAATTGCACTCTTGCTTCCTGTCCTTAACAAGTCCCTTTGATTTTGTGTGTTCAGTCATATTTTTCCTTTAATTTCATATTTGCTACATTAGTTCAATTCAGTATTTGTGACTGGCAAAAGAAGAATTCTATTTGATGTACTCTAAGTCTTGTTTTCAATGTTGGAAAATTCTTAAGTCAAAAAAATAAGGACACAAAACTATGTGAGGCCTAATTTTATTTAAAATATATTTTGGCATTTATATCAAATATTTGCATGCATATATACATAGATACATGTAAAATATAGCAAAATCTTATAATGCTCATCTTTTGGTATTATAGTATAAGGAAAATATTCTTTATAATTTTCATTATTTTCCAAACTTTCTGCATCTATGTATGTATACACCGCTAAAGTTATATAATTTTAAAAATAATTAGGATGGATTATAGCTCTATCAGGGGGCTCAGCTGTTATGTCAGGAATTGTTAGAAGTGAATTTATAACCCTAATGACTAGGAATATTTTAATTGCACATGTTGATCTTCTTAGCCTCATATGTCTATGTCATATACATCAATTTCATGATGTGTAATTCTTGCTGTGTTGATAAACAGACTTGATGCTAACTTATATCATTTTACAAGATAAATTACTTGATCACCCACTCTTTAGCAGTTATGCCTATTCTCAATTCATACAATGTTTAGGAAACTATTAACCCTTCAGCTGTCATTGCCCTTTACTATGGTACTGGAGTGTACCTAGGAAAAATTTCTATCTAGAAAGCATTGAAACACAAATTCATTCACTTTTTAAAGGGAAAAATTGGGAAACATGGTGGTATTGTCCATGGATAGAGTTTGTAGCTAGATCTTTTCTTGTATGAATGCTTTGAAAAATGCCACATTTTCATAAAATTCTGGAAAAAAATTCTCACTTCAAATTGCTGAATTGGTGTTTATAAACCAGAAGACAGAAAGTGTTGTGTTCAACAGCCAAACCTCCTGGTGACCCACAGCTGTGTCTGCACCAGGACTGCACATTTAACTCAAGGATGAAGTGCCTCTTTGGGTACCTCACTCCCCAGCATGGAATGTTAATGAGAATTCTCTACCAGATGTGTGGATTTAATGCTAGACAGGAATAATACTGAAAAGTATGCAATTAAACTTTTAACTTCTTTTTTTTTTTCAGATAAAAAGAATGGGAAGGTATTATAAATAAATATACTTTAATGGTTGTTACTATTATATTAGAAATTAGTTACATAATTCGCTTCACAGTTTAATAATAGGTAAAATTAATTGAGGCCACATGTACCTATTTATGGCCATTTGAATGTATCTAGTATGGTAGGTGACCCTTGCAATTGTTCCTGAGATTCTCTGCTGAATATTTCTCTTCTCTCATCTCCTGGCCAGACTCAGAGGAACCAATGGGGTATTTGGAGCAACCACTATGTGGAAAGAACCCAGATTCTAAGTAAGCAGGTGGGCCACCAGCCAAATAATTAATTGACATGAATGAGTAATAAAGATGATGTGTTAACAAATAAAGACACATATAGAAATAAGCATATTTGTGATATATAATATACACTTATAATATCTAAATAAGTATAAAACTTTACCAACATCATAAGGAAAATACAAGTCGTGTAGGGCTTGAACGAAGAGGAAAACACATCTGGAGAGGATATGACTCAGGATAACCACTGCCTTTTCTAGCAATTCCTGACTGCTCAGGTTTGATTAGCACTTCCCACCTAACCTTGTGTGAAGCCCACTTGGCTTATTTGTCTGAATCTCATCTGTACAGTAAGCTCCTCACAGCCAGGCTATTATCTTATTTATCTTGAATTACTTGTAATCACTTAGTCCCAGAAACATACATAGATGTTTCTCAGTAAATATTTTTTTAATGAGTGATGTATGAAAATGAGAAACATTTCACAGCTGGACAGTAGAGATTGCATTTGTTAATAGAATTTTGATGGTGGCAACTCTGATGAGAAGGACATTCCAATCAGAGCAAACAGTGTTAATAAAGAGCATCATAAAAAATAGGTGAGCAAGGCCATACAATGCTAGGCTGGAGGTCTCTGTAGCTAAAATTCACATTTTCTAATGCATGTTAGTAGGATAAATGTCTTTTTCTTTGTCTACCAGTGTTTGTCTCTGTTTCTAATGTGTGTATGGCAGCATATGTGAATTTCAAAAGTAAGCACAGAGAAAATGGATAACATTCTAGAATATAAAACTAACATAGTATCACAGAGTTTCAAAATGACAATGACATCTATATGTAGAAAACAAAGTTGGTGAACATTAACAACATGAACTTTCTATTTTAATAAGAAAAATTGAAAATAAAGAATAATAGTATTGTAGATATCAAAATAATTTACCAATAAGATTAAAAATTTTGTTAACTAGTTTGCTTTTTACTGATAAATCATGTAAAAACACTTACTTGGTCAAAGTATATTGACTGAGTGTGTATTATGGGTTAAGTGCTATTCTGAGTGCCATTTATGCACTGGGAATAAAATAAACATAGTCCCTGCTCTATTTTGTAACTATAGTCTGGTAGGTTAGTTAGATAAATAAATAAATAGTGTAAAATGATAAGAATCATGATGAATACTATGAATAAAGTCAATAGAGTGCAGAGAGATAAAATAATTGTGAAGAATCTACTTGTTTAGAATAAGTAGAGAGGCCCTTCTAACAATGTGACAATTAAGGTTAGTCATGTAAGGCAGAATCAGGCAAGTGTGTTCTAGGCACAGTGCCAGTTGCAGATGTTATTCCAGATATTAGTCAGAGCACCTGCCATCCTTCCTTCATTCACCAAATATTTAGTGTGTGGCTACATTAGGTAAATCGACATACTCAGTGCTTAAAGAGATAGAGAAATGGACCAGGCACAATTTCTGTCTTCAAGGAGGGATTGTAATTTTGAAATTATAACTGGCCATGTTGTACAGCAGCTGGCTCCTACACATATGAGAGCTGCTTGTTAAATACTCAGGAATGTTGTAACCTGCTTGTTAAATAGTTGGTATCCTAAATCATCCATGGTAAGAGTATTTACACTACAATAATTGGCAGTCATTATAAATCAGGGTGTTTTCTTTTCTCTAGAGAGTTTGTGGTTAAATATTTACCAATAACCCATAACTCATCAGTTGTAAGGCTGACTCAAGAGGAACTGAAGCTACTTGTTGACTTTAGGCTCTATTATATTCTACTATCAACTGTTTACATAGGGTGCAACTTTGAAAAAGTACAAAAAGGATTATTTTATATTGCCATCTCAATATTGACAATGCAAAGTGCTTTCAGTAGCTTTTAGGGTTGGAAATTTGAGACTGTAAACTTGATAAGATCGACATTATGACTCTTATTCCCCCTCTACCCTCAGCATTAGCCAGACCTGTGATCATTGCTCGTGAAGTTTGCTCTTCCAGGAATACTCTCCCCATCACAATCTCCATCTGTCCAATCCTGTTGTCTTTCAAGTATGAAATGATATCTCCCATCTTAGAAGAAAGATTTCATTTCCCCCACACTCCCTCCTTCAATAGCTCCATTTCTTCATTTTTCATTCCAAGTTCCTATTTTCATCCCAAGCCCCAAAGTTCCTATTTCAAGATTTTGTCTCCATCACGTCACTAAGCTGTTCCTGTGAAGGGCAGCAAATTCAAAGGACAATTGTCAGTCCTTGTCTTCCTCAATCTTGCAGTGATATTTGATACAGATGGTCCCTCATCATTCTTCACACTTGCTTGTGTGAGGCACATTTTCTCCATTTTCTTCCTACAGCACCAGCCGCTCCTTTCGGTCTGCTTGGCTGTGTACTCATCCCAATTTCAAATTCTAAATACAGGAGTTCCCTAGGTTCGGTCATTGGGAATTTTTCCCCTCTATTGACTTTAATTGGTACTTATGTATTGATTATGTATTAAGTATTGATGATTGACTTATTCTGAGTTCCAAGCACTTAGTGCAGCATAGAAAGCCCCTTCACAGTCCAGCCTCAGCCCAGCTCTCCAACATCATGGCCTTCCATGCTTCAATTGACTCACCATGCTTGATCACACAGAAGTTCTAATTTTTTTCTTGAAGAAATAAAGCTGAGTCTTTAAGACTTCATTTCAGTTTCCCTCTGCTTATAATACTCTGCCCCTATTTCTTCAATGACTTACTGACATACTTTTTTCAGGGCCCTGCTTTAATGTTGTCTCTCAGACCATCTCATCTAGAATGTCAACACCTTAATCTCACAATTCTTTATTTTTCTTCATAATAATTATTTTTGTGTCTATATAATATATATGCACACACATATGTATAAAATATCACTAATATAGTGGTAAAACACTTTCTAAAATGTCTACCAATACAATATTATTTAATATACTATTTAATATATAGCATAAATTGCAAAGATATAGTACTTAGCATATAGTATAATGTCATGTGATATAATATACTCTCCCTAGAATGTAAACTTCCTGAGAATAGAAAGCTATCTTTCCATAGTTCCATCACCCAAAAACAGAGTCTGACACATAGTAAGAACTTAAAATACATTTTTTGAATGACTGAAAAAATCACCTAAAAATTAATAATCCCCATGTAGTCTTTTTATTTGACTATTTTTACACTTCTTTACCCTCCTCCTTTTATCCACTGAATGCACAATAATCTAGGCCATGCAGTAGTAACTTATGAGAACCAGGGCTTGAATCCAGATATTTTCATTACTTTTTACTTCAAATACATTTTTTCCATTATATTGCCACCTCTAATCATATATATTTTTAGAACCAGTTAGTTTGTAATATCAAATGCCATGGGCAATTTCTGACCACAAGATTTAATCATCAGGAAGATCTATTGAATATCTCTGAGGTGTCCACTCTATTGGTGCTTGGGATCCAAAAACAAATAAAACACTGCTCTTGCATCCAAAGGACTCTGTCTTACACAGTATACATGCAAAAAATTATTGCACTAATTTCTGGGGAAATTATGTACAACTTGTACAGCAAAAGCCTCATATTTCAATGTTAAAAACTATTTTTGCAGAATGAATTTCTACACATACTTGCACATATGCACACACACATATGCACAATCATACATACGCACTTTTTAACAACCTTAAGTGTATGACTACATGATATGAACTCTTTCTTTTTGAGGATATTTATATTTCAGGGCTAGATATAACCACAGAAACATCTAACCTTAGCAGAAATATTATTCCTTCTTATTTGTCAAAAGTTGAGCATTAAAATCAAATGTGAGACTAGGAAATAGCAGCTTCACTTGGAGATTTCTCCACAGAGTTCTTGCTTTCAAAATAAAGTCAGTGGAAAAGAAAACGCAAATCCCTTTTCAATTATTCATTTTTTCCAACTTGGAAATTTTTTCAATACTTATTCTTTACTCTGGATATCAGTTATTCTTTTCACTGACTTGCATTATCTTTCCATATACACATATTTTCCAGGATCGTATTTGGCCTACAAATAACCTCACAGGTAATTTATTTTGCAAATAGTTCATGTTTGATCTAGGTGGCAAGGCAAATAGTTTTCATATTATTTAGCTGACTAGAGTGGAAGGTGGAAAAGAAAATTTTATTTGACGTTTCCTGTCAGTAAGCTGCTAGCGCTAAGAACAGAAACTCTGCATAAGTAATAGCACTGGCTACTAAACTCTTTCATGCAATGATGATGCTAACTATATCCTAATAGAATGATGTTGGCATGTCTTCCTTGAACATATTAAAAAGTGTGTAAGGTTGATTAAACAGTCCCAACCAGTCAGCGTTGCTCTTGGTAAGAATGTATTCCAAAAGCAATAGGGATTTGAAAGTGTCATCTAAAAAGCACAAAAAGCTTTTATTGTAAAATTTGGTATCTAGCCTCTACAATGTATAATGATGTTGATTTTTATTACCATTCTGAATACAATAATTGAATTGAAGATTGACGGCTTAAGACACCCTCTTCATTTAGAATATGCAAGAACAATACTAAAATATTAATGATGATAACAATTAACATTTACACTACATATATTTGTCAGTCTTTTGCAATATAATTTCTCTAAAGACTTTAAGAAATCCTTCAATCAGAGATCTATGAGGTAATTTAACATAGATAATTCATATTTTTAAGTAATACTAGCCTGTAAATTTTTAAAAATCATAATTTATAGTTATCTGTCTTTCTACAAAATTATTCTTTGGAAACAAAAACCTCTCACATTCGCCACTCATTGTTTGGGGAATCTACAAGTGTATTCCATGAATGTGCTGCACAGTAGTGTCCTTGGCCACTGGTTAGCACCCACCATTTTCCTGCCCCAATTCCTGCTTGCTGTGGTGGAATCTCCTGTCTGTGTTGATGCCAAAGCAACAAATGCGCCATCAAATATCCTGTCTATGAGGAAAAAGGAAACCTCAATCTGAAACAGGCAAAGAAAACTGCTGACATCAAGGCAGTTCACAGCATGAACTATGAAAGTTCCATAGAGAATTTACTCAAAGACCATAAATTTTTATCTGCCTCCCCCCCTTTTTTTTTGATAGTACAAGTTGAACTCAAAAACTGGGCCATCCTCAGAACCAACTGCCTCCTCAGCCCTTCAACATGACATTGAAACAGTTTTTCCCTTCAAATTGACAAGGAGAAAGGCCATCCCAACAATGTTAAATATCACTTTCCTATGAAAGTCATAAATAACAATGTTTATGTGCAATCTACTGATTTTTAAGTCTTGATAGCTAATTTAAACCTTGTGAATAATATTCTTATTATAATATAGAAATAAACTTTAATTATGCATTACACGTAGAAAAAGAAGAGTTAGGATGTTTATAAAGAAGATTATTTTTAAATCAATTCAGTTCAACAATATTGTTTAATAGTTGGGGGAAAATCTAGGTTTACAATCAAAGCGCATTAAAATCACAGCACTGGTTAACTAGTCTACAGGATGAATTCGTTCTTCTTCATCCTCAGGAAATATTCCTGAATACTATTGTGGGAACAGCTCTTAACTGGACAGCTGTTATATACATCTTTAGTAGAGACAAGATTCCTGAGAAACTCTTATGTGGGATATAATTTTGCCTCATACCTCCTCTTTAAAGAAAAGCAAGAAGTTCTGACATGGATAGCAAAGAAGCAAGTAAAAAAATGTCAACACTTCCTGTGTGGCACGGTATAAATAATACGGCTGTGTGCAAGAAAACTATAGAAAACATAAGGACTTTAGGGAAAACTAAGGCTGATGGAAGGGATAATGGTTAAAACAAGGAGTAGCCTGGGGGACCGTAAAAACTCCATGATCTCTACCAGTCTCCGTCAAGCCACCTGAAAGAGACATACTAAAGAAAAAGTCTGTTTGCTATGCAAATATAGCCTTGAGACAAATATGCTATTCCACCCTTCAAAAAAAGTTGCTGTCCATAAATTTCCCTTGTGAGGTAAGGCAAGAGCAGGACTGGGGGGGCGGGGGGAATCAGCACAATACTGAAGTGTCACTGCTGCCCAGCATGTCTACATGGAGGAAAGTAAGGTAGCTACCACAAGTCTCTGGACTCCTGTGGTAATATAAGGGTAATAACAAAGAAAACGCATGAAATTTTTGTATCATGACATAAAGTAAAAGGAGATTTTATAGACAAATTAAAGTTTTGAAGTTTTGAAGTGAGCAATTAAGCTTATGATTAATCACAGAAACTATGTTATTGTCCTTGATTTGAGAATAGCTTCTGGCTAGAAAACTCAGCAATGTTGCACTCCATCAGATTCCACTCTGCAGTAGAGAAAGTAATCTCCCTAAAATAAAGATGATTCAGCACCATAGTTCTCACTCCATGAGGTTTAGATCTGAGTATGAGATCTGAGTATTGAGATCAACATTTATCATGATGAGAGCTACCTATCATTTATTAAATTTAATAAAGATCTTAAATCAGTGAATGATAAATCATAGTCATTTCATTTTTTAAAATTTTACATAGTTCTTCTTGGCTGTGTATGTATCTAAAAATGATAGAATTTTTTTTTTTTT
>NW_012115300.1:1532031-1532381 GCF_000951035.1 Colobus angolensis palliatus | reverse complement strand
AAGGTCGAAGTTGCAGTGAGCTGTGATCGTACCAGTGCACTCAAGCCTGGACGAGAGGACAAGACATTGTCTAAAATTAAATTAATTTAAATTAAATTAAATTAAATATATGCGTAAGATCTGCAATTATTGGCAATAATATCTTAAAAATAGTTGGAGATTTTTATGATGAAAGTAATTTAGCTGTTATAATAACAATAACAACTAGTCTTATGTGAAATTTAGCTAGTACATAATAATTTTATTCCCTATAAGATGTTTATTGCCAAATTGGCATATAAAGTTGTTAAAGTTATTCAAATTGGATACAACTGGTAAATCTGAATCTAAATGTCTCATTGTATCATGTG
>NW_012115300.1:1513192-1531446 GCF_000951035.1 Colobus angolensis palliatus | reverse complement strand
AAAAAAAAAAAAAAAAACTTCTCATAAGACCTGAAAATAAAGTGAATACCAAGAAAAAGAATGATATGGTTAAAACTGTTGTACAAATCTTAAGCAGATTAACATAACTTTATTAATTGTACTACATCATTTAAATATTTGAGACTTTCATATTTTCAACAAAGGCAGACTCTAACAAATTTTATATACTATCAGAAAGGCTTAACATCAAAGATTTCTCTTATCTGGAAAATGTGTGTGGTACTTCATTGTGGATTTCAATATACGGTGAAATGCCCTGAAAATTGATCTTCTGAACCCCAGATTTTCCTGATATACTTTAGCATGTGATTTGAACAGCTGCTAATTCCACTTGCAATTTAGTCATCAAAAGTGGCTAACAGATTAAACAATAAAGTGGCAAATGTCATCTCATACAAAGAATAACTTGTGAGTGAATGTGATTTAGAATTCATGAAGTTTGCCTACCAAACAGGGACATTTGGAATTGCCTGTGGTGATAAATTTACTATGCAATTTTTCTTTGGAGATAATTATTTTGGAGACTATTAGAAATATAATGCTGTAACACTGATTGTCTTAAAAATAATTTGTCTGCCACTTTAGCCCAGAGTCAGGCAAACTATACGCCCTGGGCCAAATCTGCTGTATCTCCCATTTTTATAAATAGAGTTTTTTGAAACACAGCCACACACAAGCATTCCTTATTGTCTATGGCTACTTTTGTGCTACAACAAAAAAGTTGTTATTACAGAAACTGTATGGTCTGAAAACCCTAAAATATAGTCTTGCTCTTTGTAGAAAAAGCTTGTCAAACGCTATTTTAGTCTTAATTATTTGTTATACAAACAAGACTTAACTTTTATCATGAGAGCTACCTATCATTTATTATCCACCAGGCATTGTATTAAACCTTCCCATACTTCTTTCGTCTCACTTCAGTTCTGTGAAGTATTGTTATTCCCATTAAATGTATGAGAAATGAGAAGCTTAGGAAGTTTAAGTGCTTTGCCCATGTAAACAGTGGAACCAGGATCCAGCCTCAACTCTGAATCAAAATCCATATTATTCCTCTTAATCCATCTCATCTCCAGTAACTCCATGGTCTTCCTTTCTCCAGACAACTTGCATGATTTAGAATCTAAGAGAAATAGTGCCAATAGATTAAGTAAGTGTCTTAGCCACTTGGATGTGAAGTTATGCTTAATATAGAAGAGAGGGAGAAATAGCTTTTAAAGTTTCCTGGAAGTGTAAAGAGTTCAATCTAAGTACTCAGATTGCCACAGTCTGTTTCAAAGTTTTCAAATAAGCCTGTGACTACCGGGAGGCACAATTTGTTTATTAATAAGTAAGTGTCTTTTGGCAAACAACATATGTCAAGCTTCACTTCTTCATCTTTTAAGAAGGAATAAAAATCACGGGAATTTGGGGTTATCACGAGAACATCTGCATGCTCAGTCTTGTCTGGCCAGTTTGACCTTCTGTCAAAGTGTTACGAAAAAATAGTTTTTACTCAAAGCAGACAGGCAAAACAGTCAGCTGTGACTTTTGGCAGAGGACTTTTTTCCCATATCCCCACCCGCCTGTCCATGGACTATTTATTATCTTTCTCCTGAAACAGGTATGCCTCGCCTGTTCTCCAAGATACGACATATATTTCTTGGGAATTATCAGCAAAGTATTTTAACGTGGTCTTTCTCTTCCATTCTAGGATGACAGCCTTAACCCAAGTTTTAGGATTCTCATGGGAAACTTGCAAAGTAGATGACTTGTTTGTTTACATTTTTAACCCCACATTTACCCATGGAGAATTTGAGATAGTTCCAAGAATATAAACGTTAAATTAACAGGCTGTATCATCTGAAAATAGCAACTTGATTCTGTTCTGGCAACTTCCAGAGGCGGGATATTTTCACACAGAAGGATACATCCCTTGATGTGGAAGGAAAAAGAAAGAGAATAAAGATATATGTCATTATAGTTTGAAACTCTTATATGAAAACCTTAAAATTTCAAAGGAAAAGTATTCTTAAAAGACATCTAGTCTAACTCCCAATTTGTGAAAGAGTAAACTGAAGACTTCATCCCAAGGTAGGATGTAAGAGGCAGGCTGTCCCTGACTCCACTTCACAACTGTGCAGTCAAGGAGCATCAATCACATGGACACAATGCAGAACCCTCCAGGCATCCTGTGAAAGACACTGGGCTATCCTGTAAATCTACTAGTTATCACTTCACAACTGTGCAGTCAAGGAGCATCAATCACATGGACACAATGCAGAACCCTCCAGGCATCCTGTGAAAGACACTGGGCTATCCTGTAAATCTACTAGTTATCTAGGGAGTCCTTCTTTTGAGTTTGGAAATTATGCAAATTTAGAAAATATATTTGGTTTACAAAGAATAAATAAGATCACCAGTAAAATGACTTTGGAAAGTTAAATCATTATGCAATCTGAGATGATATTATTAGTAATAACCTGCTCTCCACTCCCTTCTAAAAATTTTAGTACTTATGACAAAAGAAAAATTATGGAAATTTGACATTAATTGTTAAATTGTTTTCTTCTAGTTGTGAAATTATTTTTTTAATAGCCTATAAAAGCAAGAGCCATGTAAAAAAATTATTTTCTTCATCTTTTTGTCTTTCTTCGGCCCTTCTTCCAACTCCAACCCTTGCTGTCTCTCCCTGTTCCCAGTCCCCTTTGTGTCTCCACCCAAGAGGGAAATGCTATTTCTGAACCATGAAAATGGGGAGACTGAGATCAAGGAATTTCTGGAATTGTTGAGTTTCCATGCTGGAGTGTTCTTTGCAACAGTGGCCAAAGTTCGAATATTAAATAATACATTTAAAATTACATTGACAGAACTCAGGGGCATATTTTCACTAAATGAAAAGCACAGGGCTCTTAAGTACATATTTCCTCATTTGGTTTCATTTCTTAGACCAAGGTCACATTTTTTTTCACTGTCTAAATGTGTACAGAGTTTGTAGCCAGGCTGTGACACCCCGCTTCCATGTTCCTTCCACAAATTAAGCTACTAAGGACATTTTCCTGCTCATATTCATCATTTATGTGTCCTCGTGGTATTGCATTTGATAGTGGAAAATATTATCAGCATATTATTCCAATGACTTTGGCAAAATATACTCTCCTTAATTGTAGTCTATTACATACACTATGTGAGACCAAGACTTGCAAAATTTTTCCCCCGTTTCCTGAGTCATCTTGTCTGGCATTTCACAATACATTCCAAGGAGCAACAGAAGGAGAGTAACCGCAACAGTAGCAGAAGCAATTCTTTGAGAGGAAATGCCTTTGTTTGAGGGGAGGAAAGAAAAACAGAAAAAATTAAGGGAGGCAGAGAGAGGGGGAATCAGCACTGTGAGAGATTAAGAAAATAAGGAATATAGGTTATTCATTATTCACCTTCTTGTAGGATGGTTCTAACAACTCAATGGGTGAAACAGTAGAAGATAAGGATAAAGTAACTCAGAAAAAGAAATTAGAAGCAAAAACAGGTCTTGATCTTGGTCTGTCTTCTACCCAATTATACTTCGGTTTTGTTTGGGGGCAGGCCAAGCAGATTTAGGACACTTTAGGATTGGTGCACTGGGGAAGAGGTATGAGCTTCCAAGTTTAAGTTTTAGCCTTTGATATGGTGCTATTATTTAGTCTAAGGATTTTCCTGCTGTGTTCAGTGGCATTATACACAAATAAATACCACTTTCCTTTCCAAAACAGTCTCCAAGTGTGGATGATTGAGGAAAGTGGCCTCAAATTTTCTCTTGATCCCAGGGATATTTATCCAGTTTTTAAGGGAAAATCAAGGATTTTTTTTTCTCACCTATCAAGCGAAGCTACTATTAATTAAATGGCAGAGTCCACCAAAAAGACCTATCATCCCAGAAACAAAGGTATGCAGTTTGCACCTACACTTTGACTAGTTATTGAATAGTGGTAAATGGATGTAGGACAGCACAGACAGGAATAGTAAAGGATTGTATGAGTAGGATCAAGCAGAAACATATTCTCAAGCTGTTTCATGCTCCCAAAAAGATTCTTGAAAATTATACATACTGGCCAAAATATTTTTGAGACTATTTTTCTGACATCTTGCTGACTTTGTATTTCTACAATTTGAGTTTCACAAAGACAGTATAGTTAGACAATATACTTTATAATAGATATTCTTTGTATAAAAATAATATTACCTTGTAACAAAGCAGACAGAAGGCTGAAACTAGCTCCACTCAACTGCCTTAAATGGTTGCATGTCAGGAACAGTTTAGATTAGGGTCAGGAAAGGAGAGGTAACTTCATCAACTGGCTTCATTGCCATAGTAAAAGTTGTCATCTAATAATTTCCCAAAGACAAGAAACCTGGGGACAACAGGACCTAGCGGCACTAAATGCACTCACATAGATGGGATGGAGGCAGAAATTGAGATTAAAAATCCTGAACTTGCTAGAGCTTATTCATTTGTTTGTATTGCAGAGTATGGGGTTAACGAGAGGCTGATTAATGAAGTTTCTACAGGAGGATTTGTGTTATGTTCTGTCATTCTACCACAGAAAAGTTGTCAAAGCATTTGAATTGAGTTTAGGTCTCCCATCCACCTACACAGAACTGGGGAGAGACTGAAATATATGCTTGCAAATGACCATTAAGCTGGATTAATTCTTCCTCAAAGGGAAAAGGAACAAAAGAGAAGAGTGTTACAGCA
Source organism: Colobus angolensis palliatus (assembly GCF_000951035.1). Lineage (NCBI taxonomy): Eukaryota > Metazoa > Chordata > Mammalia > Primates > Cercopithecidae > Colobus > Colobus angolensis. The sequence goes on along the minus strand of NW_012115300.1, from coordinate 1,526,717 downwards.
TCAGGGAGCCATTATACAAGACTGGAGTCTCAGGAAAGTGCTTCAGTCTTTCTGTGTTCCTGCTTTTTTTCCATAAGAGAGTGCAGCTAGGAGTTGTTGTTATTGTTGTTGTTGTTGTTGTTTTTAATATAACTTTTATTTTAAGTTCAGGGCTACATGTGCTGGGTTTTTATATAGGTAAATGTGTGTCATGGGAGTTTGTTGTACAGATTATTTCATCACACAGGCATTTAGTCTAGTACCTATTAGTTATTTTTCCTGATCCTCTCCCTCCTCTCACCTCTAGCCTCTGGTAGACCCCAGTGTGTGCTGTTCCCCTCAATGTGTCCATGTGTTCTCATCATTTAGCTCCCAGTTATAAGTGAGAACAACTGGTATTTGGTTTTCTGTTCCTGCATTAGTTTGATAAGGACAATGGCCTCCAGCTCCGTCCATGTGCCTGCAAAAGACATAATCTTATTATTTTTTGTGGTTGCACTGTATTCAATGCTGTATATGTACCACATTTTCTTTATATAATCTGTCATCGATGGGCATTTAGGTTGATTCCATGTCTTTGCTATTGTGAGTAGTGCTGCAATGAACAGACACATGCATGTGTCTTTATAACAGAATGATTTACATTCCTTTGGGTATATACCCAGTAATGGGATTGCTAGGTCAAATGGTATTCTGTTTTAGGTCCTTGAGGAATAGCCACACTATCTTTCACAATGATTTCAACTAATTTACACTCCTACCCACAGTGTATAGGTGTTTTCAATTTTAAAATTTGTAATTAATTCTCTCAGCAGAAATAATTTCTGCAGGACCCTGATGGCAGTTGACAACATGCTCATCTTTGACAGAGTTTACCAGTTATTTACAGCCAAAGTAGTGTTGGACAACAAATACCAGAAAACTCAGCAGCTTGGAATGATAAATATTAGCTAGCTTATAGGTCTTTAGGTTAGCAATTTATATTGGGCTTAGCTAGGGTACCTGGGGTGACTCAGCTCTCCTGCATGTCCCTTTTATCCTCAGAAGGCCCACCTGTTTGTTCTCATGGTGGTCATCATGGCACAAGAGGGCAAAGGTGGTAACAAATAAGCACTTTTCAAGCCTCTTCTAGTGTCAACTCTGCTAACATCCCATTGGCCAAAGGCAGCCCCACTGCCAAACCAGAGTAAAGGGGACATCACCCCAACCATGGCAAAGAGTATAGATGCACAGTGAGTGAAGTATTGGAGTCATCAATCTAGCATTTCACTCAAGGCAAACATGTGTAGTTATTTGGGCAGCCTGTGGGCCTTCAGCTTTCCTGGAATGATAAGATGCTGGCAGGAGAGAGATAGCAGTAAGAGGGGAAAGACTTTTAAACAAAAGAAATGTTTTTAGTAGAGTTAGATGAGCCCTTGGCCAAGTAGAAGAACAAGCTATGAAGATCTGTGTGAAATGACCTGCTGATGTGATTGGCAGAACATCAGCACTTTGGCTGACTGTTTAGGGAAGAAAGAAAACACATGCTTTTTGTTTGTCTGTTTGTTTTTCATATTATCCGCTATATGCCAGAGTCACATTAGGCTATTAGTATTCCTCATTTCAATGAACCCTTGCAATATTTCTAATGTTTTTGTGTAATTATCTCCTTTATCTCCATTTTATAGGTGAAAACACTGAACAGTGCAAGCAAATGGTGGAGTTACATTTTCTGATTTCAGATGTTGTACTCTCTCTACCACTGCATTCTGTATACATATTTACATCTAGTATGAATCATCTCCTGTCAACTTTTTTCCTAAAGAATTCCCACAGGAACAATGAGTTGTGAAAACAGGCACCAGTCTGAAAAAAAAAAAGACAAAAAAAAAAAACCTGGCATAATTCACTTTTCTGACCTTTTATCCCAGGACTGTTTTGAATGGTTTTTCTTTGTAATAGATGAAGAACACATGCACAGGTCCAACCCAGAGCACAAAAGGCAGAATATCTACATGAAGCAGAATTTTTTAAACAGGACGTTCTCTTGACTTTAGGTCACCTGGGAATAATTATCTGCATTTATGTTTTAAGGTATTTTACCTTATTGAAAAAATATAAGACAAATGTTGTATGAGGGACTTCTGACTTTCATGTGTTGGCTACTCTGGGCTGACAAAATGTTCAGCTCTCTCCTGTAACATATGCTTCAGTATTACTGATCATCGACAAAAGGTACATGCCCCAAATTTCCACTTACTGCCATTGACTTCTGGCCACAAGCAAACTTCTTCACAGCATGTATGTCATTAGCATTAGCCACCGAGTCAATCTGCTGAAAGACTGTGGAGATGGCATATAAGAACCAGCACCAAAGCCTGGGCCCCACCTTCATCCAGGAAACCCTCAGAAGACTCTACCGACACTGGGTATCCAACTTTCAGCTTATTCTTGGCAACTTGGACATGTGTATTAGAAAGGTTTCCTTGAGCAGAATTTATATGAAGTCTCTACAGGGCAAAGCAACTCAGCTCACTCATGCTGGCTCATGAGACTCATTAGATCATGAGCGACTATAGCCTCATCTTCTGGTACCCTTTGTACCCATTCAGGCTACACATGATTTTAAATAACCATTTGTCATGTCTCTTTCTACACTGAGTAATTGATTTGATGCTGGTATATTTGTATACAGCCTCTGGTTCAAGGGCTTGACTTCCACAAGCACTGAAATACAAAAAAAGCAGAAGGAAGGGAGGGCAGCTTAGATCCAGACTACTGTTGAAGACTAGCTCTAAAATATATCTCTAGACACATATTTTATAGAATAAATTTTTATAATAGAACAGGGTATAAAAGTTAAAAATAATAGAAAATTAAATATTTTCTATTATATATTCTTGACCTCCTGATGTTCCCACCTCAGCCTTCTGAGTAGCTGAGACTATAGGCATGCTCCATCATATCTGGCTATTTTTTTGTATTTTTTGTAGAAATAGTGTTTTGCCATGTTGCCCAGGCTGGCACCTACCCTTTCTTGATAAACTGTCTATCTAGACCCCTGGAACATAAACTTGGAGCATTCCAGATTGTGTCTACTTTTTCATATCCCTCGTCTGATCTTATAATAAATCATTTAGAGTTTCCCTCATAATTAGGCCTCAGACAACATTCTTCCCTCAATTCCAACTGTCATTTCTTTTGTTAATATTCTACTCATTTTTCTCTTGGATTCTTGCAATGGCCTCCTCATGGGTCTCATCTCATACACTCTCATCCTCTCCACATCCATTTTCTACATTTAAGGAAAATTATCTTTAACTTTTATCTTAATTTCAGGAGTATGTGTGCAGGATTTTTATGTAGGCAAATTTGTGTCATGGGGTTTTGTTGTAGTTGTGCAGATTTCATCACTCAGGCATTAAGCCTAGTATCCATTAGTTATTTTCCAGATCCTCTCCCTCCTTCTTCCCTCCACCTTCCAATAGGCCCTAGTGCATATTGTTTCCCTCTGTGTATCGATGTGTTCTCATCATTTAGGTCCCACTTATGAAGGAGAACATGTGGAATTTGGTTTTCTGTTCTTGCATTAGTTTGATAATGATAATGGCCTCCAGTTCCCCTGATATACTTGCACAGGACATAATCTTGTTCTTTTTTGTGGCTGCATAATATTCAATGATGTATATGTACCACATTTTCTTTATATAATCTGTCATTGATGAGCATTTAGGTTGATTCTATGTCTTTGCTATTTTGAATAGTGTTGCAATGAACATACAAACATGTGTGTATTTATAATAGAATGATTTATATTCCTTTAGATATATACCCAGTAATGGGATTGCTGAGCCAAAGGGTATTTCTGCTTTTAGGTCTTGGAGGAACTGTCACACTATCTTCCACAATGGATGAACTAATTTACACTCCCTCCAACACTGTATAAACATTCCTTTTTCTCTGCAACCTCACCAGCATCTGCTATTTTTTACTTTTTGATAACAACCATTCTGACTGGTGTTAGATGGTATCTCATTGTGGTTTTGATTTGCATTTATCTAATTATCAGTGATGTTGAGTTTTCAATAGTTTGTTGGCTACTTGCATGCCCTCTTTTGAAAAGTGTCTGTTCATGTCCTTTGCCCACTTTTTAATGGGGCTGAGTTGGAGAACATCACTGTCTTGCTACAAATACTTCAGTAAAAATCCTGAACTCTTTCATATGGCCCCAAAACACTTTGTAAGCAACCCATGTCTCTGGCTTCATGCCAACCACCCCCTACAATGCTGACAGAAGGAAAGGATGGATGAGGAGTTGGTTAAGTTTTGAAATGTAGGAGAAAGAAGCAAGTTAATATGATTAATGGGTCTACACCATGGCACCCAGGAATCCAAATGACTTGTCTTTATTGATTTACTCATTTTATTAAGAAATACTTTCTGTGAGCCTCCTGGTAATGGCTGGAGGCTAGGGATCTAGGAGTGAAACAAAGTACATCTAGGTGCTAGGGAGGTATCAGTGAAATAAAACAAATTGTTGTTCTCAAAGGGGAAATAATGACAACAAATAAAAACATAAAGCTATAACATAGCATACTGGCATGTAATGTGAAAAAAAAAAGAAAGGAAACAGGATTAAAGAAACATGCAGGGGAAGAGGTGATTAGAACATGCTATTTTATACAACGTGGTCAGAGACGACATCACCGAGAAGGTGATATTTCAGCAGAGACCTAAAGAAAGCAAGAGAGAGTATGCCGTGAAGATATGTATGGAGAAAATATTCCAGAGAGAAATAACAAGTGCAAAGGTCCTGAAGCAAAGTCAGGTTAAGGATATTTGTGGGATATAAATTAGGCCATGGTGGCTAGAGCAGAGAAAGTGAAGGGAGAGAAGTAGGAGGTGAAGTCAGAGCAGGAATCCATGAAAACTTGAAGGTCATTCTAAGGGTTTTGGCTTGTACTAAGAGGGAATTGGGGAGCACTTGCAGAGTTTTGAACAGTGACATGATGTCTCTGGACTTCTCTCTTCATATCCATGTTTTGGGGAGGGGCACACTACTTGGATTTCCTTATTCTTACTCTCCTGAGTATCTCCGTATGCTGCTACCTTTGCCTGGAACATCCTTCCCACTCACATCTGACCCTCATTTGACTGTCAGTCATGTAGTACATTTTCAGCTTTCATCATATATATGGTGGAAGTATCAATTCTTCTCCAAGAACGATGGAGTTGGTACGCTTCCTAAGTGCCCCCATGACATTTTCTGTCAGGACGATTTTGGGTATAAAAAAGAAAGCCTAACAGTGGCTGAAACCACAAGAAATTAAATGCTTGCCTATGAGATATCCAGAGGTAGAGAGTATTGATATTAGTTAAGCATCTCAGGAATATTCACAAGGATCCCGGCTCTTGCTACTCTTCTGCTTCACCACTATTAGCATGTTGTCTTTCATGTTCCAGCTTGCCCCTAAGGGTTGCAATGTGATCACCATCTTGACCTCACAGTCATGTGACTTCAAACAATGGAATCCAAAACAAGGTCAGAGAGAAGGGATTCCTAGAGCTTTCCTTTTGCAGTGTGCTTGCCTCTTGTCAGGGGAGAACAGCATTCCCAGAAGCTCACTAAAAGTCTCTTTATGTCTAATTAGCCAGGACTAATGCATGTCTTTTACATTGTTTTTATTAGGCAATTTATTTTTAATCTTTTAATTTTATTTTAGGTTTGGAGTGCATGCACAGGTTTGTTATATAGGTTAACTTGTGACTCAGGGGTTTGGTGTACAGATTTATTATTATTATTATTATTATTATTATTATTAATTTTGGCACCAAGGTACCAAGCATAGTACCTGATAGGTTTTTGTTTGTTTTTTCTAAACCTCTCCCTCCTCCCACTCTCCATCCTTTGATAGGCCCCAGTGTCTGTTGTTCCTCTCTTGCTGTCCATGTGTTCTCATCATTTAGCTCTCACTTATAAATAAGAACATGTGGTATTTGTTTTTTTTTTCTGAATTAGTTTGCTAAGGATAATGGCCTTCAGTTTCATCCATGTTCCTGCAAACGACATGATCTTGCTCTTTTTATGGCTGCATGGTATTCCACGGTATATGTATACCACATTGTCCTTATCCAGTATATCACTGATGGTCATTTAGGTTGATTCTGTGTCTTTGCTATTGTGAATAGGAGGAGTGCAGTGAACATATGTGTGAATGCGTCTTTTTGGTAGAATAATTTATATTCCTTTGGGTATATACCACAATAGTAGTTCTGTTTTTAGTTCTTTGAGGAATCACCACACTACTTTCCAGAATGGTTGAACTGATTTATACTCCCACCAGCAGTGTATAAGTGTTTCCTTTTCTCTGCAACCTCTTCAGCATCTGTGTTTTTGTTTGTTTGTTTGTTTGTTTTTACTTTTTAATAATAGCTATTCTAACTGGTGTGAAATGGTATCTCATTGTGATTTTGGGTGGTATTTCTCTAATGACTAGGGCTATTGAGCATTTTTTCATTTACTTGTTCATATTTGTGTCTTCTTTTGAAAAGTGTCTATTCATGTTCTTTCCCATGAATGTTTTTCACTTGTAGGCTTAAGTTCCTTGTGGATCCTGGATATTAGACAAGAAATAAAGCCACACACCTACAACCATCTGACCTTTGACAAAGCTGACAAAAGCAAGAGGGAAAGTACTCTATTCAGTAAGTAGTGCTAGGATAACTGGCTAGACATATGCAGAAGATTAAAACTGGACCCCCACTTTATACCATATATAAGAATCAACTAAATGATTGAAGACCTAAATGTAAAACCTAAAACTATAAAATCCCTGGAAGATAATCTAGAAAATACCGTTTTAGACATAAGAACTAGCAAAGATTCCGTAACAAAAATGCCAAAAGCAATTTCAACTAAAGCAAAAATTGACAAATGAGACCTAACTAAATTAAACTAAAGAGCTTTAATTAAACTAAAGAGCTTCTGCACAACTAACTAAACTATCAACAAACAGGCAACCTACAGAATGTGAGAAAATATTTGCATACTATACATCTAATTCATATTTATAAGTGCATGTTTACCAGTATCACCCAATCATTGTACCCTAACACCTAACCCAGATTGTGACACATAGTAAGTGCTTTGATAAATACCTGTCAAATTAATCAATGTTTCATGACTTTAATTCTTTTTGTAAAATAGAATGTGAAGTTGAGGGTGGCAGTTTCATGAAAATCACATACTTCCCAGAAAAGAAAACAAATGGTGATTAAAAATGAGTAAAACAATTACAAAATTATTTTGTGGCCTTGCCTATATCAGAGAATAGCAAAATAATAATGTTCCAATTTGTATTTTAGAGTTCCCAAATAAAAATTTACAAATCCCAAAAGGGTTGTACTGAAGTTTGTATTTCTAAAACCATGGAATTTAAACATTCTTTCAATATTTCCTCCTCCCTGGTTTTGGTTCATGGATAATAATCTTCAAAAAAGTGTTCTCATCCACTGAACTGTACCTGAACATCACTGGTCAATTGCATACCATCAGCCGTCCAAAATAGGACAAGCACGAACACAAAATCACACACACATATACAACCCTGGGGAACTCTGTTGTTGATGGTTCAGTGGGAAATTTCCAAGTTGGTACAGTATACATGATATTTAATAGTTTATAAAGGAAAGTGACATAGAGTCAGTGAATTTTTTCAAGTATCACTTGCCTAAAGCTGGTGGCTAAGCATGCTTAATACCTTTTTGAGTCCCTCCTATCTTTGAGCCAACCTACAGGTTCCCTATGGAATGTCCTAGGGCTACAGCCTGGAGACTACTTCTAAGGGAATCTCTAGGCCCACCTCCCACTTTCTACTCCAAACCACGTGGTCTTAGTGTCCTCAAAGGAAGACCAAGAACTAAAGTCTGAATCTGGCCAAGTGGCCTCTTCTGCTGAGAAATCAGTCTGAAGGTCCTGGGAAGTAAAAAAGAATAGGATGGAAAATGAGGACACTGAGACCACGTGGTTTGGAGTAGAAAGTGAGATCTTATTGAAATAGAAAGATTGTGTATTATCTTTAATGAATTTCACTTGGAATTTTGACTAAATATTAACTTAAGGATAGATGCAGGTAATATAAAATATAGGCCAGAAAAGACAAATAAATAATGTCTGATTTATTTAGCTATTTGGCTTTCTTTGGCCTATTAAACACATCACTGCTAACAAAGTTTTCATGACCAGAGAGCTCTAGAAAGTTTTATGGCAGCCGTTTAAAAAATGATATGTGTATCAGTTTCTCCCTTTGACTGCATTTTATAATGTGAAACCTTCGTTTAAAGGAACAATTATAGGGCCAGGTGTGGTGGCTCACCCCTGTAATCCCAGCACTTTGGGAGGCAGAGGCAGGTAGATCACCTGAGGTCAGGAACTCGAGACCAGACTGGCCAACATGGCAAAACCTTGTCTGTACTAAAAATACAAAATTAGCTATGTGTGGTAGCACACACCTGTAATCCCAGCTATGTGGGAGGCTGAGGCAGGAGAATGACTTGAACCCGGGAGGCGGAGGTTGCAGTGAGCTGAGATTGCACCTCTGCACTCTAGCCTGGGTGACAGAGCGAGCTCTGTCTCAAAACAAAAACAAAAACAAAATAAAAAATGAAATAAAAAAACATAAAAGAATGAACCACTATAGAATATCTCATTGTTGTGATTTATCTGAGTCCCAACCAAATATGTTTTATCTAGCTCAGAAATTCTCAATTTAGCTTATAAAATGCTATGCTTTACAATACTATAGTTTTAATATTGTTCTTTTCATACAGATGACTATTTTAGCACACTAATGTTGAACTCTAGTAGAATCTTTCATGAGACTCATTTGCTGCAAATAAAATAGTTTTCATTTTGATTAACCATCATTTTAAATGCTATAAAATATTCTATTATAAAAAATAACTGCAATTTAAATGAACATAATTAAATTAAATTTGATTTTATTCAAGCATTACTATTATCTGACTTAAAGTGTTCTATAAGACATAAAAACAAAATTTTCACAAAATTGTGGAGTGGAGCATAAATTAAAAGAACCAATACAAAATACATCTATAAAACTGGCAGGACTCACCTCATAGTTGGTTCACAGTTCTTAATTTTATAACTATATTTAAATTGATCTAACTTTTTTGAAAATCAAACAATCCAGCATTTGAAAAACTTATTTACCTTTTCAGGTAAGCAGTATATTAATAGAGCATATTTAGTTTTCAATTAAGGTTTTAAATAATTTTGTGAAGGTAAGGTATTAGTTCTTATCCTTATAGACTGGAGAAATCAAAGCATAATGATATTGTCTTTAATCATAGCTAAATTTTTAAATGGATTAGAACAGTTATCTTTTGAATTTTTTAATGAAGTTAATTGTGTTTTTAAAGAAGTTGAATCTAGTAAGTATCTACTTATTACTTTATTTGTAAAAGAAGTAAACCAGTTTTTATCTTGATACATGTAAACATTTACTCTTCCTTTGTATTAAGTGACATAGGGTCAAATTTAACTATTAGCATACAAGTCTGAGAACATTTTTACTTAAAATATATATGACAGTTGAGGGATGTCATTAAAATAAAATTATTGTATATTTTTATATGCCCAATATACATTGGTCCCTAGGGGTACTAACACAAATTTAGTCAACTAATAACTTAAAAATACAAAAACACTTGGCTTTCTGACTTAATAAATTAACACATTTTACAGTGTTTAGAATAAAAAACTACTTGCATAAATTAAAAACCATGTTAATAAAGTTCTATATCATCTTTATAGACATCTCAGTTACATTGAAATTATGTAATTACTAGTCTTCTATTAGAACATATTTTTCTCAGAGAAAAATAGTCTATATTCCATCTATTCTATGTCCAAATTATGGCATAAATTATGCCATAAAGTAGAGTAGTTGAATGTATCTAATCATAAATAACAGTTGTCTCTAGTCTTCTTGCTAAGTTTACTCAAGATCTTTGACAATGTATGTTTACTATTTTTATTTGATATTTGATATGGTTAGGCTTTGTGTCCACACCCAAAACTCTTCTTGGATTGTAATCCCCATAATCCCCACATGTCAAGGGAGAGACAAGGTGGAGGTAAATGACTCATGGGGGCAGTGTCCTCCATGCTGTTCTTATGATAGTGAGTGAGTTCTCATGACATCTGATGGTTTTATAAGGGGCTCTTCCCACTTTGCCCAGCACATTTTTTCCCTGATGCCTTTCTTCTTCACCTTCTGCCATGATTATAAGTTTCCTGAGGCCTCCCCAGCCATGCTGAACTGTGACTGAAATAAACTTCTTTCCTTTATAAATTACCCAGTCTCAATTACTTCTTTATAGCAGCATGAGAATGGACTAATACAGTAACTTGGTACTGATATAGTAGGGTGCTGCTCTAAAGATACCCAAAAATGTGAAAGCAATTTTGGAACTGGGTAATGGGCAGAGGCTGGAACAGTTTGGAGAGCTCAGAGAAGACAGGAAGATGTGGGAAAGTTTGGAACTTCCTAGAGATTTCTTGAATGATTTTGACCAAAGTGCTGACAGTGATATAGACAATGAAGTCCAGACTGAGGTGATCTCAGATAGATATAGGGAACTTACTGAGAACTGGAGTAAATGTCACTCTTCCTATGCTGTAGCAAAGAGGCTGGCAGGATTTTGCCCTGCTCTAGAGATCTGTGGAACTTTGAACTTGAGAGAGATGATCTGAAATTGGAACTTATGTTTAAAAGGGAAGCAGAGCAAAAAAGTTTAGAAAATTTGCAGCCCAATGATGCAATAGAAAAGAAAAGCTCATTATCTGGGGAGAAATTTAAGCTGTCTGCAGAAATTTACATAAGTAACAAGGAGCCAAATGTTAATTGCCAAGACAATGGGAAAAAGTTCTTCAGGACATGTCAGAGGTCTTTATGGTGGCCCCTCCCATCACAGGCCCAGAGGCCTAGGAGAATAAAATGGTTTCATGGGCCTTCCTTCCTGCTTTTTGCAGTCTCAGGACTTGGTGCCCTGCATCACAGCCATGGCTGAAAGGGGTCAACATAGAGCTCAGGCTGTTGCCTCAGAGGGTGCAAGCCCCAAGCCTCAGTAGCTTCCACATTGTATTGGGTTTGCAGTTGCACAGAAGTCAAGAATTGAGGTTTGGGAACCTCCACCTAAATTTCAGAGGACCTAAGGAAACGCCTGGATGTCCAAGCAGAAGTTTGCTACAGGGGTGAAGCCCTCATGGAGAACTTCTGTTAGGGCAGTGTGGAAGGGAAATGTGGGGTTGGAGCCCCACACAGAGTCCCCATTCTGGCACTGCCTAGTGGAGCTGTGAAAAGAGGGCCACCATCGTCCAGACCCCAAATAGTAGATCCACCGACAGCTTGCACCATCACCATAAGTTTGGAAAAGTCACAGACACTAAATGCCAACCCATGAAAGCAACCTAGAGGGAGGCTGTACCCTGTAAAGCCACAGGGGTGGAGTTGCCCAAAGCTGTGGGAGCCCACCTCTTGCATCATTATGACTTGGATGTGAGACACGGAGTCAAAGGCGATCATTTTGGAACTTTACAATTTGACTGCCCTGATGGGTTTCAGACTTGCATGGGGACTGTACACCCTTCATTTTGGCCAGTTTCTCCCATTTGTAATGGGTATGTTTATCCAATGCCTGTACCCCCATTGTACCTAGGAAGTAACTAACTTGCTTTTTGATTATAAAAACTCATAGGTGGAAGGGACTTGCTTTGTCTCAGAGGAGACTCTGAACTTTGACTTTTAGGTTAATGTTGGAATGAATTAAGACTTTGGGGGACTATTGGAAAGGCATGACTAGTTTTGAAATGTGAAGGGGACATGAGATTTCAGAGATGCCAGGGGAAGAATGATATGGCTAGGTTTAGTGACCCCACCCAAATATCATCTTGAATTGTAATCCCCAAATGTCAAGGGAGAGACCAGGTGGAGGTAATTGAATCATGGGAGTGGATTCCCCCATGCTGCTCTCATGAGAGTGAGTTCTCATGAGATCTGATGGTTTTATAAGGGGCTCTTCCCTTTTCACTCAGCACTTCTCCTTCCTGCAGCCTTGTGGAGAAGGTGCCTTGCTTCCCCTTCACCTTCCACCATGATGTAAGTTTCTTGAGGCCTCCTCAGCCATGCTGAACTGTGAGTCAATTAAACCTCTTTCCTTTATAAATTACCCAGTCTCAGGTATTTCTTTACAGCGGCATAAGAACAGACTAATACAATATCCCTTCTGTTTTAATTTAGAGGCACATTTTATTATTCTTAGTATTTTTCCTTGACTCACAATTTACTCCTCTTAATTTTAAAATATGCAATTTTGGGGTAAAGTAATTTCTATGAGTAGTTGTAAGGGTCACCAATTTTGATATGAAACAGATCATTCTCTCTACATTTGAAAACAAACCAACAAAGTCTTGTTCATTATACTAAAGATATCATGTGTTCTAAGTAATTTCATTTTCTAGTAAATGCACTATTAATCAAGTAAACATTTTGATTTAAAATGGAGTCACTTAAACAGCACACTTTGCTGTTTTATTAATATTTTATGAAAATGTATGCATTGATGATTAGAAATTTTCTACAGTAGTTTTGTAAACACATTGTGCATCTTCATAGTGAAGGATGTATAAAAGACTGGATTAAAAGAAAACTTTGCTGTTTACTAAATAAGTCTTTTCTCTCTTGTCACTATCTCCTAAATTTGAACTTAAACAAATAATTACATTAAGAGATATAAAATATGAATTCCAAGTCATCAATTCAATATTACTTTAGAATCAATAACTAGAAGGAATTCCATTTTAATAAATGAACAAATCCACATTACAAATCATTACTGAAAGTATCAACCACTCACTGGTTATGAGGTTTCTTACTAATTATTTTGGCATCAAAGAGAGAAGAAATATTCAGATACTGAGTCAGTTCTCTCACTGTTCTGTGTATATTTTCACGAAACCATAAATACTCAGAAATTTTTGAAGATTAAAAAAGTCAATGATGGAGTATAGGAGAGAAAGGAAATTAAAGTTTCAGGCTAGTGTTACTGATTAAATGATAATTACAACTGCATTAAATTCAGAAGAAAAATTATTTTATTTGGGGGGAGTTTGAACTCTTTGAGTTTGAGATACCACCACCAGCCTACTGTTGGCAATGAGGCATTACAGTTTACAACCATGTTAACACAGCCACAAATTATGTTTAGAATCCTCTGCGAGGAGGTCAGAACTGAATATTAAAGTGAATAAGATTACTTTCAGACTAAATGTGTGACACAGAAGTGAGAAAACTAAGGAAAAACACTATTATCTACAGTTTGAAAATTATATGAGAAAGAGAAGCAAGCAAACAGGCAGGGAAAAGGTCAGAGTGTCCGGAGCCGTGAGGCCCGGAAATTGCCGCGGCTTCTGTTGCTTAAGCTCCATATCATCAGAGACAAGATGGCGTATTTCCGGGTTCTTCATTAACAACTTTTCCCGCGC
>NW_012115300.1:1437131-1512932 GCF_000951035.1 Colobus angolensis palliatus | reverse complement strand
AACCATGTTAACACAGCCACAAATTATGTTTAGAATCCTCTGCGAGGAGGTCAGAACTGAATATTAAAGTGAATAAGATTACTTTGAGACTAAATGTGTGACACAGAAGTGAGAAAACTAAGGAAAAACACTATTATCTACAGTTTGAAAATTATATGGGAAAGAGAAGCAAGCAAACAGGCAGGGAAAAGGTCAGAGATATTGGAAGATAAACAGATGATGGAATGGTAAGGAACCCAAGGAAGGATAGAATTTTTAGAACAGAGATAAAGCCCAAACCAGTGGTTTGGTGGTCTATAAGATTTGTATTGACATTCCTCCTAAACTAATTTTGAAAAACTCTGGCCCCTCACACATGTTTAACATCTAAAAATATTCAACACAAGTATAAATAATTTTAGAGAATGTAATTTACAACACACTATAGATGTTGATATAAAATAGTGTTATATAACTCTTCTCAATGTATTCAATGGAACATAAAAAACAGCAAGTTGACACCCACCATCATCTACTATAAAAATAGATTAGAGGAGGCAGGGTCAAGATGGCCAATTAGAAATAGTGGCGTTCAGAGCCTCCCATTAGGAAAACAAAACAAAACAAAACAAACACAGCAAAACAGAATAAGCGTGTGAATCCTTCACTGGCAACCAAGATATCCAGGTTCTCTCATCAGAACTGACTAGGAGGCTGGCATGACCCACTGAGAGAAGGAAGAACAGTGTAGTGTGGTGGCCCACCTGAGAGCCACACAGGGTAGGGGAGCCCCCTCCTTCCAGTCAAGGGAGGCAATGAGTGAGCATGCTACCCAGCCTGGGAAATCATGCTTTTGTCACAGAACTGTGCAACCCACAGACTGGAAAATCCCACTCTCAAACCCATGCCACTGGGGCCTACCTGTCCCAACCCTGGAATGTGAGGATTCTCAAAAGCCTCTCAGCTGGAATCTGCTTAAGCCTACCAAACTCCTGTGGGAAGGGGTGACCAGCACCTGCAGCTGTGGCTGCCTGCTGTCTAACCTGTTTGAACTCCTTGGGGGAGGGGCAGCAGCCAGCACTGGAACTGGCAACTGCCTAACACAGTAAAGCTCCCTAGACAGGGGAAGGGTAGCATCCATCTCTGAAGCTACAGGCTGCACTTTTCCCCTGCTAGAGCCAGGGAGACTGGACAGCTTGGTCCCAAGACTTGTCCCCAACAGCCTAATACATCGGCCGTGGCAGTCTGCAGCCAGAGTGCCCCTTCAGGCCCGACCATGACCCATGCATCATCATTGGGCAGGGCTTTCCTGTAGGAGGAACACCAATAACTCCAGGCAGAGGCTCAAGGGCAGAACCTGGATCTCCCTGGGCCTGAGCCCCTAGAAGGAGGGGTGGCTGCAGTCTCTGCAAACCAGTAGACCTAGCCTTTCCTCCTGGTAGTTCTGAGGAATCCAGGCAGCCCAGTCAAGTGGGTATCCCTGCAGCAAGGCACATCCCCTCCACCAAGGGACAAAGCGCTTCATTAAACGGGTCCTATTCCCCATGCCACCAACTGGGTGAGACCCTCCAACAGGGTTGTCAGACACCTTATACAGGAGCGATCCTCCTGGCATCAGGTTGATGCCCCTTGAGATCAGCGGTCCCAGAAGAAGGGGCAGACACCCAGCTTTGCTGTTCTCCAGCCTTCTTGAGTGACATCTCTGGGTGCAGGAGCAAATCAGACGAATAGAGCCTGAAGTGAACCGCCAACAAACCACAGCATCCCTACCGAAGAGGAACCTAACCACTGAAAGAAAAACAAGCAGAAAGCAACAACTACAGCATCAACAGTAACAACAACAAAAAAAGCTCCCACAAAAACCCCATCTAAGGGTCAACAGCCTTGAAGACCAAAACTAGACAAATTCAGGAAGATGAAAAAGAATCGAAAAAATTCTGAAAACCCAAAAGACCAGAGTGTCTCTCCTCCTCCAAATGATCACAATGTCTTTCCAACAAGGGCACAGAACTGGATGGAGGATCAGATAGACAAATTGACAGGAGTAGGCTTTAGAAGATGGGTAATAAAAAACTATGCTGAGCTAAAGGAGCATGTTCTAACCCAATGCAAACAAGCTAAGAACTTTTATAAAAGGTTAGGGGAATTGCTAACTAGAATAACCAGTTTAGAGAGGAACTTAAACTACCTGATGGAGCTGGAAAACAGAGCATGAGAACTTTGTGAAGCATACACAAGTATTAATAGCTGAACTGACAAAGCAGAAGAAAGGATATCAGAGTTTGAAGACCACTTTTCTTAAGGCATGCAGACAAGACTAGAGAAAAAAGAATGAAAAGGAATGAACAAAGCCTCCAGGAAATGTGGGATTTCATAAAAAGACTGAACCTATGACTGATTGGAGTACCAGAAGGAGAGAGAGAGAATAGAAACGAGCTGGAAAACACACCTCAGGATATTATCCAGGAGAACTTGCTCAACCTAGCAAGACATCCCAACATGCAAATTCAGGAAATTCAGAGAACACCATTAAGATACTCCACGAGAAGTTCAACCCAAAGACACATCGTCTTCAGATTCTCTAAGGTTGAAATGAAGGAAAAACTGTTAAGAGCAGCCAGAGAGAATGGCCAGGTCACATACAAAGGGAAACCCATCAGACTAATAGCAAACCTCTCAGCAGAAACTCTACTATCCAGAAGAGATTGGGGGCCAATATTCAACATTCTTAAAGAAAAGAATTTTCAACCCAGAATTTCATATACAGCCAAACTAAGCTTCATAAGAAGAGGATAAATCCTTTCCAGACAAGCAAATTGAGTGATTTTGTTACCACCAGGCCTGCCCTGCAAGCCCTGAAAGAAGCGCTGAATATGGAAAGGAAAAACTGGTATCAGTTACTGCAAAAACGCACCAAAATATAAAGACAGATAACACTATGAAGAAACTGCATCCAATAATGTGCAAAATAACCAGCTAGCATATGATGACAGGATCAAATTCACACATAGCAATACTAACCTTAAATGTAAATGGGCTAAGTGCCCCCAGTTGAAAGACACAGACTGGCAAATTGGATAAAGAGTCAACATCCATCGGTGTGTTGTATTCAGGAGACTCATCTCATATGCAAAGACACACATAGGCTCAAAATAAAGGGATGGAGGAAAAATTACCAAGCAAAAAAACACAAAAAAACAGGGGTTGCAATACCAGTTCTGACAAATAGACTTTAAATCAATAAAGATCAAAAAAGACAAAGAAGGTCATTACATAATGGTAAAGGGATCAATGCAACAAGAAGAGCTAACCGTCCTAAATATATACGCAGCCAATACAGGAGCACCCAGATTCATAAAACAAGTTTTTAGAGACCTACAGAGAGACACTCCAACATAATAATAGTGGGATACTTTAACTCCCCACTGTCAGTATTAGACCAATCAACAAGACATAAAATTAACAAGGATATTCAGGACTTGAACTCAGCTCTGGATCAAGTAGACCTGGTAGATGCCTACAGCACCTCTACCCCAAATCAATAGAATATACATTCTTCTCAGTGCCACATGGTACATATTCTAAAACTGACCACACCATTGGAAGTAAAACACTCCTCAGCAAATGTAAAAGAACTCAAGTCATAAGAATCAGTCTCTCAGACCACAGTGCAATCAAATTAGAACCCAGGATTAAGAAGCTCACTCAAAACCACACAATTATATAGAAATTCAACAACCTGCTCCTGAATGACTCCTGGATAAATAATGAAATTTAGGCAGAAATCAAGAAGTTGTTTGAAACCAATGAGAACAAAGAGATAACATACCAGGATCTCTGGGACACAGCTAAAGCAGTGTTAAGAGGGAAATTTATAGCACTAAATGCCCACATCAGAAAGCTAGAAAGATCTAACATCACAATTAAAAGAGCTAGAGAGGCAAGAGCAAACTAATCCAAAACTAGCAGAAGATAAGAAATAACTAAGATCAGAGAAGAATTAAAGGAGATAGAGACATGAAAAACCCTCCAAAATAATCAGTGAATCCAGGAGATTATTTTTTGAAAAAATTAACAAAATAGATAGACTACCAGGTAGAGTAATAAAGAATAAAAGAGAGAAGAATCAAATAGACACAATAAAAAATAATAAAGGGGATATCACCACTGACCCCACAGAAACACAAACTACCATCAGAGAATACTATAGACACCTCTATACAAATAAACTAGAAAATCTAGAAGAAATGGATAAATTCCTGTATGCATACACCCTATCAAGACTAAACCAGGAAGAAGCTGAATCCCTGAATAGACCAATAATAAGCTCTGATATTGAGGCAATAATTAATAGCCTACCAACCAAAAAAAAAAGCCCAGGACATACACATACATAATTTACTTATCTTTTGTGTTTATGTTTCCTTGTCTGTTTTCACTTACTAGCATGTAAGCTCCATGTGGAAGGCAGTAAGCTCGCTGACTTTTTCCTTCCTTCCTTCCTTCCATCCTTCCTTCCTTTCTTCCTCCCTCCCTTCCTCCCTCCCTCCCTTCTCTTCATCCTTCTTCTTTCTTTCTCTCTCTGTCTCTCTCTCTCTCTCTCCCACACACACATAC
This sequence comes from Colobus angolensis palliatus, assembly GCF_000951035.1. Classification (NCBI taxonomy): domain Eukaryota; kingdom Metazoa; phylum Chordata; class Mammalia; order Primates; family Cercopithecidae; genus Colobus; species Colobus angolensis. The sequence goes on along the minus strand of NW_012115300.1, from coordinate 1,508,336 downwards.
ACACATACCCTGCTCTCTCTCCCTCCCTCCCCAAACACCTAGAATAATGGCTGGCAAATAATATGTGCCCAGAAGTGGCTTTATAAATAAAAATCATTGAAACGTCACATATACTTAATTTGATGTATGGAAAATAGCCCCATAAAAAATAAAATTACCAGGTCAGTCCCAATTATCAACCTCAGCTAAATCTGACGTAAGTTCTTTCCAAAAGTGTCTGATTTCCTCTTTCCTTTTTAAATAACTGTGTTAGTACTCAACTTCAAGGCACGCATCATAATTTTGAATTGGAATTCTAAAAGAGCTAAGTAAGGTTGGCAGGGAGATTCAGTAGAAGGATGAAGCGCAGGACCCTGTCCAGAACTGGTGACCTGGATAGAATGAGGTGCTGCTACCTTCAGTACTCTTTGAAGGTAGCCCAAGGATGAAATCAACAAGGGTAAGAATAAACATTCTCATTACGCTGGGAATTCAGAACAGTTACACACATGACACAATCTCAAAGTTCTAAAATCAAGTTTAACGTTAAGGATATATGTATATAACAGAGACAGAGAAAATAGCCAGCCCAGGCCTTAATCAATATTTTGAATTGTCCCTTTATTTGCAGCCAGAAGGCTCTTTTACATCCTGCACTCCCCGACCCCCACCCCACCCCGCCCCTTCTTCCAGGGGAATGTATTTTAGTAAGATTGATAAATGAAAGTTATAACTCTCTTTTCTAAAATGGGAAAAGGAGTTGTCATAAAGCAGAACCAGAGTAACACTTAAATCCAGGACCAGCTATGTAATTTGTGACTGGAAATGTACAGCTCTTTTTATTTAAAAAAATTATTAAGAATTTTCAGATGGTGACAGAGAGCATTAAACCAGGGTGTGACCTTGTGCTACTGCACAGATCACATGCCCGTGAAGGTGGCCCTGACTGAATGACTTCAATGTACACATTCCAGGGGCAAGTCAGTTTTGGGAAAGAGTACCTAAAGAAGGTGAGAACTTAGAAATAGATTCCCTTATGACTCTCCATTTTCACTTGTCTCTTAGAAAGTCTGTGTACCACCAGAGATATGTGAACTCCAGCTTATCTGGGTTCCCCACAAACTACATCCTCAAGTAAGTTCAAGATTGAATTACACATTGAGAGGGTTTATGTCACAATTATTTTCTGACATCAGGAAATTCAAAAAAGGCTTTTTAGCTTTGCTTTTGAGTTACTCCTGTTGACTGCATGAAAAAGTTATAGCTCTGGGCAACACAGCATGCATTCCTTATTTTACATCTATGAAATCCACAAGATAGGAAGGCCAACTAAATCTTATCAGATACCAAAGAAAATAGAAAGTAATATACCTCAATAAATCCTATAAAAATGCTACATATGTGATTAAGGTCTTTAAATTTATGACCATTATTAAAAACTTCCAACATTAAAAATGGATTTATAAGGAATTCTGTGTGTTTGAAACTATTAAAAAGGGGAAATAACTGAACAAAGTAAAAAAAGTTAACTGGGACAGAGATCAAGGAATTAAGCTGCATAGTCACTGTGACAATGACTCAGGTTTGTTAAAAGAGGGTTGATGACTCTTAAATGTTTATAGGACACCTCTCTGCAAGCTGATGACTGATCATATATCTCTGGAATATATTACATCAGGGGTCCTGGTGTCTGGGGTTATATATGAACAATTGCTACCTTCTGGTCTCCAAGGCTATACTACAGTCTGTGCAAATTAATTTCATTACAACTATTTATAATTAATTTCATTATAATTTCATGAGCATTTGAAAACAGTTCATCATCGGGTTTCTTAAAGTTTAGTTCCCTACCATCTACATCCTCTGTATCAGAATCCCTGGAGGGACAGCCCAGGAAGCTGTATTTTTGAAAAAGCTTCCTAGATGGTTCTCAAGCATCATCTAGTTTCAGAAAATTTTTGTATCATGAGATATGGAAAACTAAGGCCTAGATGCCAAATCTGATCCAACACCTGTTTTTGTGAATAAAATTATTTTGTAACACAGCCATTCCCATTCACTTACGCATAGTCTATGATTTATTTCACACCAAACGACAGAGTTGAGTGGTTGAGTCACAGACTATGTGGCTTGCAAAGCCTAAAATGTTTACTGTCTGACACTTTAAAGAAAAAGTTGACCAATCTCTTTTCTGTCCTTTCAAGCAAACTTTAACTTATTCATCCCAGTAATACTTTTACCAGTATTGATGATAAATTTTGAAATTTTGAAAAGCATTTCCATTTTTTTTCCTTAGTAGAAAAGGAGTGTTAATCTAGAGTGCATATTTGTGGTGAAAGGTGGTCTTTGTTGCTGCCTAAAAACAGAATGTCTCAGATGCAATCCATAATCTTCTCGCTGGGGCTATATTTCAGCAAAGATTCATTCACTGATTCACATTTCAGTCTACATTTATAAAGCAAAACTTTGGGTCTTTAGTCCTCTGCTCAGACCCATAATTTCAGGATTGAATTTCACTCCGCTCCTCTCTAGAGGCTGAAACTTGAGGAAAGACCATCCAGTTTTAGCTCTGCAAGTCTCCAAAACTCTGAGGCAGTCTGTGATCTTTTATGGCTAAGCTTGACTTTCTTCATCTCTTGCATGGCTATGCAAACTTATAGCTCACAAGGTTAAAGTTATCATATATGCCTTTGAAAATATAGAAGGACTGAGATATCTGTCTGTCCCAATAAATACTCTATTAAGCTTATTTAAATAAAAGAAGCATCAATTGATGGCCTTGTGTGTTTAACGCTTCCTCAAAGGAATATACATGGAATATTCTGTGTGAGCTTTCTTTTTCCATTATAATCATGTGATTTTTGGTCTTAGAACATATACTCTGTTTGAAGAACATTAGATGTGGATTACTTATATTGTGCACTACTCATTTGAGATGTTTTGAGTCAAAGAATTCAGAAGGCATCATTGACAACAAATATGCCCTTCTTATTATTTTTACTAATGAGTATATCTAGGCTCCAAAAAGCTTATATAACTCATAAATAGTTGATCAATACAATAACTATCTATTGAACACTAGACAATGTACTAAAGCTTTAGCAGTCCCAGATTTTGATCTGTCATCAATTGGTAATGTTCTATTAGGAGAAAATGATCAAAGCTATTTTATAGGAAAATTAATTGGCATTTCAGATGATTTGAAAATAAGATTTACTTAGATTATTAAAATTTTCAGGATGATTTGTTGATAAGATTTTCTATTTAGAAGACATAGTATGGAAAAGTGATGAAACGTTAATGCTGAAGGAACTTTAACAATTTTTCGAATCCATGTTCCTTCATTTTATTTGAGTTATTTGAGGAGGGTTGTTCCCTGCTCCATATAGATTATAATTTCTCTGACACTGGAGAATTTGATCCTTACCTATCTTTCCTCCCATATTTCCCATACCCTGTAAAAACCCTATATTCCTACCAAATGGAAGACTTACCTGAATGTGGTTTCTAATATCCTACTTCTTGCTTACTGTCATCCTGGAGTGTCCTATTTCAGGATCCATAGTCATTTAAGTCCTACCATCTCTTATCTTCACAAACTTAGAGCTAGCTTCTTTTGCCTGGAATGTGACACATCCCTGAGTCTCTCTCTCTTTCTCTCTCTTCTCTCTGAGTAGTTGAGTCAAGGTTGAGTCCACTCAACCTTGTTTGGTGTGCAGAACTTGGGCCTTGGGATGATGATCAAGATTTAAGACACAATTCTGAATATAACTTTTGGTAATTCAAAAGACTGTGGTAAGTTTCATACAAATATTGTTACGAAAACTGAATTGGGTGATGTGTGTTAAAATAATGTGTCTTTGAGAAGTTCTACACATAAGTTGCTATAGTCGTGTATATATTTTAATCCTTTTAAGTGCAAGCACGGTCTTATTTATCTGTGCATCCATGAAGGCTAGGAACTTGTTATATTTTTCCTGGTATAGTTAGCACCAAACACAATGCCTGGCATGTTTGATATTCAGTAAGTCTTTATTACCTAACTGATTGATTGATAAGTTGATTGATAAATGAGTAAATTATTAAGAAATGAAAAGGCATTTAATAAATACAGAAAAGTATGTCCTCTCTTGTCCATTTTTATAAATGTTTTTTCTTTTTTTTTTTTTGAGACGGAGTCTTGCTCTATCGCCCAGGCTGGAGTTCAGTGGCATGATCTTGACTCACTGAAGCTCCGCCTCCTGAGTTCACACCATTCTCCTGCCTCAGCCTCCTGAGTAGCTGGAACTACAGGCGCCTGCCCCCACACCCGGCTAATTTTTTTTTTTGTATTTTTAATAGAGGTGGGGTTTCATCATGTTAGCCAGGATGGTCTCAATCTCTTGACCTCGTGATCTGCCCACCTCAGCCTCCCAAAATGCTGTTGTTTTTCTTGGTCTGAACAATTAACAGTACATTAATCTGTATTTCCATAGTATTTGGGAAATAACTTTAGACATAGTTTTTGACTTTATAACTTCCTTTGGCATGATTGTGACTTATCATATTGAATAGTAATTGTGTAACAATATAGTCATATCAGAATGAGATTAGCTATTTTATTTTGTGTTAATCTCAGTACCTTCACTATGTCAGAGACAAAATAGGTGCTCAATAAATTTTTGTCACATTGGATTAAATTAAATGTGTTGCTTGTGCTCTTGTATCATCACTCTGTTCTCTCTATCATAAAGAGGCCTCCCATTCACCCTGCTATTCTTTAGTTTTGCCTTCTGAACAGTGGGGGTTTTTAGGGGATGACATGGGGGAGGGGAGATCCGAATTTGTATTTACTACATCTGAAGCAGATCATCGCATGGGGACATATGAGGTGTACGTATAGGAGTGAGGTCAAGTCAAAGGAAAAAAATGGCTCCCCTTCTGCTACATTCATGTGCTCTATTTGATATTAATTGCCTTTCTAGATGATCAAATATCTGGAATATGAAAATATAATTATGTGCTTCTCTGAAGTAAACCCTTCAATGGCCCTGGGGATAAAGTTCAAACACTTTAAAATAAGGTTAGAAAGTCCTTCTTCACTTGGTCCTCCTTATTTCTAGGCTCTAGTCACAAGCAGCCTCTTGCAGACCTTTGTACCTACTATTTTCTCCCTGCCTCTGTCTAGAACATTCCATATGCTCCTTTGCCTTTGTCACTCTTTCTCACCTTTCAGAAATTCCAGTGGGGCACTTAAGTTAGTTATCACATAAGCCAGAGGGCCAGTATGGAAACTTGAGAGTAACATGATTAGTTACAGAAAACATAGGGAACCAAATTCTTCACATCCTGAAAGTTGCACCAAACTTATTCCTCAGATATTGGTAGTCCTCAATGTCATCAACAAATAAACAAAAATGTTTTCTTAAGCATGCTAGTCTTCACTGGAAGAATCTTAAACAGAAAGATCACTTCCCTTCTACATTGGTCTTTGAATGAACATTTTTCTTTTCTTAATCTCTTTGTTTCACACATAAAATGCAAGTAACCCAGACTGATTAAATAAGCTTGTTCATCAAAAACAAAATACAAACACAAAATGTCATTTTGCATTTCATAAATATTTTTCTGGTCTTAAATCCACTGAAAAATGCCCCCCACCAAAAAAAAACAGTGAGACTTACAGATGAAGCCTTATGACTGACCACTTACCAAAGAGGCCCTGAGTCTTTCAGTACCTTCTTGACCAACCAGGCCTGCTCCCAGCCACACTTTCACTGTTGACTCTCCTCCTGGTTACCCATGGGAAGATTTCACACCACTTTCCTTTTCATCTGCTTGCCATTTCTCACTAAGATTTGGCAGTCAGGATATGGCTTGTCTGGATTCCAAGGGCATCCGAAATTTAGAACCCAAATAGAAATGTGAAAAGGGAGGTTTGGGTTAACCTCTGGCCACTTGAAGGGCAGTCCTTTCGAACATTAGAAGGTCCATAGTTCGGGAGAATGGAGAAAAAATTTAGAGCACAATGATGTCCTCTAAAATCTTAACGTGTACTGGAAGTTGACCTGATACATGATCTCTCTCTATTAACTGCAAACAGACTGCCCTCCTTAATATCTCAAGTAGGTCAGAAAGCTTGTTTCTTGAGATAAAAATAATAACATTTTATTTCACTTTTCTATTTTTCAAATGTGTGCATATGAAACTTTTCAATAAGGACACAAAGAGAAAGGACAGTTTTTTCATAATTCCCATGTTCAATATGGTATAAAACTTAAATTTTCATCCAAATTACCTTACTTCTTTCTCTTAAATAGGTTATTCATTCACAACAACTTCCTGTTAAAAATGTTTGTCTTGAGAGAGCTATTGTACTAGAGCAAGCAAAGAGAAGTAAAATAACAATGAATATACTTTACCTTGAAACCTCTTAGGGATGATCTTAGATTATTTCTCTTTATCCTGCTCCCATGGATGAACTTTCTCAAATCTAAAAAAAATAGGATTATTTTTAAAGAAAATTAGTATACAGTGAAGAAAACCTAAAGGAATGAAAATTTTACCCAGAGATGTTTTTTGTATTAAACTACCAACTATAGACCCCAAATAGATACAATAATTAACTGTCAATGAATGAGCCAATGAAGTTGTAGGACATTGTTTATTTTGTTACAGAAGTTCAAATACTTCCCTGATTTTTCTCTAAAATAACACCCTGAACATATCTATAGTCCTTTTCAATTTACAAAGGGATTTTTTCTCATCTCATGTCTCATTTGAGCCTTATAACAAAGGCTTCTTTTGAGTCAAAAGTAGGTATCACTTTTAATACAAACTTGCATTAAAATATTTTTATTATTCTTTCTCATTTTACTTATTATACTTCCTTGTCATAATTTTCATGTTCTTTTAAAAAAAAATGGTTTATCAACCAAATTGCTATTTATTCAACACTTTTATGCACATGTCACCCTGCAGTTCTGAAATAAAACTGTGTAAAATATAATCTCCCCAATGGAATCTGTATTTTATTTGGATAGAGAAAAAAAACCCTAACATATATTCTAAAATTACAACTTATTTAAATAAATGTTTATGATGCTCATATGGTTAATGTCAAACACTCAAAGCATCATATATAAAGTGATTTCAAATAAGTAGTTAAAGAACAGGTACCAGTCTGATTCCTTTCAAGCAAAAATGTAGAATGTACATATTTGAGAATTTAAATTAGTGTCGCCAACCCTTGAAATTTTCACATTAAGATTGCACCTTTTTTTTTTCCTTTTTTTCTTTTTTTTTTTTTTTTTTTACTTAGCATCCATGGCAACATCAGGCCCATATTCCCATGTAGTTCACGTGAATGGCTTGGAAGGAAGGCAGCTTTATCCAAAAGAGGTAAGTTGCATCCAACATTGACGTTCTGTAAGGAACTATCTTGCTACAACCAGCTCAGTTCATTCATTAAGAGCCTGATCTCCATATGCAGCTAAACTTGCAACTTCTGTGTTAAACTAATAACTGCTGTGGACATTTGGAAGAGTAAGATACCATAGGCTTGGGTTTTAGGGTCCTAAAGAAGATAGGGATGTATGATATGAGTTTCATGGGAAAGGAAATAGCTTTGTGCTCCCACAAAAAGCACAAAAAAACCAGAGGTGGCTTTAATAAGAAAGAGGTAATCCGGTGGGCTAGATCACAGTGTTCAGTGTATCACCCAAGGGTTCTTGAAAAGGGGAATCACATTGGTGTTCTCTTTTATCTACTCCAAACTGTCCCCTACTTACTGCAATCTGACTACTTCCCAGTCAGGACTTGCTTTTTGTGCTGGTCTGTTTAACCTTTAAAGTGGCAGTCCTCACTGGCTGTTCATCCAGCATGATCTATCCACAGTAGACATGATCTCCCTGTCATGGTTGGTGACTCGTGGTCAGAGCCACTACTAGAGTAATATGCATGGGCTCCTATTGGGTATAAATAAAATAAGAATATATTTTCCTGTGGCTCCTCCCACAAACCCTTCTGATAAGTAGTTGCCAAATAGTGTTCTTCTAAAACTGAAAAAATTGTGTTTCTGGATTATACTAAAGTCAGAAACACTCTAACTTAAATATTTACTTTTTGTTTGTTTAAAGAATATGTTGGAATTATACAGACAGAAAAGTGGAATATATAATAGAATAACTATAAATGAACTTCACTGCATATACTCACAAAAAGTTTATTTTGCTGGCTTAATAAAATATTAATTTTGGTGGAAACTAAATGATTTAATATGAATAAAGTAAAGCAAATATAAAAGGACTTTTATTTTGTGTAAAGAAGTAGTACTTGCAGAACAGAGCATGTAAAAACATGACAAAGTAACTAACAAAGTCACTGATTCCTATTAATTTCCCCAAAATACTGAATGATGTCAGCCTGTGAAAATGAATTGCATTACTGTCAAGGTAATTCAGTTGCCGTGTATAAGTTCAGTGGCTACAATGTCATAGTAATGAACATTAGTCTTTGTGGAAAAAAGTTCAATGTGTGCTTTGGAATGTCCTGCATCTCTGCCCTTTGAAACTTCATCTGGTCCAAATTACCATCTGCTTCTAATTTGATTCAGTGGCAGAGAATGAGCTGGGCTTCTGTACTTGAGCCGAAGCAGACATACTTCATTAGGTCTGGTTCTCGTGTTGTTCTTTATATATCAGCTAAAGTTTATAGTAACTTTATATAGACTTAACAACTTTATGAAGTTCTATTCATAATGCATAGTGTTGCATTTAAGTAATGCCTTTTTGGTCACTTAACTATCAAATTAACTTGAAGCTTGTATGTGATTTTTTAGCTGAACAAATAAAAACTTCTGCTATAACTCTTACGTTATATTATTTTGTCTTCCCACCTCAGAATTGTTATCATAAAGCAATCGAATGTATTCATTTTGAACAGATTGGGTATATGTTTGCTAGGGGTCTAACAGTCACTGGCCTATTCAGTTTATCTAATATGTAAAGATTGCTATTATGTGCCAGGTATTGTACACAGCCTTTGCCTTCCTTGAATTATCAGGCTTTTGAAGAAGACAGACATTAACCATGAAGACTCCAAAGCCAAAACTGTCTTCACAGTTCAAAGGAGATGCTTTGTTTACTCCTCGCTACTATTCTGTACCCACAGTGTCCTTGGGTGCTAGTCACAACAGAACTGGGTGTGATCGGCTCTGGCCATATTCACCACAGGCATAGCAATGTGGTATGTGGATGCTGCTCGGGCAAATTCTCTGATTCCTAGCCTTGTTTTTCCATCCAGACAAAAATTCATCTATTCATCTAAGGTCAAATCTGGCCTGCTGCCTGTTTTTATATGGTCCAGGAGCTAAGAATCATTGATTTTACACTTGTAAATGATTGAAAGCAAATCAAAAGAAGAAGAGTATTTTATGACACACAAAAATTGCATGAAAATCAAATTTCAGTGTTAACAAAGTTATATTAGTATACAGCTATGCTCACTCATTTCTATATTGTCTATGTCTGCTTTCACAGTACAATAACATGTTGAGTGGTTATAATGGCGGCAGTATGGCCCACAAAGCTGAAAAATTTACTAACTGTCCCTCTATAGAAAAGTTTGCCAATCCCTGGTGTTAAGTGCCATATTATCTCTTTTCTGATTTTTCTCATTAATCTATTCACTGTATAATGGAAACTGCCTAAGATATTATTCATTCATTTCTTCTTCTAGTTCCTGAATTTTTCTTCCACACGCACATGACAACCTCACATTACAAAACCCTATAGTTTATTATTCCCAATTTAGAGAGGGCAGGTGACAGCTGGCCAGAAGCACACGACCCCCGGGAATTTGACCTGATTTTTTTCAGCCTCATAATGTGACACAATTCATTTACCTATGTTTAGGGTGTTTCCATTCTAAGGACAAAAACCGCATTCCTCCAATTAGCTACTAGATGCCATATTTTGAATAAGACAATTCTATAACATAGTTTGACACATAATACATTTTGGCTTCTTAATTCCCTAAAATCATCAGGGGTAAGGTTACATAAGTTTTAAATGAATTTGATAATTAGCCCTAATTTATAATATCTTTCCTCCTGTAAAACTTCTAAGAATTTCTATAGTATAAATATTCATAAATAGCTAATATATTTGCAAAATGGCAAAATTTGACCACTATAGCCAGCTCTAATAAGCACCTATTTAAATATCTAAGTATGCTACCTACTTACTGAAACTCTCAAATATATAACAGTGATAACTGATTTATAGGAGTGAATTATATTGTTTAAAATACATTTCATCTTCCATATTTATCTGCATATAATATGAATGACTGATTATAACTATCTAATATTTTCCATTTTAATGTTTTCCGTACACAGATAACTGAAAACAGTTTTATCTATCATAGCATAATTTCACATGCCATTAAAATGCTGACTTCAAAATATAATGAAACTTCATTTGATTCTCATCAAAAATATTACAGCAAGCTAAAAACACTTAAACCATTTTTATTAGATTTTTAATTCTGAAAAATAATGTTTTATCATGAAGCAATATACCTTTGTGCCAACAGAAAATAATTGTATTTAACCTAATTCTTTGAAGAAGACCCAAATGCTTTCATTACGTTTCAAAGACACTTCTCCAATTGTTAATATTGAATAAAATCATACATTTAAATAATATGTGTAGGGAAACAAATGTCTAATATTTGGCTTATACAGAAAGAAAAAAATGAGCTATAAAATTATTCCTCAGAAAATTAAAGAAGATGAGTCACAGATCTTTATATTATTCACAGCATAGGCGCTTAACAAAGACTGGACAAATATTTGTTGAAATTGAAGTGGAAGCTCTGCCTTGAACTGTGTAACTTTGGCCAAGTTACTTAATCTTGCAAGACTCATGTCTTTAATTCTAAATTGGGAATTATAAGATTATTTGCTTAGTGAATATGTAAAACGTAGATTCAATGATCTATAAAATTTAAAGCTCTGGACTATTTGCCTGACACAGAGTAAGCAATCGCCTTTCTTTACTCAGTCTCTTTCTCTTTTCCCTGTTCTGTCTTCTATTTCTCCTAATTATAGATTACTATTCTCTTTTGTATTTCATTCTTCCTTGCCCACTGTTCCTATACTAGGTACTATTAACATCACTGGAAGAAATCAGTGGATAAAATTAGAAGAACTAAACATGCCAAACTTCTGTTTCAGTCCATTTCTAATCCCCTTTTATAAGTGATTGTTTTGTTGCTTTCTTCCTTAAGGTGAAGGAAAAGTAAAACTACTAGAGTAAAAGTTTGTTCTGGTTTCAGAAGTGAATCCCCTTCCTGGTGGGCAATCTGTGCTTTTCTGCATAAATGAAGAGGGTTTTCTATGGCTTAGATGAGAATAAGTGTGTGTGTGTGAAAAATAATTGCGTAAATATTTGAAGGAGTAGAAGTTTAACACACAACCAGCTTCCCAAAACATTTTACCTGAGAACTTATTCTAACCCAGGAAAAGACATTATCAAAACAATGGCCAGATCCAAAGAATAATGGGCAATGCATTACAAAGCATATAATTATAAATTGCACAACTGTACTAATGATGAAGAAGACAAAGGAAACTGGTGGACACAGGACAGGGAACCACAGGCTATCAATGCACCAGTGAAGAATGGCTTTGGGTTGTGAATATTATTCATACTTGAAAACTTGAAATAATAGATCTAATTTCTCACAATATCTTAGAAAACCAGTAACAACATGCTAAAAGTAAAGGCTCTGCAATCTGTGCTTCTGCCAGGTAGTTTCTGAGACTGCAGTGGATGGTGAAAGCAACTGTCCGGTCATGCTTGGATGAGATGGCTGACCTCTTTTCCTGAGAAGTATTCATGCTGGTGTATAACAGAGAAGGAAATTGAAACACAAGCATCTCTTTGGTTTTCTCAGAGCCTGCAGTTAATCAGTATTTGAACCTGAATCTCAAGGATCTTCTTATGCTAAGCCTGAGACCAGACCAAAAGGATACATGGCACAGTGCTTTTGACCATCTTGACCAGAACCACAAAACACAGGAAATTTCTCAGAAATGGATGTTCTTTACTGATTTCCAAACCTTAGGTATGTCCTCTTAGGTAAGTGTCAGGAAAAATACGATGCCTTTAAAAGAAGCTTCCAAGCCACAGAAACTACATAGAATAGAATTGAGACAATGTTTGACCTTGTGCCTACTTAATTTATGACATATTATACTTGTCTGCTTTTTTATTCTGAAGCTTTAAAGAAGAACACACTTCCTTTGCCCTCATATCTCTAAGGAACTTCAATATACAATTTTTGTAGGATGTGACAAGAGACAGAAACGTCATAAGATAAACTAGTTTTTTTGTGTGTGTTTTTTTTTAGATTTTTGTATTATACCAAAGTAGTGATAACACTGCCCAATTCCAGTATTCAACATCTATTTAACTTGTTCTTAGCACAGCTAAGCATTAACTTCCTAGAGCAAGACATTGAATCCAAATTTAATTTTATGTAACTGTAAGTTCAGTTTCATTCAACAGACATTTATTGAGTATCTGCTGTATTCCAGACCCATACTAAGTACTGGGATGAATGAACTGTGAATTATTAACAGCCTCTGCTCTCCAAAAGTTTTTACTATAGTGAAAAAAATAAATTGCTAAGTAAATTAGTTTAATATTATATAGTATGGGCTAACTGGGCAGCAATAGGGATATGTCAGGGATAGTTGAGCTACTTAGTCTCAACAGAGGAAAGGTTCTAGGAAGGAGAAGCTACCCTAGTTGTAAGTTGTAGTAGGAATAAGCTTTCTTTAGGGGATATTGAGCAGTTGAAATAGTCTGAACAAATCTATACAGTGTAAAATTTCATAATGTATACATTCTGCATAGTAGTAAATAGGAGGGCAAGATGAGACTGAAGAAAAGATCAGGGCTAGGTCATAGATGGATTATTTTATGTCACACTGAGGAACTTGATTCTACAGGCAAGAGGACATCATTTAAAAACAAGTACATGGTAAGGTCATCACTTGAAATGAACTTCCTAGAGTACATCATGGAGGATGGTTGTCAAGGGGGCAAAAGTAGAGGTAGAACAACAGGTAATAGGCTGTTGCACAGTCCAGGAAAGAGATGATACAAGCCTGATACAGGGCAATAACAGCAGGACAGGAAATGGATAAAGCAAGATATGAAAATATTTGAAAATTAGAATTTCTAGGTTAAAACAATTGATTAGATTTGACATTATTCAAAGAGAGGAAAGCCTATGGCATGCTTCTGACTAGAGGAAAATTGGATAGTTGAGCCATAGACAATAATAATAACAGAAGAAGAGAAGAAGGGTTTAAGGATGCACGGATAAAATAATGAAAGAAGTTTGTCATAGTCACATGTGTCTTGCAACCAATATTCATATTTTGAATTTCTTATCTTTACTATTTATATATTTTGTATATAATTAAGTTGATACAGCATTTAAAATGATATATTCTGCCTTTCATTTGACAATAGCATTATTTTAAAAAAAATTTTACATTAAAATTTATTTTTAAACATACTTTTCAATGACTGTATATTTCTGTTGGTGGATTTACCATGATTTTCTTAAAATATTACACCTAGGCAATAAAACACTTTTTAAGAAATCAATGAGAACTCCTTGCAAATGTGCTTGCTATAACTCTATATATTACAACTGAATTAGATGCTACCGAAATATTTGGTTAGACTGAAGTAGCTCATAAAGTATTCTACCAAAAAAATCAGATTAATATTTTTTAGCAGCAAGTAGTTCACAGGGGTCAATCAAGTACAACATATTAAGATAAAAATATTAAAAGTTTCCTTTATTCAAAATATTGAATAAATATTCAATATTTATATTGTATTAATGCTATAATACATTTGTATTAATGCTATAATAACATTATGTTCTGGTTAGACTATGGTCTTAGAGTTAAAAGAGATATACATCCAAGAAAGAAAACTATGATATTTGTCATCAATCTTTTTCCTCTTTCTAGTTACATGGTTCAGAGGGACAAAATCTGCAGATAAAATAATTTCTTTCCCCAGAGCTGGTCTTAAGCAAATTCACATAGTCAGTCACATAGATAAAATGTTGGCTACACTGCCTATTGTTTTTAAAAACAGGCAATAAATGAAACACAAGAAATAAATATGACCAAGTATTTATAATCCTCACTCCTTGGTTGGCATAGTCTAGAACTATTAAATATACAGACTTAATATTACCATTATTGTTGGGCTTCTCTTTTTTTGCCATATTCTCAAGAGGGAATTTCAGTATAGATTGTTGTCCTTTGGCTTCATCTTTTGGAAGCTCATGAAAAGTGATATGTAGGTGGTTTACACTCAGTGCCAGAATCAACACTGTTTCTGTTCTGAAAAGCTGAGGATTTGAAAACATTTCTTCTTCTCATAAGGATTTACTCAAGTATTTATATATCCTGTAATATTTGGGTTCAGTAACGTTATTCCTTCATATTTTTGATATTTTCACTTAAAATAACATGCTTCATAAGCAAGGAAGCAAACTACCACTAAAGAAACGAATACAACTTTATTTCCAATTATTTTTCTTCCTGTCACTGTGGAAGTTGCATTTAAATATATTTCACGCATACGTCCTATTTTCCTTAAGTGGAAATCCTAGTAATTCAAGGGGAAAATGATGATATATTTGGTACTATGTAATCTTTCACTGACTGATGAAGACCCAATTCAAACAAAGAACAGTCTTTGTACACAAAATACTGGTTCAGTGTAAGTTCAGATTTAGTAGCTTAGACTTTAGAGATTTGTGTGTGTGTGTATGTGTGTTTGCCAGGGTAGTGGTAATCAGCAGTTACCAGCAGATACTTAAGTTACTTGTTATGCAAAGTTAAATAGAGAAAAAGGAATTCCTAAGTGCTTATAGGCTTAGGAATAGAGCTATGCCACAGAGTAAATGGTATTTCTGCAGGTTTCAGTCAGTTTTGAGAGATTTTATAATCAACAATTTTTTTCTACAAAGCAAAAGGTGCTAAGGTGAATAATAATTCACATTTTTGAACAATCTTTCCTGAGCACCAGATTAGTACACATGACATAACAAAAATATAAATATGAGGGCTCCAGAGGTGGAGGATGACTAACTAGAGGCACCCTGCACTCACCTCCTCCACAAAGAAGGACCAGAAGAGTGAGTAGGTAACTGCACACTGACTGGAGCTTCTAGGAGAGAAGACTGGAAAGAAAATGACAGGGAAACTCTGAAGCATGGAACAAGGGGGAAACAAAGCAGCCAGCAGGTCCAGGATCAGTTCAGAGCCAGGGGAACTCCATATTGCAGGGAAAGTTAAGTGAGAGATCCCCCTCAGTTCATATTCGCACCACAGGCTCTTGCAGTCCTAGCCATGGGAGAGCCCTTCAACCTTCGAAAGCCCTGAGACTAATGTAGCCCTGAACCTGACATCCCCATGATGACATTGTTTCAGGGAGGGAGTTTGGACTGGGTCCCACTGTACCCTCCCCCAACCTGCTGAGACCCAAGCAGCTGCAGTATAGAGCTATTTTGAAAGTTGAGCCCCCAGCAAAATACATCTTACCCTAGGAGCCAATCATCTTTGCATCTCCACATCCCTGGAACCCTGTTGATATCCCCCAACATCCACTCAGGAAGCTGCAGTGTCATGATGCTAGCTGGACCATTGGTGTGGCCAGATCCCCAGCACTCTAACCTACAGTTTCCTGCACCCCATGGAACAGGCAGTACAGTGGACCAAGGGGGCTGTCTTCAGAAAAAGGGAACTGAAGCATGCGCTCTCCAGAGCCTGACAGCAGCTTGCCTAGCACCCCTACCACTGACAGCAACCACGTCTCATCAAGTGATTTCATAACTGGTCTACCCTGCCTGTTGCTGCTGCTAGCACACATGCACACCAACAAGGCCTAAGGACAGTCCTGCCTTGCCTGCTGCTGCTGCCAGAACCTAGGCATATCATCTGAGGACCTGCAAATCAGCCTGCCATGCCCACCACCACTGGTGCCCAAGAGTACCATCCAGTGGCCTAAGAATGGGCCTGCCCTACACATTATCACCGCTACCAGCACCTGTGCACATCATCCAAGTCTCTGCTATCACCAACACCAGTACCTGAAGTTCAAGAACCTGAGGACAGGCCCACTCTACACACTGCCACCACTTCCAGTGCTCAAGAAAGCTGTTCACGGAACTGCGGATTGACCCCCCCCGCCTGTGTCTGTATTGCCACAACCAGCACCTGTGCATGCCATTCAGGGTCCTGGGGAGAGGCCTGAGCTGCCCACTGGTGCCACTGCCAGTGCCTACATACTTCTACTGTGGTCTGATGACAAACCCATCTCACCTGCCATCATGGCTCACATATACTGTCTGTGGGCCTATGGATAGGCCTTCCCTGTCCACCTCCATTGATGCATGTGTTCACCATCCAGGATCATAAACACTGACCTACTAAGAGTCTGCAGGAACCTGTAAGGGGCTTGGGGAACATTTTGTCCAACCTGCCACTACTGCCACTTCCAGTGTTCACCTGGGGACCTGGGGACCACCCAACCCAGGCCAGCATTACTACCACAGGTACCTTCACACATCACTTAGAACCGAGGATCTGCCCACCCAGTCTGCTGGTGCCACTGTTGGCACCTAAGCATGCTGCGTATAGGCCTGAAGACTGGCTCACCCAAACCCACCACCACCAGCACCAGCATATGCTGTTAAAACCCCAAGGACTATAAACTTGTTAAAACCTCAGGCACACTATGCCTGCCATCACTACCACAGGTATCCAACGTCTGGCCCACTCTGTCCTACCAAAGCCTCACCACAACCTTCACTAACAACTGCAGTCTAAACCACTGAGGAACTTACAGTTACCACTAATGCTGACTACAGCCAAGAAAGAAACCATATGAAGATTATACTACTACATTCACCCAGAATTAAAGAGGAGTCTACCCAATAAACGCTATAGATGCATCAATAGGAAAAATCTTTACCTACAAAAACCAATCTATAATATTGGAATCAGTGACTGTTACACCAGTTATGCAGATATTAAAATAATGAAACAAGACACGTGAGAAAGCAAGAAAATATGACATCATAATTCTCCAGTAACAGATCCCAAAGAAAAGAAAATCTGTAAAATGACTGAAAAGAATTTTTAAAGTAATATTAAAGAAAATTAGTGAGATACAAGAGAATACAGATGAACAACACAAAGATGAGAAAAACAATTCATGATCTGGATGAGAAATTCAACAAAAAATTAGATATCATTAAAAAATAGAAATCTTGGAAATAAATAACTCAATGAATGAAACAAAAACAATTGAGAACCTCAACAATTGACTAGTTCATTTTTCAGAAAATAACATGTCTGAACTTGAAAATAGGACTTTTGAAATAACCCAGTCAGCAAATAAAAAAAAGAAAGTTAGTTGAAAGTTGAAAGACGTCTACAATGAAAATTACAAAACACAGTTCAAATAAATCAGCGATGACACAAACAAATGGAAAAACACCCCATGCTCAAGGAGAGGAAGAATCAATATAATTAAAATGGCCATACTGCCCATTGAATCTACAGATTCAATGCTATTTCTATCGAACCACCAATGACATTCTTCACAGAACTAGAAAAAGCTATTTTAAAATTCATATGGAACTAAAGATGAGCCCAAATAGCCAAGACAATCTTACACACAAAGAACAAAGCTGGAGGCATCAGGTTACCCAACTTCAAACTATATTACAAGCTATAGTTACCAAAACAACTTGGTACTGGTACAAAAACAGGCATATAGACCAATGGAACAGAATAGAGAGCCCAGAAATAATGCTGCACACCTACAACCATCTGATCTTCAGTAAAATTGACAAAAACAAGCAATGAGAAAAGAATTCCTCCATCAATAAATGGTGTGAGGATACATTGCTAGTCATATGCAGAAGACTGAAGCTGGAACCCTTCCTTACACCATATACAAAGATCAACTCAAAATGGATTAAAGACTTAAATGTAAAACTCAAAACTATAAAAACCCTGGAAGACAACCTAGGCAATACCATCCTGGACATAGAAACGGGCAAAGATTTTATGACTAAGACATCTAAAGCAATTGTAACCAAAGCAAAAATTGACAGTTGGAATCTAATTAAACTTAAGGGCTTCTACACAGCAAAGAAAATTATCAAAAGAGTAAACAGACAACCTACATAACAGGAGAAAAAATTTACAAACTATGCATCTGACAGAAATCTAACATCCAGCATCTATAAGGAACTTAAATTTACAAGAGAAAACCCCATTAAAAAGTGGGCAGAGGACATGAACAGACACTTTTCAAAAGAAGACATACATGTGGCCAACAAGACTATGAATAAAAGCTCAATGTCACTGATTATTAGAGAAATGCAAATCAAAACCACAGATAGATACCATTTCACACCAGTTAGAATGGCCATATTTAGACGTCAAAAAATAACAGACACTGGCGAGGTTGCATTGAGAAGGGAACACTTATACAACTGTCAGTAGGAATGTAAATTAGTTCAACCATTGTGGAAAACAGTATGGCTATTCCTCAAAGAGGAATATAAAAAGAGAACTACCATTCATACCAGCAATCCCATTACTGGGTATATATTCCAAGGAAAATAAATCATTCTAGTATAAAGACACATGAACATGAATGCTCACTGAAGCACTATTCACAATCACAAATACATGCAATTAACCTAGATAAAGGATATAACAATTGTAAATTGTACCCAATACCAGGGCACCCAGATATATAAAGCAAATATTATTAAAGCTAAAAAGAGACATAGACCCAATACCATCATAGTTGGGGACAGCAACACCCCACTTTCAGCAATAGACAAATCACTCTGGCAGAAAATCAACAAAGAAACGTTGGCTTAATCTGCCCAACAGACCAAATGGACCTAGCAGACATTTATAGAATATGTCATCCAACAGCTGCAGAATATACATTTTTCTCATTAACACACAAAACAGTCTCCAGAATAGAATATGATTAAGCAACAAAACGGTGTCAATAAATGTTAAAAAATTGATATTGTATTACGTATCTTCTCAGACCAAAATAAAGTAAAACCATAAATCAATATAACAAGAGGAAATTTGGAAACTATAAAAATATATGAAATTAAATGCCTTGCTCCTGAATGACCATTATGTAAATAAATAAAGAAAAACAAAACATTCCTTGAAACAAATGAAAATGGAAACACAACATACCAAAACCTATGGGATACAAAAATGTAGTGCTGACAGGGAAATTTATAGCAATAGATTTCTATATAAAAAATACTGAAAGATTTCAAATAAACAGCCTAATGATCCATCTCAAGAAAATAAAAAGCAAGAACACACCAAACCCAAAATTAGAAAAATAAATAAATATCAGAGTAGAAATCAATGAAATGGAGACTACATAACAATACAAAGAAGCAACAAAATCACAAGTATTTTTTAATTTTATTGATACATATTAGATATACATATTTTTGCACTACATGTGATTTGATATAATCATGTAATCAAGTCAGGGTGATGGGAATATCCATCATCTGAAATATTTATCTTTAAGCTAGGAACATTCAAATTATTCTCTGTTGGTTATTTCAAAATGTACAATCAATTAATGTTAACTTTAGTCACCCTACTGGTCTAGTGAACACCAGGTCTTAATTCTTCTAAATGTTTATTTATACCCATTACTCAACCTCTCTTCAACCCTCCCTTCCCCAACCTCTTCCTTCCTCTAGGAACCAACAATCTACTTTCTATTTTAACTTTTGATCTTTCACATATGAATGAGAATATGTGATATTTGTCTTTCTGTGCTTAGCTGATTTCACTTAACATATTGACCTCTGGTTCCATTTATGTTGCTTCAAATGACAAACTTTTATTCTTTTTATGCCTGAATAATATCCTATTGTATATCAATAACACATTTGCTTTATCCTTTCTTCCAGTAATAGACATTGATATTGATTCCATATGTTTGCTGAATAATGCTACAACAAACATGTCAGTGCAGGTATTTCTTTGATATATTGATTTCTTTTCTTTTGGATGAGCACCCAGTAATGTGATTGCTCTATCACATGGCAGCTCTATTTTTAGTTCTTTGAGAAGCCTCCATACTGTTTTCCATAACAGCTGTACTAATTTACATGCCCACCAATGGTGTACCAACACTGGAGAAAGTTCTCCATTTTCCACATTCTCACCAGTATCTGTCATTCCTTATTTTTTGATAAAAACCATTTTAATTGGAGTGACGTGATATCTCATTGTAATTTTCATTTCACATTTCTCTGATAAGTGATTTTGAGCTTTTTTATTCATATAACTGTTGGCCATTTCTCTGTCTTTTTTGAGAAATGTTTATTCAGAAGTTTTGTCCACTTTCTTCATCTTTTCTTTTCTCCTTTTTGGCTGTTGATTTGTTTGGGCTACTTTTACATTCTTGCATCAATCTCTTGTCAGAATAGTTTACAAATATTTTGTCCCATTCTCTGAGTTGTCTCTTCACTTTATGATTGTTTTCTCTGCTGTGCAAACTTTTGAGCTTATGTAATCCCATTTGTCTATTTTTATTTTTGTTGCCTGTGCTTTTGAAGACTTACAAACATATTTGCTCAGACCAATGTCCTAAAGCATTTCTCCAAGTTTTCTCATAGCAGTTTCATAGTTTGAGGTCTTTGAGGTCATAGTATTTTCATGGTGTGAGTCTTTAATCCATTTTGATTTCATTTTTTTGTATATGGTGAGAGACAGGGGTCTAGTTTCATTCTTCTACATATGGTTATACAGTTTTCCCAGCACCATTTATTAAATAAACCATCCTTTCCCCAGTGTATGAAATGAATTGGCTATAAATATATGTGTAGTTATATCTGGATTCTGTATTCTGCTCCATTGGTCTATATGCCAGTACCATGCTGATTTGATTACTAAAATTTTGTAGTGTAAATTCAGGTATTCTGATTTGTATAGGTTTGTTCATTTTGCTCATGATTTTTGTTGTTGTTGTTGTTTGTTTGTTTGTATTTTTGAAGTATTTTGTGGTTCCATAAAATGTTAGAATTTATTTTTTCTGTTTTGTAGATAATATCATTGGTATTCTGATAGGGATTGAATTGAATCTGTAAAGTGCTTTGGGAAGTTTTGTCATTTTAATAATATTAAATTCTTCTAATTCAGGCTCATGGACTATCCTTACTTTTTTATGTCCTTTTCAATTTCAGCCTATCAGAGCTGCTGAGATTGCATTCTGGGTCTTTTATCTCAGCTACATTATTCACACCTGTAAGTGTAAAGCACTGGCAGTCAACTTATAACCATAAAGTCAACTTCGTCTGAGATTTGACAACTACTTCTCTACAACAAGTAAAAGGCAGAGCCAAGAGTTACAGAGAAAAAGCATGTCCTGATGATATAATTTACCACGGTCAAGCTTTGACCAAAGCTAGACTTATTCCTGAACATATTGGTTAGCTGAGGCAATAAATTTTATTTTTGTTTGAGTCAGTTTGGTTTGGATCTTCATTCACTTGTAATCAAAAGACATCTAACCTTTACAACTTAGCTATAAAAAATGTCCTGTCCTTTTCTCTCCAGACAGCAGAAAATTTCGAAATAACCTTTCTTTAAACATTTTATTGCAAAACTATGATACGTTACAAAATTTAAAGCATTTGAAATCTAAGAAGAATGGCATTTCTGTGGAAATATTAAATGACTATCTGTGGAAAATTATAGTACTGTCCTGCCTGTTTTAAATTACGGTATAAAGTTCACAGCTGTATATTCTTCAATTACCTGAAATCTGAGAAGTCAGCTATTTAGGCTCTTAAACAAACCTATGTTTATTTCACTTTTGAGATAGTGAGAATGCTAAGAAGTAATCATTTTATTAAAAACAATAATTAGAGTTTATGTTTTATTTCTAAGTAAAAATATTTTCAAAATTAAATAGTTCTTGTTTTCGAATCTCACATTTTAGTGGAGAAGATGAACACATAAACCACTGAAATCAGTGGTTTGCTTTGATCTTTATGTTTTAAGGATTGCTAATTGAAATGTATTTACATCCTATTTATCTGAAAGCAAATGACAGCACTGATCAGGTATTTAGAGGAATTTTTCCCACTATGTAACGGACATCATTAGGAATTGCCCTGGAAACACTGTATTAGGTATAAATCAAATAGACTTTCAGACAGAAATTGCTTATTTGATGCTTTCTTAACCTAAAGTTTTCTTCCCAGTCAATTATAACTTACACAGTCTTATTTGTATATGACTTTTGAGCATCTACAAGGATTCCAATTTCACTAATCTACCTTCTTTCCTTTTGAAGATAGAGAAGGTAATAGAACTTGACCCTAGAAAGGAAACATAAAGTTGTAGAATTTCCTTTTCTTTTCCTAATGAAGATTTGGGAAGCTTTTCTTAACTCTATTTTTTCACATGCTCCATAGTGTTTATGTAATAAAACTTTCAGTAGCAACCTAATTTTCACAATTGAGCAGATACAATGGAATTTGATACTCCTTCCAATCCCATTAATGACAAAAACTGCTGCTTACAACTGCACATATTATGTGCCAGGTATTGTTCCGGTATTTTTGCATACATTAACTTATGTAATTTTCATTACCACTCTATGAAGCAAAATGAGGTTAAGAACCTTGCCCAGTTCTCATGGCTGCTCAGTGGTAGAGTGGTATAGCTACCCAGTCTATTCAGACCCTTGCTCTTAACCATAGCACGCACTGCCTCTCTGCATTGGAGGGCTGTGTTGAAAAGAGGACCATCAAGTAATTAGAATTCTGCTAGACCTTCTCACTTCTATTTTCCAGGACAAAAAAAAAAAAAAAAAACACTCCATGCAACTCTAATCTTATGGATAGAGTTTGATGTTCTAGAACTAATTCCATTGTTCAGTCCCAATGACAGGACAGCAGAAGAACCATCACTCATCCTTGCATAGCTATGAAATGTTTAATCCTGATTCTAATTTCCCTCCCTCTAGGTGACATTTAAAATGTCTGCTAACCAAATATGCTTGATATTTTGTTCTAAATAGCAGTTTAAAATATGCAGGCAAGGTTATAAAGTAATCCCCAAACGTTTTTCGTAACAGAGTCATTAAGGTTTCCTTAATTAGATGAAAAGTGACAAGTGCGAAATACATTACACATTTTGGTATCTAACAGCTATATTAACACATTGTATATCTCAATTAGTTCAGAATATGGAATATTTATTTGTAATTAGAACTTAATTTCTTATTCATGTATATCTATATTAAAGATGTGCAGGATAAGAAATACAGACTGAGTTACTATGAATTGCAATACATTTGAAATCCTAGAGGATTTTAAATAATAGAAAAACAAAGTGCATTTTTGAATTAGGAAAAAAGAACTAAGTCAATTTCCTGTCCCCACACTCAGAGACTAACCAGTAGATCAGTATTCCATGGCACAATTTCTGAATTTAATTTCTGACCTTAAAAAAAGGAAAGGTTATAGTCTTTTACCCACCCTACCAAACCCTAGCTATATTGTCAGATGTTTGCTAAACTTTAAGAAATTAGCATATTTTATATTTTTGATATTTTTACCTGCTATAAGTCATAGAGGCAATAAAGAAATGAAACTGATGAAGCACAATGTTTAGAGGTTGAAATAACGGTGGAGAGATTTGGGCTCCATTGTCTCCAACTGTGGTGGTAGACAAGTCACTTGGCCTAATTGAGGCTTAATTTTCTCATCTGTAAAATGATGGTAAAAATACTTCCTTTTCTAAATACTTCACAGGATTATCAGGAACAGTACATGAAATAATGTTTCTGAATGGGGCCTGTAAATTTTCAAGAGCTAGACAGAATTAGTCATAACTACTCTATGGGTTTTCTAGGAGGAGTTGCAGGTCAGAACCAGTTGGGGAGGCTGTGTATTGCACAAAAGTATCATATCACATCACATAGATTTCTATATGAATGCCAGTAATTATCCAGCAAAAGATGATAGAGAATCTTGTTCTAATAACTTCTGCATGTTATGACAATTTTCCAATAGGAAGGAGTTCCTTTTCTAATTCTTACAAAGACCCTTTGTGTTGTGATAGAGGAAGCATTTTCCTGGCTTCTTGTCTCTTCCTTTCTCCAGTTCAATATTCATGCTGCAGTCTGATATCATTCCTAAAATGCAAGCTTGATAATGTTATTTTTCTGCCAAAATCCCAACCATGTCTCCTCAATTGCCTCCAGAATAAAGTGTAAATTTCAAAATTTGACAAAGCTCTTGGCCCCTTGTCATCACCCTAATCTCCTCTCTCTCTGCTCTTAGCCAGCTTCAGCTTTACTCCAGTGTGTGGAGAGACCCACAGTCCCTTAAACAGCATGCGTTTTCTCACCTCTGAGCCTGAGGAATTACCTTCTGCCTGACACATCCTTCTGCTTCTCCATCACTCTAGGTGGTTTAAATGCCACCTCATATTTCACCTCCTCTAAGAAGCCACCCCTAATCTAACCTTTAAACTCAACCCTGTAAAAATCTTTGTCCCTTTGTTCTTTTGTAGTTACCTGTTAAGCCATTTGACTCCCTCAAGTAGATAATGAGCAACTGAAGGACAGAGAGTGTGTACAACTTGCCTTTGCACCTGGCACAAACTAGACCCTGCATACATTTGCTGAATGAAACAGTCTAGCTTTTAGTGGTCGATCTTCTGCTTATTTGCTTTGTGATTTTTGAGCAGACCTTTTAATCTCTCTAATTTTCCTGCTAGTAAAATGGAAGTGTTAATTAGTCAATCCATAGAGGATTTTGGTAGTTCTACATTTCTATAAATCTGAAATACAGCTTATCTTAAAATCAAAGAAACAATTTAGTAAATGCTGTTATTATCCAGATAATAACTTCATATATTTGAACATAGCATAGGTTCCTAATAGTGCCATAAATGTGAAAACTATAAATAGCAACAACTAAAACATGAACCTGATTTAATTTCTGCAAAGAAATATTTTGTTCTTTTCTATCTAAATGAGAACATGTAAAAAAGTTTTATATTCTAAGAATATTTTTAATTAAAATATTTGAACCAACTTTTGAATCCTGTCTAATCTCAGCTGTTACTATATTCGGGATGTTTATTAAATTGGAGTGCAAAACCCAATGGAAGGGCACTCACATCTTCATCTCTTATTGCTAAGTTTAAAAAGCAACAGCCCAAATACCATAGCAGTTGCTTATTATTGTACAATTGTCCCTCAGTATCTGAGGGAAATTGGTTCCAAAATACACACACTTATCCCCTCCCCCACTACCCCATAAATATCAAAATCTTTCGATGCTCAAGTCCCTGAATTAAAATGGCAGTGTTTGCATATAACCTAGTCACATCCTCCTGTATACTTTAAATCATCTAAAATATCATAACAAATATTTACATAGCATTTGCATTATATCAGGTATTATAAGTAACACATAGGTATTTCATAGAATGCAAATGTTATGTAAATATTTGTTACACTGCATTGGTTTTAAAATGTATATTATTTTTTACTGTTATATTGTTATTTTTTATTGCTTTTCCCCAGATATTTTCCATTGGCCTTAGTTGAAACTGTCCCGTGGCTATGAGGGCCTATTGTAATGGCAGGTTTTATTTATGTGCATCTACAATTATAACCTAACATGCAATTCAGGTTTACCATTCCCTGGACATGTTGCAGATAGAGTTGTCCATTACAGGAAATAAGGTCACAAAAGCACAATGAGATTTACCAGAACTAAAACTAAAGATGTTAGAGAAACTCCAGTATCTCAAATCATTACAGAAGTAATGAGAGGTCAAAATTAATTAAATGAATTAAAACAGTTCAAAAGTCTGTTTTTACAATCAGCAATATTTTCATTCCCCCCAAAATTGTGATTTTCTCTTAACTGCTGTAGACATTTGACATGGTTATAAAGGAAACAAAGTCAAATAAAAATAAAATATATGGGGGCTATTCTTCAACTTTTACTGAGACCATGGTAACAATTTGAATGCTAGCATCAATTGCCAACCAGGTCTACCCAGTTCCCCTATCATGAGCTCTTTCATTAAGTCATCTCTGACCTTGTCTGTTGGATATAATAGAAGAGAGAAGACAGCTGACTATATAGGCTTATTGAGGGTTTATGATTTCCTCACTTAGGTTTTGTACTCTGTAAGAAAGTGTCTTATAAGTCATTATACACCAGAACATACATGTAGGAGAACATGTAGCCTTAAGAAATATGTTAGACTTTTTTTTTCAAAAAATTTAAAATCTTTTATTTTTTGCTGCTGAAATGGAAAAGAAGAGGAGGAAAAATGTTTTGGTGGCTGAAACTCAAATACACACAAAGTTAGTGTGTGTGCGTGTATGTTTATTTCCTTCTTAAAAGTTAATATCCCTAAATGAGAAGGTTTTCAACAAATGATCATGGCAATGGCAATGAAAATACTTGGCAAGTGAAAATCAATTATTTTACAGTGGTTTAACATTTTCCAAATACCAAATATAATAGGTGCTTGACATTGTACATAATTCACTGGATCTTTATTTCATTTTTACAACAAATTTATGGATTAAGCTTCAGGGTAAATTACTTCAACACACAATCTGAAACTATTCTGGGAATGTGGAATGAAGAGCTGTACTATTATCTCATTAATTTCAAAGTCAATATGCAATAGTCAAGTGCCAGCTCCTCCTGGGCAGTAGTGTCTTAAGCTTAATCATCTTGAGGATTCTGTGCTGTGAGCAGAGCAGTGTATCATTAAGATGTGGGTGGAAGTGGCAATAAAAGAAAGGGTTACTGGAGTTTGGAGATGGGGGTAGGAAAGAAAGAAGTGAATCACAGAGGGAAGTTGTAAAAGATGCTAAAGCCCATGTGCCCTACATTTTAATATACTGACCAATAATATCACGTATCTAATGTTGATCAGTGTTTTTTAGCGTGTTCCCTTGGATACATATAGGACATGAATGCTTCTACGACCCCCACCAATTTTGATACATCTTATTGAGTGTGATTCCCAGAGGAATCCATTATTTTCTGTGTATTCTTGTAATAAAATATTTTGTTGAGGTTTTCTTTCTGTAGATTATATGATGATAATAATAGAGGAAGTTTTTTCCCAAAAGAAAAAATTAGAGCATAAGATTGAATTTGAGTTTTTAAACTATACATATACACTTTCCACATTCATGAGATTAAAATACACCCCCATGGATGATATGGTCCCAGACTGAGAATCATAGATTTGCTGGATGTTTAAGAAGCAAAATGTACCATAGAGAATGACATTGAAAAAGGAAATCTAACTGAGTTACATTTGATTTAGAGCTATTCATTAACAGAACCTTTGAATCATTAAGAAATTCATCTCATGTGAAATGAATACAAATCCACTGGCTGCACCAGGAGCCACAGGCAGTTTTAAAATATTCAGCCTGTTGATATGAGAAACTGTATACAAATATAGGGATAAGAGTAACTGTTGGTAGATGTAATTGAAAACAATCTACAAAAAATAGTTAAATATTAGTACCACGCCTCTACTGCCACATCTACCATCTTACCTGTATCTGTGCCCATGTGTCCGCCTTCCCTCATGTTACTACTGATGGATGGTCCTATACCTAACAAAGTTCAACACCTTCCACTCAACTTTCACCTACTCAAGGTCATTGGTTGTTTTTTCTTCTTTTCCTTGCATTATGAATTTTTCCTCTCCACTATGTAACCCCATTTGGTAAACACAATTTCTCTCCACTTAAAAAACAACCAAACAAACAAAAATGTATCTCCCGAATCCATATCTCCTTCCAGACACTTTTCATTTCTTTGTTACCATTGATTGCAAAACTCCCCAAAATTATTTATGTGTGCTGTCTTTAATTCCTTTAATCTATCCTCTTTTGATCCCACTCCAATCAAGTTCTTGCTAAAATCCTTCCATTGAAACAGCCCTTCACTCTGTCACCATGTACTCCACTCCTCAATGCAAAATACAATTCTCTGTTGTCATCTTGCTTGATTTATCAGGAACATTTGGCTCAATTGATCTCTCTCTCCACCTTGAAACACTGTTGTCCCCCTCTTGGCTTCCAGGACAATGCACTCCTGATTTTCCTCTTTTCACCAGCTGCTCCTTTTTAGTCTCCTTTGTTGATTTCTCCCCATTTCCTCAGTCTTTACTCACATCTTGCAACTTTAAATATCATCTATATTCTGAAAACTTGAACACTTTTATCTTCAACCCAGACCTCTTTCCCAAACTCTAGACTAAATCAAATGCCACCCACTCCCCCTACTCCACCCAGCCCGAAATCTCTACTTGGATATCTAATCAGAATCTCAAGCAAACATGTCCAAAAGTGAACTGCTAATCTTGCCCCTAAATGATCCTCCCACAGACTTCCCATCTCAGTAGACGACGTCTTTCCAGTTGCTCTGGCCAAAAATTTGCAATCATCTTAGGCTCTCTCTTTCTCTCAAAATCCTGTTTCTTCTCAAATCCCATTTACTCTTTATTTAAATAATTTATTCATAATTTGAATACAACTTACTACCATCTTTCTTAGCTACATTACTCTAAGTAGAATCTACTCTTGCTTCCTCATGGTCTATTCTCACTATAGTAGAGAGAGGGATTTTTTTATTTTTTTATTTTTTAATAGGGAGTGCCGCTCTGTCACCCAGGCTGGGGTGCAGTGGCGCGACCTCGGCTCACTGCAGGCTCCTCCTCCCGGGTTCACGTCATTCTCCTGCCTCAGCCTCCTGAGTAGCTGGGACTACAGGCGCCCGCCACTACGCCTGGCTAATTTTTTGTATTTTTATTAGAGACGGGGTTTTACCGTGTTAGTCAGGATGGCCTCGATCTCCTGACCTCTTGATCTGCCCGCCCCGGCCTCCCAAAGTGGTGGGATTACAGGCATGAGCCGCCGCATCCGGCCCAGGGACTTTTTTTTTAATGTTAAGTAAGATGATCTCACTCCTCTGTTTAAAATTCTTCAGTGATGACCTGTTTCACTCAGGAGTAATAACATACACATAGGTACTCTATAAATAGGTATGAAATAGTAAATTACATTTTCTTTGTTTTAAAATATAGTTAATTCTATATGCCAATTGAAATGTATTTTATATTATGATGAGATATGAGATTTAAACATATTTTTCTTATAAATTACTAATTATTTCTCTCAACAGCAGCCTTGGGTGAAGCTAAATTGTGATGTTTCTTTTGTTCTGTCATAATATCACTTAGTATTAGATTCTGTCTTTTCCTCTTACTGCATCACGCTTTTAAATTTATTTTTTAAAAAGAAAATTAGTATATTTATGCTTTAACAAAGGATAGAGCTAGTCATCCCATTTTCTTTTTATGCACAACTTTCTCATTCTTCCCAGTTTATTTCTGTATATGCATGCCAACTCACTCACATACTACATCCTGGTCAGATGAATGATAAGAAGTAGCGTCTCTTTCATACTTTTATGTCTAGACTCTTTTCTATGTACTATTTCTACTTAGATTTGCTACTAGAATTTTGGGATTTCTGACATGATGCTTGAGACATGATATATATAAGGTAAAATATTCTTTTCTTTAATGCTTAGGACTGAAGTGTCAGATTTTTTTATTTGTTTTTTTCACATTTTTGAATATCTGTATTAGGTTGAGCATCCCAAACCTAAAAATCCAGAATCCAAAATGCTCCAAAGAGTATTCATTTTGAGTACTATGTTGGTGATCAAAATTTTAGGATTTTGGAGCATTTCAGATTTTGTAGATTCAATCTGTATCTCCTTCCCTCGAATTGGCCACTAATTCTGTCTGCTGTCTTTGTGTTGAACCTTGTTTTATCACACTTTCTAATTCTATTTGATTGTCTGCTGTTGGTGCCTGTCACTCCTGAGGTGAGGCTTCCCCCTGTTTTAATGACATCTGCACACTCCCTACTCCATACTCCACAACTGAACAATGATGCCAGCCTCTGAACAATATTTTTTTAATGGGAGTAAATCTGGACTTTTGAAACTAATTTTATAGTTTTTCCTTCATTTTTTGCTTAAAATGTTTCATTGCAAGTTTGTCAGTGTTCTCTTATAATTTGGGGACAATTATTGACATCTTTTAAAATAAGAACATTTTATTTCTTGTCATTCAAATCTTCTTATACTCTGTTATTTTCTCTAAATTGGTAACATGTTTCTTATTAGAGGCAAACGTGGATGTTTGTAAATTAATTGCTCTTGTGAATTAGAGTTCTTTTTCATTGCATTTATAGGTGATATTTGGAATGACAGTCTTTGTGACTTGGAAACTTTTCTGGGAAAATTTATTTGGTATTTTGGCATCTTTTATAATTCTTCATTATGAAAGAATTTTTAAACTAGTTTTCATAATGTAATATATGTCATAATTTTGTCTTTTGCTGTATTTATATGCTTTGTTTGTTTTGGCTATTTAAGAACTTTTGCATAACAAAGACTTGTAGGAAAAAGAATTTTATAAAAAATTATATAAATGCTTATTAAGATTTAAAATTTATTTTTAATACTATGTTCTAAAATTGTATATGTTGTGTGTGTATGTTTACGATATGGTTTGGTTGTATCCCCACCCAAATATATTGAATTGTAATTCCCATAATCCCCACATGTCGTGGGAAGGACCTGATGGGAAGTGATTGAATCATGGGTGTTGTTACCTTCATGCTGTTCTTGTGAGTGATAGTGAGTTCTCACAAGATCTGATGGTTTTGTAAGGGAATTTTCTCCCTTTTGCTCTACACTTCTCCTTCCTGCCATGATGTGAAGAAGGACATGTTTGCTTCCCCTTCTGCCATGACTGTAAGTTTCCTGAGGCTTCCTCAGCCCTGCAGAACTGTGAGTCAATTAAACCTCTTTTCTTTATAAATTACCCAATCTTGGGTATTTTTTCATAGCAGCAGGAGAATAGACTAATACAATTTTTCAGATTATCTAAAGTATAGGACATACACACACTAACCATGTTATTTCCTCACCTCCCCTAAACATCACAATGCATTCCTTGAATTATGGATGAATGTATTCCTTGAAATATAAATTAATGTATTCCTTGAATTAGAAAATTTAAAAAGTAATTAATGGGAAAGGGACTTGGTATAATGACTATTTTTCACCATTAGTGTTGTATTTTCTTCTATCACAGTGTCAAGACATACACTTGGAAACTGAACAAGTATAACCTTTATTATGGAGCACTAGGCTCCGTCCTTAGAATAAGAGAAGCCTCAAGAAGAAGGTTGGCTTCAGAAAGCCTGAAAGAGGTGGAACTAGCATGAATATGTTTCTCTGAAACTGAGAAATGTATGACCCCATTGCACTCAGAATGAAAGCAATAAAACTTAGTAGCAAAATAATAGCCAGACTCACAGGTTTAGACTTTATCTTTTAACCCAAGGCTACTGGAGAAAGGTTAATGCTAATGAAGATAATCTCATAAGCAGAACACTCAGAATAGAAATGGGGAGACTTAGAGAGCAAGCCCAAGGAAAACAGTGGATTTCCTCATTGAACTCTTAAAGTAATTCTATGAACATAGTACGCTAAGTACAGGAATGGGTTGAAATAAGAATCAGTAAAGATGTTTGCACAGGAAATATCCCTGGTTAGGGCACACACACACACACACACACACACACACAAACATTCATGCATACAAATGTATCTTGATAATTCTGCTTGTGCTAGGCTAGAAAAGCATTTCTTTAACATTCAACATGTGCTGATGGAGCCAGACACCAAAAAACTTACAGAGTGAGAGGTTACAGCCCTGAGATGTAAGATTTGCTAAGGAAAATCCAAATACAGATCTTTTTTCTTAAGTAACAATTTTAATAGTCTATGTTTTGTATTATAACACTTTTTGTATTATAGGATTACAATATTATTTTTTGTATTATAAAATTTTAAGATGTTAAAAAATAGCTATTAACCTGAAAGTAAGGTTGATTATAAAACACATTGCTTCCTCATCACCACTGATATTAAAATAATCAATGGACAGCACTGGCATTCATATTAAATCAAGTTAAACATAGGCACAATCTACCTCCTTTCCTCAGTTCTGCCAGTGTCACTAAGATGGCTTTTCCAAAATCTACATAACGTCACAAACTAAGATGAGACATTGGTCATCCTTCCTTCAAGTACTCAGTGCAAAAATGTTTATTTTACATCTTTAAGTACAACTTTGATTTGGGGAAGATAAATGGAGAATTTGGGGGAGGGTTCTGTGTAAAGAAAAATATTTTTAAAACATACTTCGTTTTAAGATTTTTAAGGAAAGCTATCCAAAAATTATAGCACAATAATAAGCTGATACATTGTTTTGTCTAAATAAATCCATTTGCTGCAGCACTGATTCTAGGATATCTTCCAAAGCTACAGATCTTTCGTGTTTCCCTTGGTGCACACATGTGCATCTGCTGTGCCAGTGTGCTGTACTGCTTTGACTCAAATGTCCTCCATATCCAGGCATTAAGTCACTATACTGGACATGCACCACTGGAATGCTGTGGCCTACATAACGTGTATGTGGTTTACATTTTCAGTAACTGGGAGGCAATTTAATTGTCTGACTCAATTACAGTAAGTAAGAGCCAGACTGCCAACTCTTCATTCACCTCACTGAAAACGAATGCCTCAAAGTCAAGCCAAATTCTCGAAGGAGAAGCTGGGTCAACAAAGCTGTTGCTGAGGCACGTGTGTTCCAGTCTGTATTTTGAGAAAGTTGTTGGTTTTCCTTGATCCTTTATTTCTAACTCTGGATCTCCAAAGCTGGTCAAACTCTAGGATAAACAGTGCAATTGAGTTTGACTCATAGCTGAATGGGGATTCTATTTTGGGCAACTGCTACTTAGATTAAAGCCAAAAGAAATAGTACCCAGTAGGAGGAACCATAATGAAACTGGGTTTTGATTAAGATGGAAAGTGTACATTTTCCAAGCAGCATTGATATGCTAGAATTCCACTGTGGTCTTAATCTCTGGTGCAGAGGAGTAGCTTGGACTCTTGGGACTGGGCTCTTGGGACTAGACTACCTCATGTCTCCTATGGTTAACTGCCTGAAGATTAGTTTGCCAAGTGACTCCATCTTTGACATGCCACAACTGGCTTCTGACAAGAAGGTTGGGGTATGCCTCATCACAGAGCTGACATGTGTCAAGAAACAGCCCCAGTGTCTATGAGAAACAACTCTTCCAACTCTGTTTCTAATGAGCTAAAGGAATCTGTACAAATCTCTGTGGGATTTGCCAAGCAGTAGGTGTTAGATTTTGTCATCCCTTCTTTGGAAACTATGTAAAAGATAATCAATAGGGGTGGTGATCAAGGCTGCCATTCACTGTGATAAGTCCTAGAGAAATTAAGAAAAATTCTAGTAAGAAAAGGAAAGCTGTAGTGAGAGATCTATTTTTTTAATCTATCAACTCTGAAAGCAAGTAATTCTTCAATATTTATAGTAACTATGAGAAACCATATAAATTAATAGGCACTCCTCAGCAGTAAACCACTGACATATCTTAAAAGTTGTGATGATTATGATAGAAAATTGTTCTTCTTTTACTCACAAGCTGAATTTATTCAGTTAAAGGAAGACTCAGAGTGGGGCAGAAGAGAAGGCCGGGAGAGAAAACTCTGACCTGAGACCAAAGCTATTTTGTTTTCAGTTTTACATGTATTTTATTTGGTAAAATACAAATAGCATAAAATTTATCATCTTAACCTTTTTTAATGTGTGCAGTTGAGTAGTGTTAAGTACATTCACATTGTTATGCAAGCACACTCCAGAACTCTTTATTTTGGAAACTAAACATTTTATCCATTAAACAACAACTCCCTGCTGTTTTGTTTTCAAATATTTTAGAAATCATTATGCTTATGAGTACAGAACAAATAATTTCTATTTTTTAACCCACTAAGATTACAACAGGTACTGTGGAAGGCTTTTTGCTTACTACCTGCTCAATGTATTTGAGGGAGTTAAAACACTTCCCTTTGGACACACTTCCAAATGTAAGTCCAACTAGTTCATTTTTTGTTTCTATTTTATCGGTGTCTGTAGGATGATATGGCTATGTTTGAAAGATCGATGGATCAGGAATTATTATTTCAGTCCCATGACAGTATGTTTTTTCAATAAATACAATATAAAGATGATGTAATGACGTGAGATAAACTCTTTAACTGATTATGACATTATACATCACCATCAAGGGATTAAAAGACAGTCTATTTTATAAACAAAATGTTAACAGTGTCTGGCTCTTTCAAAGTCTTCACTTGCTTTCCACACAGTACATTTTAAAAATAGTATCTCATAATTTTCTAATAACTAATTCATTAAGAAATTTTCTTTTGGAAATCTTATACCTTGAAAGATATTCTTTTAAAAAATGGTTCACATAGTTCTTGGGGCTGGTAAGGATAGGGAAGTGTAGTGGAGGATAGTGGCCCTGGCTAAATAGATTTGGGCCCAGGCTCTGTCACTTTGTAACTGTTGGTTATATCTTTCCTTTTCTACTCAGTTTATCTATAAAATGAAAAAAAATATGAAATAATGCATGTAAAGTTCAGCATAGTGCATGACACATAGGAAACAGTTAATAAAAGTTACTGATTATTACTACTGTCCTAAAAATAAGAAAAATGGGTACATACATACACACAGTGTCCTTTATTCCATTTACCAATGTACAAGATTGAAGTACTTCTTTAAAATATGATGCAAAGACCTCCAGTATCTTTGTTCTTAGATACAGTCTAGAAAATACTTGTCAAGTAAAATGTGGAACCACCTATGGTTCCTAGTTTCCTATTTCCCAGAAGACCCCATTCTCCTCACTGCTGAGGGCTAATATTTTAAATACAAATAGTATCAGCTTCCTCTTACTGTATTTTATTAATTATTTCCCTTCTGTTCCCTTCCTCTCTCTTCTCCTCTCTAGAAAGAAGACTGAGATGTGTTGGCGGGCTTCTCAAGATCCCTATCGATGGCAGAAGGCTGACATGAGTTGTCCATAGTCCAGGTACACTGAGTAGGACTGCAAAATCAGTGCTAACAGCTGCCAATCATTCTTCATCTTAATGTTAAGATGAAAATGTTTTTGGAGGAATATACTTTAAATTCTGGGTGGTAACAACATCTTTTCAAAAGATTATTTGTGTATTTTTAATATTTTGGCAACAAATATGTCACTTCTATAACCAGAAATAATAAACATTTAAAGAAAAGAAAGAAAGAAGTTGATAGTATGATTAAGAGAGTGCTCATCTAGTGAAGGAATCATTTGTTCCCTTTCTGCTGTTTCTACCACAATTTTTAAGAATCTTGACTACATGGAGATGTAGATGACTTGGACATCTGGGTTACGCATTTTATTGTTGTCATTCCTCGTGACGTTTCTGACAACTTCCCTTAGGCATAAAAAACTCTATGAAGTACATTGACAAATGACACACACACACACACACACACACACACACACATGCATGTATATGATTGTTCAAATATATATATTTATTTATTTATATTTCCTTCCTGGAGTTTCTACAACTTGTAAATTAAATTGAAAATGTACAAATTATTTCCTTTATTTGCCTGCTTTTTGGCCTGAGAGATTTTCTCACATATTTACTTTTTCCTTCTATTCATATGACGTTTGAGAATGCTGCATGCTTAGGCTTGTATCTTATCTTCTATAGAAGCCTTTGGTATGTCAGATAAATTTCTCTTGTTCACATGGAGTATATTTCAGTGGCATGACCCATTGATGTATACAGTTAAAAAGAGTAAACATAGTGGCACTCAAAGCATTTTCTGAAAATAACATGTTGAAAATGAAATTGATAATATATTTTAAAATTTACTTAGAAGAGCAATATCTCTGGTACATGGACATATTTTTCTTGAGTGGAATTTTTCTAAATTTCTGTATATCTATTTTAAGAAATTAGAACATTTACAACTTCCTTAGTGAGAAAAAAGGTAATTTCATATACTGCTTATTCCATATGCCTCTGTTATGTCAAAATCTCTAACATTTTATTTTTTTGGTCCAGTCAGCAATGTCAGGAAACACATCAGTTCACGACACAGGAACAATCCTTGAGTCTATTTTCTTGTACTGCTTTTAATTGTTTTTTTTTTCCCTTTGCGAGTCAAGGACATCAGTTTCAATAAGCCTAGTGTATCAGTAAGCATGTGGACCACCTAATCACATAGACTTATAGAAAGCAGCATAATACGTCATGGGCCAGGAACTTCAGCTTCCTGGACCACTTCTGCCCCAGAAATTCCTTAATGAAACCTGCTCTGCCAGACCAAGGCAAAGTTATTACCCACAAAACTTGGTGGAGTCCCTCTTCTCATGAGGCAATTTTATCTCAAAATCATTTTTTTGTAAAAAAATGAATAGCCTTACTCATAAATATGAGTAACAACTGTCATACTCAATTTCTAAAAATTTTGAAAAGAAATTAAACAGAATGGAGGAGATTTGCAGTAGGAAAACTTTGATGAGTAGCTCTTGAAATAAGTAGGAAAGAGTCTGCTCTATTTACAGAGACTTTACAAGTCCACAGAGGCACATATTGAATATATTATGGGCCATTTTCTCCTCCTTTAATACGTAAGATGCTACTTTTTTTCTTAGATTCTCTGAATTTTTAATGTACTGATTGTTCATACTTTGGCTGCCTCGTGCATAAAAAATAAGCCTCATCATGATTTTTCAGAGAAGGTCTCTTTAATCTTATCTGTATATGGCATGTGTCATTGTATTGATCGTTTCTGATGTGAAAAGACAGGACACCACACACTTTCAAACTCTATTTGGCAAATCTCCAGAAGTGAGTGATGAGTTCTTATGAAAATGCAAAATTAATTAAAATAAGTACATTTGTTGGGTATTTAGACCTTCATATATGTGTGTGTGTGTATATATATGTATATGTACGTTACAGTATTTAGCATATTAAAATGCTGTGATTATTTTATTACATTTTATTAATTTACACAGCATAATATATAATTATTCTCACCTCTATGTTAGCTTGTTGTACCATGATGATTTTATACCATATTAGATTATATTATAACACTTCTTTACATGAACCGAGATTATCTACAATACAACGACTGGGTCTTACTCTTCCTTGGCTTTGGAGTGTTTTGCATGATTATTGGCATATAGTCGACAGCCAATGTACACTAGAGTTAAGTGAGTGAAGAACAGATAGTTAAATGGATGGTGGGCAGTCATAAGCATATATTCGATACTATAATATTGTCTGTACAACAAATGTAAGAGGATTAATTGGATTTTTCCTATAGAGCTCATTAGAATTAAGCATGATGTAAATAGAATGATGAAGTAATACTACACAACAGGGTTTCTCATCAGTGGCAATGTGAACAATTTGGGCGGGATAATTCTTCATTGTGTGTGCTATCCTATGAATTATAGGATATACAGCAGCATCTCTGGCCACTTCCCAGTAGATGCCAATAGCAATCCTAGTCGCTCCAGCTCTGAAAACCAGAAATGATTCCAGACATTGCCAACTAGCTGTGAAGCAGGGAGGCACAAAATCCCCTTCAATGAAGAACCTCTGTATATGGTGTCTGATTTCAGGATAGTATTACACATTTGTATTACATTTTCCTTTTCCAAAATGTAAATACATAATTGGGCAGGGAAATAAAGGAAATAGTAATGACATTTTCTGCCCAGATTGGGCAAAATGGAAAGCAATCTTTGTCTTCCAGAAAAATTGTTTCAAGAAATGTTATTTATTCTTGTAGGCTGCATATTTTCAGGCTGTAAAGTAAAAATAAATCTCTAGATGCCAAAATCCTAGTGCTTTTGGGCTCTCCAATGTGGTTTCCATGGGCTCTCCATGTGGTTTCCTCCTACAACGTATAAATTCCCACCTCTGTTGGAAGAGCCCTACACTGCCTTCTTGTAGGTTTTACATTTGACTTCTATTTTAGAACTGATCTGGCAATTTTCCTAATTAAATATACCCATCATCCAAATTCTTCAGGATTTGTCTGTATTTTGTTTCCTTCTACAGGCTGTACAAAATCTGAGTCCTGAACTCCTTAGTTTGTACATAAAATTTAATTAAATCTAATAATCATTTTACTGACATGTTTCCAAAACACTTGCATTAAAAAAAAATTTTCTCACTGAAGAGTCAGTTAAGTTATATGTAATAAATGAAGAATAAGGAAATGGAGACATAGAGAATTAGGAAACTGTGAGCATATTACTGATGGAACTAGAAGTAAATCTAATGCCTTCAGTCCCAGTTCCAAACTCTGAACTGGGAACTTCCACATATGTAAGAATGGCCTTGGTAGCTTGTTAAAAATGCACATTTTATGCAGCATATGCAGATCTTCTGCTTCTGTGGGTGTCTGTCCAAGAATTTCCTTTTTTACAATATTTATGTATTTATTTTTAGTATCTTGAGTGCCCAAGGTTGCCATCATTATGCTGGTCTAGGTCATGGTTCACCTTTTACAGGACTGTTCTGATTATTTTGTTTTTTCCCTTTTTTCCAATTTCCACTCTTCTCTCCCTTTCCCTACCATGCACATCCATCTTAATATGTTTCATGAATGTTCTTAGATATCTGTGCAGCTTTGAAAATCTATAGGTTGTTTTGACTGTACCTGTGTTTTTAATTTTCAAAAATGGTATTTGAAAATACCACAGATCACTTTATGGCTTTAATTTTTTATCAGCACTACATTATTAATATTTATTCACATTGCTATGTACATTCAGTTCTTTTGAAGGCATAGTTTTCACATAGTATACACTCAACACGTTGCCTTGTTCATTTCCTTGAAATGGACACCTGATTTATTTCCATGTCCCAGTTGCCATACTCAGGGTAATGTTGAACGCCATCAAATTCCTTGATTGGCTTGTGAGAAAGTTTCTCTTCTGAAGACTTGTTTCACTGAGTCATAAGATAATATGTAACAAAATTTGACTCATTACATTCAGAATGCTGGCAGGGAAGGATATATTCATACACACCACTATGGTAGTACACTTCAACTCTCATCCCCGACCCCACATATTCTCACCAATATTTGGCACTATCTTACCTCAATCGTTGCCAATACCACTAGTATTAAGTGCATCTTTTGCCTATATTTTTAGTAAAAACTATACCATCCTGTGATAATTCTAATATTGGGCATCTTTCCATATTTTTCTTGGACATCTGTATTCTCTATTCTGGTAACCAGCTATTGTTTCCTCAGTTTTATTTTGTTTTGTTTATTTATTTTCATGTTTATTTCTTATATCTTGTAAATCAAATATCTCTCAGTTTTAGACATTGTGAATGATTTCTGACAGATTGTTAGCAGGCAGTTAATATTTTTGTAAAAAAAATTCAGTTTTAATAATATCACATCTATTAATTCATACCTCTAATCTATTTGGTATTTAGCTTTGTGTATATTGTAATGTAGAGATTCAACTATATGTTTTCTCTTTCAAGTTTGCTGATTTGTGGTGCCCTCTGTATGATAAAGTTCCTATATATCCATAAACCTATTTCTGGGTCATATTCAGTTCCATGGATCTATTGATATAATCCTCTACCATTACCACAATGAGTTATTTTCTTGCTCTGTCTCTTGTCTTTCTTGTCTCTCCTTCCTTTCTTCTTTCCTTCCTTCCTTCCTTTCCTCCCTCCCTCCCTCCTTCCTTCCTTCTTCTTTCTCTTCTGTTTTTCTTTCTCACTTTCTTTCTTTTCTCCTCTATTCCTTTTCTTCCTTCCTGTTAAAATTTCCATCACTGTTCTTTAAAAAAATTCAATCACTATAGTTTTGTAGCATATCTATTGTAACTTGTCAGTCAGTGTTCTCTACAGAAACAAAACCAATAAGAGAGGTAGGTAGGTAGGTAGGCAGGTAGGTAGGTAGGTAGGTAGATAGATAGATACATAGATTCACAGATAGATAGATGATACATACATACATACATATATAGATTAATCTTAAAGAGAAAAAAAGAGAGAGATTTATTTTAATCATTTTCCCATTTAGAAAAACAAAGTACAGCTTGCTGCCAGCACCTATTCTACATAAATAAACACACTTTTTGAGGATGAAGCAAATTTGACTGATTTTCAGTGTAAAAATAAAATAAAAACAGTTCTTAGAGTTATTTCTAAACAGCGCTGACATCAGAATCATCAGGATCATCTATTTCAGAAACATGAGATTCATCAAATGAATCCTCGAGAACGATGTTGACATCACGTGTAGGAATTCTACATTTTCTAGGATTTGACATTTTCAGCGGTCGAAAATTACTGTATTTTGTAAATGGAAATATCACTACTAAAACCAGAATGGTATAAATAGAATGATGTCTTTTGTTTCCAAAGTTGATATACTAGAGCAATGCAAAAATAATAATAAAAGCAAGATATTTCATGGTAAAGTTATCTCGGGATAAACACTGCAGCAAAAGTGCTGTGTTCTCAGGGCAAACTGTCAAAGGATTGAGGAATTGGCTCATGTGAGTGCGAAGAATGAAATCTCTGAAATCAATAGGACAGGCCAGCAGAGTAGAAACTCAGACAGGATTTCTATGTTACAATCTTGAGGCGCAATTCTCTATTCTTTGGAAAACCTTAGTGTTTACTCTTAAAACCCTCAAGTTACTGAGACCCACCAATATTATCAAGAGTAATATCATTTACTTCAAGTCAACCAATGGCAGCTATTAATATCTACAAGATACCCTCACAGCAATGTCTAGACTAGTGTTTTTTGTTTGTTTGTTTGTTTGTTTTGTTTTTTGAGATGGAGTCTCGCTCTGTCACCAAGGCTGGAGTGCAGTGGCACGATCTCGGCTCACTGCTTCCTCCGCCTCCCGGGTTCATGCCATTCTCCTGCCTCAGCCTCCCAAGTAGCTGGGACTACAGGCGCGTGCCACCACACCAGCTAATTTTTTTGTGTGTTGTTAGTAGAGACAGGGTTTCACCATGTTAGCCAGGATGGTCTCAATCTCCTGACCTCGTGATCCACCCACTTCAGTCTCCCAAACTGCTGAGATTACAGGCATGAGCCACCGTACCCGGCCTAGACTTGTGTTTTATCAAACAACTGGGCATCATAGCCTAGACAAGTTAGTACATAAAATTAACCATCATGGTGTTGGAAAAATTGTATGCAGAAGAGTTAAACTGGACCCCTACATTTCACCATATAGAAAAAATAACTCAAAATGGATTAAAGACTTAAATGTAAGACCTCAAACTATAAAAGTTCTAGAAGAAAAGCTAGGAAACACTCTTCTAGTCATTGACCTTGGCAAAGAATTTATGATGAAGACCCCAAAAGCAAATGCACCAAAATAAAAAATAGACAAATGGAACTTGAACTAAAGAGCTTCTACACAGCAAAATAAACTATCAACAGAGTAAACCACCAGCCTACACAATGGGAGAAAATACTTGCAAATTATGCCTCTGACAAAGCATTAATATTTAGATTCTATAAAGATTCTAATATTTAGATTTTATAAATAATTCAAACAAATCAACAAGAAAAATAACCTCATTAAAAAGTGAGCAAAAGACAGACATTTCTCAAAAGAAGATATACAAACAGCCAACAAACATTTGAAAAAAATGTTCAACATTACTAATCATCCTAACTAAATAGAAATAGAAAAATATAATAACCAAAGTAAAATCTCAATAGATGAACCTAACTGCAGAATG
This sequence comes from Colobus angolensis palliatus, assembly GCF_000951035.1. Classification (NCBI taxonomy): domain Eukaryota; kingdom Metazoa; phylum Chordata; class Mammalia; order Primates; family Cercopithecidae; genus Colobus; species Colobus angolensis. The sequence goes on along the minus strand of NW_012115300.1, from coordinate 1,466,387 downwards.
GTGGAGATGGAGGAAAGGATTGGTGAATTTGAAGATAAAATAATACAAATTACTCAATCTGAACAACAGAAGAAAGTGGACTGTTAAAAAAATAAACAAAGCCTTAGGGACCTATAAGGCTATAACAATAGCTCTAAATTCATGTTAACAGAATTCTGGAGGAACAGGAGAAACACACAGGCGCTGAAAAAGTAGTTTTAAAAATAATGGGTGAAATGGTAGAAAATATGTAAATCTACCTGATTCAAGAGGCTGAGTAAACCCCAAGCAGGATACACCCAAGAAATCCATGCCAAAACACATCATAATGAAATTTCTAAAAACTAAAAACAAATATAAATCTTGAAGGCAGTAGGAAAAATATCTTACCTATGGGGGGAAAACAATTTGAATGACAGCAGATTTCTCATCCAAATTGTGGAGGTAAAAGGAAGTGATACAATACTTTTCAAGTACTGGAAGAAAAGAACTGTCAACTTAGAATCCTATATCCACTGAAATATTCTTCATTAATGAAGAGGAAAGCAAGACATTCTCAGATGAAGAAAGACAACTGTAGTTTTTCACCAGCAGACCTACTGTAATTAAATGGCTAAAGAAAATTTGCTAAACAAAAACAAATTATAAAAGAAAGAATCTTAGAACATCAGAAAGCAAGAAAGAAAAAAAGGAAAAGTAAAATTATAGGTAAATATAATAGACATTTCTTTTATTCTTCAGTTTTCTAAATTATATTTGACAGTTGAAGCAATAATTATATCACCATCTGATCTTCTCAATGTATGTAGGGAAAATATTCAAAACATTTATATTATAAATGAGGGATGTTAAAGGAGTATAAAGGTAGGTAAGGTTGCCACACTTCAACTTAAAAAGTGTTGCAGCAATTGACTGTGATAAATTACATACGAACAATGTGATGATGGTATGACAATATGATTCCATTTAGATTATAATCTTGACATTACAAAATTATGGAGACAGAGAGCAAAATGTTGTTTACCAATTGTTAGGGATAGTTGGAGGAAAGGATGGGTGTGACTATATAGGGGTATAGAGAGGGATATCACTGTTATAATAATTTTGTACCTTAATAGTGATAGTGTTTACACAAACCTGCAAGCAACAAAATGGCATAGAATTATATACATATATGTATATATGCTAGTTTCTTGGTTTTTATACTTCATTATTGCTGTATTAGATGTAACCATTACAGGAAACTGGATGAACTGAAACACAGAAACTCTCTATACTGTCTTTACAACCCTCTGTGAACTTACAATCAATTTCATATAACAAAAATTTAAGCAAAATCTGCATCATCTGTCAACATAGTAATAAATTAACTAACTTTTGAAAATAGACTCAGAGTGAAGAGATTTAATACATTTTTTTCCTTTTTCTGGGATTTAGGAGGTCTTACATTTTGGAAAGATGGAATCATTCCAGGAGACAGTATCATCGTGTAGAACTAGATTAGGCTGTGAGCTCAGTTATTCTATCATGCATTCAAAGAAATAATGTAACTGCTTTTTGAAAAAACATAATGCTAGGTGGAAAAGTCAAAGTCAACTAAAACAAAGTCCTCACTTCCTAGAGACCTAAAGTTTATAAGGGGAATACAGGCATGTAACCAAATCAAGGCTCTAAAGTCCTATAGATCATGTAGCTCTTTGTACAGAATATATTGAGAGTTCAAGGGAGATGTAGCACTATAAAGGATGCCTAAAGAGAGAATGCTTCTTGAAGGAGAGAATCTTCCATCTGAGAGTTGAAAGATGAATAGTTTTTCAGATAGAAAAGGATGAAAAACAGGGCAAAGAGCTCATATATAATTTCTCTTTGTAAATTTAGCACCTAAAACTGATGGCTATTATTGAAGAGGCACTCCATAAATATGTGAAACCCTGGGAAGTTAGGACTGTATGGAAGGAAGGGAGAGGAATTCTAATCATGAAAGGTAGGAAAAAGAATAAATTCCTATTTTTTTCCCCGAGTAGTGCTTTACCAGGAGTGGCAAAATTTATTTCTCTTGTATGTGTGTCTAACTAGAGACAAACTAAACAATAGAATTTTTAAAAATAAAACAAAATTTCAAGACTTTTGTTCTTTAAATTTTTAAAACAGAGCTTAATGAATAATTTTAGTAAATTATTGGAATTTGTAAGTTCTAAAGTTTTATATTACTTTTTGTGTTTGTTTCTAAAAATGTTAACCATTGTAAAATAGAACGGAACAAAGATTTTGATCTGCCTATTTGAAACTCTGTAATCAACAGAAGATACAAAAATAGATCTCAAATTCTTTAGGCAATATCTATGGAAACATATAAAAGTTCTTGTTATTGAGTTGTTATTAAAATGGCAATTATATAACTGCTCACTACTATGTGTGAATTTAAGACTTGGAGGCTAGCCCATGCTCAATAGTTTATTAAAATTGAGGCAGAAAGTTAGACATGAAAAACTAGCTAAATGTGATCTTTAGATCTCCACAGGATAGATGAGTTAAATGGTTATATAAAATTCTCATTTCTCAATAAATAATGATGCCTCAGAAGACAGTATTTTTTTTCACTTCTCACAATAACAGAATATTTTAGCAAACAAAAACTCTTATTGGCATTTAAGACACAATGGAAAAATATATGCAATTGGTGTTGGCAGAGTTGTGCATCCTATAACACATCATTTGCTGTTTTATTTGCCATGATCCTTGAAACTTCAAGTCAGGTGTTATATAGGCAAGCCAATGTTTAGAGCTAAATTTATATGATTTTTCCTCATGGTAGACAATGAGGTGTTTAAATTGGAAGTTATTCAGTTGTTATAATCCATTTAGATGGACAATCAGATAATTTATATTGCAAGCCACAAAACAGGACATTTCTGAATTTGTACTTTTATTAGAGATACATATGTGAAATAACAAGGAAAAAATACAGTGGTAACACATTAACTATTCAATAAAGATAGCATACAATACATGTAAAATACATATATGTGTATATGTACATGACAAATGTGATATATGTGTGTATGCATATGTAAATATATATATAATATTATAATCAGGTATCTTTCTTGAATGTGCTAATGAATATTTCCTAAATGCGGGGCTCTCTTCACAGTATTTTATTTTTCCTCAAGAATTTTTATCCTCAAGAATCCTAAGAGATATGTAATATTACTATCTTCATTTTATTAAACGGAGAGACCACTGAAGCCTAGAAAAGTTAAGTGACTTGACCAAATTCACCCAGCTGGTAAGAGGTCAAGTCAGAAAGCTAAGATAAAAATGGTAAGCCTGACTTTAGAGGTCATATACGGAGACAGTAGGCACCCCACACATTTCTATTGAAGCGAATGGCCTCTTAACATGGCAAAATGCATTGAAATATGTGTCTCTTAGGCTTGTTTAACTTAATTTTTTAAAATCACAGTCAACATTTCTCAAAGGGTTCACTTAATTCATTATTGGGAATTTTTCAAAAGTCATTCCACAGCAATTTTCTAACATAGGAAAAAAATTGTGACATTTTCAAGGAATAGAAATTAAGCAGTCCATATGGCCATGTTTCTCCTGGAAACAACATATTTTGGCTCAATGTTGGACCATGCATCAGAGACTGGGCAGGCTCTAGCATATGTCCCAGAGCTACTTGATGATTGTTTTAGCAGGAGTTACCAACACTTTAACAGAGTTAAGCCAGGCACTTGTACAAATGAGTTCTGGCTCCACCTCCGTGAACAGCTGATAGAAGACAGACTTCAAGTGTTCTAGTCTGGGAGAATATCAGGGCATGTCATGGTGTTTTTAGTCATATGCTCACATTAACCTGCTTTACAGAATGATTGAACTAGAAGGTATCAGAGAGAATGTCTCACCTAACTCCCACATTTGGCAGCCAGGACTGGAGAATAAAATGATTGACCCAAAGCCATGCAGATAATCAAAGGCAGAGTTAAGGGGAACTGAGATCTCCTGGCTCAAACAGTGATTTCAGCCACTCCTAACAACAGCTGAGAAGTGGCCTTTACATTTTAAGTATGAAACCTCCTAACTTCAGTGGTTGGAGTTTAAAAGGGAGTATTTTTGGTTTGTGTGACTGAAACAGCCACAACAATATCAACAATGACTACTTTTTCTCTTCATCTCTCACCAGTATTTTCTCCCTATTGACTATTCTCAGTTTTCCCAATGTAGCAAATGACTCTAGCAGCTCTAGTTTCAGCATATCTTCTTAAGTTCAAGTGAAAAGGAAAAGAGAATCTCTTTTTCTTCAACAATTTCAAACTAAAATCTTGAGTCTGACTTTTCCTGGCCAGAATTAAGCTTGTACTTATCCCTGAAAAATCATCAATGCTACATTCGTAAATTTACCAAATGAGGCAGAATTTAGGTCACATGACTCTCCAAAGCCTCTTCAAAACCACATGACTCAGAGTGAGGCAGAGGTATTTGGGATATTTTCAACAGGAGAAAGGAAAATGAATGGAGAGTGCCAAAACAACTTATGTCAATTATACAATTATAAGTACACCCAAAATAAAGTATGAAAATCAGTATTTTCACCTATCTTAATAGAGTGAAAGATTTATTCTGTTGAATATTTGCCATATTTTACTTACTTTCCACATTCAGCACTCTGCAATATTTAAAGAAGAAAATAAGTCTCCATATACTGAATAAAGACATATCAAAATTTGTGTGACAACATATTCCTTAGATTAGTTACATTTTTTGTTTGTGTGTTTGTTTATGAGACAATGTTTTGCTCTCTCACCCATACTAGAGTGTGGTGGTGTGAACATGGTTCACTATAGTCTCAACATCCTGGGCCCAAGCAATCCTCACACCTCAGCCTCCTGTGTAGCTAAGAACACAGGTGGGCATCACCATGCCCAGCTACCTTTTAATTTTTTGTATGGGGTCTCACTGTGTTGCACAGGCTAGTCTCGAACTCCTGGGCTCAAGCTATCCCCTCAACACTTCGGCTGACCTCCCAAAGTGTTGGGATTACAGGTGTGAGCCAGTGCACTCAGACTTACATTTTTTAATAAATGAATTTAAACAAAGAAGGAATAGAAACATATTTTTAAACACAACAATTAACAAACCAAGTGTATTGCAAAGTATTGGAAGGGACAGCAGGGTGAATAAATGTTACCCCACCTGCAGGAGGTGGAAAAGGTGATAATATAAAATAAATATTTTCACCTGTCCTAATAGAGTAAAAGATTTACTCTGCTGAATGTTTTCTGTATTTTGCCTACCTTACACATTCAGGACTCTGCACTCTCTTGCCCAACTATTCCTTTTAATTTTCCCATAATACATTTTTTAACATTTTATGTAATATATGTATTTGTTATTTCTTTGTTTTACTAAACTGTGTTTCCTGCTGGAATGTAAGCTTCAAAAATTTGGAGATCTTTGTACTTGTTGCTGATATAGCCTAATGTCTAAAAGAGTGCCCAGCATACAGTGGACATGCAATAGATATTTGTTTAATGCTATAGAGTCTTATTTGGTAGCCATTAGCCACATATGACTATTTACATTATAAGTTAGATTATTAAAATAAAGTTCATTTTAAAATTCAGTACATTATTCACACTAACCACATTTTAAATGCTCAATAGTCACATGTGACTAGAGGTTACCATGTCAGGATGATGCAGTTATAGATCATTTCTATTATTTTAGAAAGTTGTTTCAGACATTGCTAGTTTAATAAATGAATACATGTTCAAAGTAATGAAGAAGGTAAGTGGGTGTCATGATAACTGTCAGATTAATGAGATTAACATTTAAAACTAGAAAGCTACACTAAGTCTTGAAAGACTGTGTAGAAAATTAGAAACAGTTAAGAGTATCAATAAAAAGTTCCTGATAAAACCTAAGTCTGAATTTGAATCTAGATTAATTAGGTCAAAGTAGAGAGACTGAACCCTTTGGAGACAGATCTGAAAGTGGAAATTAGTAAATCTTAGGCCATTAAATGTAATACTCATAACATTAATTTTAAAATTGCACAAAAAACCTTTTCAGCCTATTAGTCTCAGAAAAATTACTTCATAAAAATAAGAAAAATAGGTATAGAATTTTTAATAAAAATAAATGACATTTGTAAACTAGAACTACACTATCTGGACATGGACAGCCAATGGAGGAATGAAGCCTGCCACAACATCAGCTTTCCAGTGTCTCACTTTTATTTTTAAATAGGCAGCCAAGGAATCACCAGGCCTTTGTGCAAAGTCTTTGACATGGAAGAGTGAAGCCAAAATAACCTCATGGAAAAAGGAATGTTAGAAACAAGAGATAATATTAAGCCTGGGAAGAAAAGTCCTCAACGAAAGATTATCTTGCATCTATGAAAGAAAAATGTGGTGTCATAAAAAGTAGTAAGGAAGAGAGAAGAGATTAAAAGAAAGAAAAAAGAAACCTTAAAGAAAGAAAAGAGGAAGCAAGTATGCAAGCACTATCTGAAATAAAAAATAAAACAATTGTTTTTAATTAAAAATAAAATGATTTTTTAAATGACAGGGTTGAAGAATGAGAAATTTATACATATTATTTGAAAACCTGGTATATTTTTAAAACATCTAAAAAAAATTGGAAACAGGGTTCCTGTTTTCTTTTTTAAAAAAGGAAAAACATTTCATACTCATTGATAGGAACAATCAATATTGTTAAAATGGACACACTTCCCCAAGCAATTTACAGATTCAAGAACTACAATAAGCAAAACAGCGTTGTACTGGTACCAAAAACAGACACATGGACCAAAGGAACAGAATAGAGAACCCAGAAATCAGACCACACACCTACAACGATCTGATCTTTGACAAACCTGACAAAAACAAGCAATGGGGAAAAGATTCCCTACTCAAATGGTGCTGGGATAACTGGCTAGCTATACGCAGAAGATTGAAACAGGACCCTTTTCTTACATTGTATATAAAAATTAACTCAAGATGGATTAAAGACTTAAACCTAAAACCTAAAACTATAAAAACCATGGAAGAAAGCCTAGGCAATATCATTCAGGACAAAATTGACAAATGGGATCTAATTAAACTAAAGAGCTTCTGCACAGCAAAAGAAACTACCATCAGAGTGAACAGGCCACCTACAGAATGGGAGAAAATATTTTCAAACTATGGATCCAACAAAGATCTAATATCCAGCATCTATAAGGAACTTAAACAAATTTACAAGAAAAAAAAATCAAAAAGTGGATAAAGGACATGAACAGATGCTTTTCAAAAGAAGACATGCATATGGCCAACAATCATATGAATAAAAGCTCAACATCATGATCATCAGAGAAATGCAAATCCAATGCACAATGAGATATCATCTCATGTCAGTCAGAATGGCTATTATAATATTAAAAAGTCAAAATATACAGTTACTGGCAAGGTTGTGGAGAAAAAGGAATGCTTATACACTGTTTGTGGGAGCGTAAATTAGTTCAGCCATTGTGGAAGGCAGTGTGGCAATTCTTCAAAGACCTAAAGACAGAAATAATACCATTTGACACAGCAATCCCATTGCTGGGTATATACCCAAAGGAACATAAATCATTATGTTATAAAGATACATACATACACATGTTCATTGCAGCACTATTCACAATCTCAAAGACATGAAATCAATATAAATGCCCATCAGCGATAGACTGGATAAAGAAAATGTGGTACATACACAACATGGAATACTATGCAGTCATTAAAAAAAACGATGAGATCATCATGTCCTTTGCAGGAACATCGTTGGAGCTGAAGGCCATTATCCCTAGCAAACTGACAGAAACAGAAAACCAAATACTGCATGCTCTCACTTATAAGTAGGAGTTAAATGATGACAACACATGGACACATCGAGGAGAACAACACACATTGGGGCCTATTGAAGAGTGGATGATAGGAGGAGAGAGAGGATCAGAAAAAAACTAATGGGTACTAAGCTTAATACCTAAGTGATGAAATGATATGTACAATAAACCCCCATGACACGTTTATCTATGTAACAAACTTGCACTTGTACCCCTGAACTTAGAAGTTAAAAAAAATTTAAAACTCTAAAGTTTTTATAGTATTATTTACATCTTAAAACTATCTGCATGTAGTGTGCACATAAAAATAAATCAATAAGCTGTTAAAAACTAAACATTTTAGCCTATAATTACTCAAGAACTAAAGGTTCTCCTTTTTTCTTCTTAGCTCACTTTTTGGAAAATATGATTATTATCTTCATAAGCCTCTTTATTTATTTCATAACCAAAGGAAACCTCAGCTTTGCAGTCTTATTATTATCAGGATTGTAGATCCAAGTAACTCTTTACCATTTTAATGTTTATTTCTAGCAAATTGCAATAATTATAGGCCACAGAATGAAGGATACATTATTCTGTCAGTTTATATACATACTAGATTATATATTGTATTAGAATTTCTTCTATTACGCTTCCTAATGTTTGTGAATACTTGTCTATTGTCTAAATAGTTTTAAAAACTGCCTCTAGTTTTCTATACCTGTAAAAAATAAAAAGCAAAAAACAAGACTGACATTTGTATTAGAATATTATTTATGCTTACTGATCTGGAGAACTTCTGTCTCTGTGTGAAGCTTCAGAACATAATTTTATTTTCCATTAGGTGAGTGCATAAGCCTAGTTTTGAAAAACAATCTTAATGCTACTTTTAAAAAATGTTTATGGATACACAGTAGGTATATATATATATATTTATGCAGTACATGGGATGTTTTGATACAATCATGCAATGTAAAATAAGCACATCATTGAACATGGGGTATCCATCCTCTCAAATATTTATCCTTGGGTTACAAACAATCCAATTACATTCTTTACTTTAAATTATACAACTAAGTTATTACTGAATGTAGTCACCCTATTGTGGTACCAATAGTAAGCCTTCCTTATTCTTTCTGTTTTTTTTTTTTTTTTTGTACCCATTAAAATATTCACACCTCTCTGCCAGCCTCTGACTACACTTCCCAGCCTCTGGTAACCATCTTTCTACTCTCTATGTCCATGAGTTCAATTGTTTTGATTTTTAAATCCCACAAATAAGTGAGAACATGTAATATTTGTCTTTCAGTGCCTGGCTTATTTCACCATGTCATTGCAAATGACCGGATCTCATTCTTTTGTGGCTGAATAGTGCTCCATAGTGTATCTGTACCACATTTTCTTTATTCATTCATCTGTTGATGGACACTTAGGTTGCTTCCAAATCTTAGCTATTGTAAACATTGCTGCCACAACAAACATAGGAGTGCAGATACCTCTTTGATGTACTGATTTCATTTCTTTTAGGTACACACCCAGCAGTGGGATTGCTTGACCATATGGTAGCTCAATTTTTCATTTCTGAGGAACTTCTGAACTATTTTACATAGCGGTTGTACTAATTTAATTCCCACCAACAGTTTACAAGCATTCCCTTTCTCCATATCCTCACCAATATTTTTTATTACCTGTTTTTTGAATATAAGCCATTTTAACTGGGGTGAGATGATGTCAGTGTAGTTTTGGTTTGCATTTATCTGAATAATGCTACATTTTCAACCGAACTCTTCAGAGTGTGTTTGATAGACCAATGAACTAGCCACCATTCAAACGTGCATGCCTACATGTATTCATTCAACACACACCCACCAAGAACTCACTAGAGCTGCACCAGTCATTGCAGTTTTCTCAAAGACCTCACTAGAATTTAAGCTTCATAACAGCACAGTTTTTGTCTACTGTATTCAATGTCATCTCTCTGTCACAGAAAATGGTGCCTGGCATGTGGACGATGCTCAATAAATGTTTGTCTCTTGACTGATGCACAGAAAATACTACTTAGTGTTTTAGGGTTGGATGATAACTAGATTAAAACCATAGCTCTGAGGCTTGCCATATCTGTGATCTTGTCAAATATCTTAAATCCTGTATACATACACTATCTTATCTATGAAACAGAAATAAGATGCACATAGTTCTTGTAAAAATTGAGTACGGAAAAAGTATAAAATGCATAACATAGTATATATTTAGAAAAATGTTATAAAATATATAACATTGGCTAGAATAAAAGTAAATTCTCAGTAAATTACATCTGTAATTATTAAGGCAGTAAGCCTCATAAAAAATATAATTTATTTATAACCACAACAAAAGTGAAGTTTACTACAGCAAAGGTTTGTGCCAATAAATTAAGAAATGCAATTTACTAGAGTTTTCTCATTGGGTAATTATCAGAAAAACATTTCTGGAAGGAAGGTTCTCCTAATTTCTATTTTTTCTTTGCTATAGAACAGGTGACTAAATTAATACTGATATTTTTAATGCTAAATTTTATAAATATTAGACTTCTGATGATCCCAAATCACTCATATCTATCTCTTTAAGTTTCAACAGTATAAGCTAGGAAATGTGTTACTGGGGGTAAAAACCAGTCTCAGATCAAGTGTTGAAAAGTGCTCCCTTCCAAATGTCTTCCCCAGACTATAGGCAGCCCCTGTGATGAGTATCTGGCCTGAGTCTGGTTACTTGTTTGGGTAGATGTTCATCTCATCTAAATCACTAAAGCTACTTTTTTAGATGGAGTCTCACTCTGTCACCCAGGCTGGAGTACAGTGGTGCGATCTCCATTCACTGCATCTCATCTCAGTTAAGATGTTAACTGAAAGCTTAAATTGGAGTGTTAGTGACATTGTTTAGACATGACCCTTTCAAGATGGTATTTGAGTAATTCATATGCAGTGAGTGCTAAGAAAAATAGATAGAAACATTGGCTGAAACATGTCATTTACCCATATGTCAAAAGATTTGAAAATTCTCATGCTTTTCCTAACTGTAGTAGAGATATTTGGTTGGAAGATGCAAAAATCAATACCATTGAGAAAAGCTAGTTATAACTAGAGAAATTCTTTACAATATTCCATGTAACCACTATTCTTTTCTAACTTAAACTCACATGCAACCACTAAAGAGACTAAAACATGTTCTAAAGAAATTTATGAGAAAATTATCACTATTGATTATGTGTTTCCTTATTAATACATATATATCCTCATATCTATATATATGAAGGATACCAGATACCATTAGTTGACTCAGACAACATACTAAAAGCAATAACAATAACAACTGATGATATTTTATGATTTGGCCAGAGGAACTTTTATGTCTGAAAAGATAAAATAAAAGGACTATAGTAATATAGAAACCATCTATAACTTAATATAGGAACATAATCTAAAAAATAAAATTCTCCACATAGTTTGTAAAAGAAAATATAATAATCACATGGCTACAATAACACAAGAAGAAATAAAACCACAAAAGGATGAGCCAGAATTGCAGTGGAAAAACTCTAAAGAACAGAACATCACTCAAAACTGATGATCAACTTCTAAATAAATTAGAAATAACAATGAATATTATACAGTTGAACTGAAATTGCTTCTATAGAGAAAAGCATCAAGATTACTACAGTGAATTCAGAGGAAAAATGATGCATATGAAGAAAAGATTCCTGAAATGAAGGAAGAATTTCATTTGCAGAGGAAAGAGCATACCCTATTATAAGAAAAATAAATATGAAGCAATGAATAAATGGTCAGGCATATCCTGGGTGAGTTATGCTACTTCTGAGATATTAATAATAATTCTTCAGGCATCCAAGTAAAAAAGCAACTCATTTATCAGATAAGAGGAAGAAAAATTAGGCTAGCTTCAGAATTTGTCCTAGGCACATTTAATGACAGAGCACAGTGGAACAATGTGAAGCTTTAGAACACAATTTTATTTTCCACTAGGCGTGTATAAGCCCAGTTTTGAGCTACTTTTTTAGATGGAGTCTCAGACTCTGTCATCCAGGCTGGAGTACAGCGGTGTGATCTCCACTCACTGCAACCTCCACCTCCTGGGTTCAAGCCATTCTCCTGCCTCTGTCTCCTGAGTATCTGGGATTACAAGTGCCTGCCACCACGCCCAGCTAATTTTTGTGCTGTTAGTAGAGAGAAGGTTTCACCATGTTGGCCAGGCTGGTCTCTACCTCCTGACCTCAGGTGATCCACCGGCTTTGGCCTCCCCAATGCTATATTTTCAACAGACCCCTTCAGAGTGTGTTTAGCAGTCCAGTGGACTAGCCACCATTCAATAATGCATGTCTACATGTATTCGTTCAATAAATACCAACCAAGAACTCACTAGAACTATATTACTCATTGCAGTTTTCTCAAGGATCTCATTAGAATTTAAGCTCTAAGACAGCAGAGTTTTTGTCTATCTTATTCAATATCATTTCCCTATCACAGATAATGGCACCTGGCATGTGGAAGATGCTCAGTAAATGGTTGCTCAGGTGTGTTTGTTGACTGACTCCCAGAAGAAATACTACTTAGTATTTCTTAGTAACACCATCTTGGGAGAGTCATGTCTAAACTATGTTAACTAACACTTCGATTTAAGCCTTCAGTTAACATCTAAGAGAGATAAGAGGACATCTACCTGAACTAACAGATATTCATCCCTGGGGCTGCCTAGAGGCTGGGGAAAACATTGTGAGGGGCACTTTTCAACACTTGGTCTGAGACTTGTTTCTACCCACTGTAATACATTTCCCAGCTCATACTGTTGAGGTATGAAGAGGTAGATATGAGTGATTTGCTTCACAGTGGAGCTAAGGGTGTGGAAAGACCCCAAAATAATGCATGCTATTGTCATGCTGTCATTCAGGATAAAGGCAAGTAGACACTTTCAAATTTTAAAGAATTCAGGGACTAAAGCACTCTTGAGCCCTAATTGGGAAAAAGAAAAGCACCAAACAAAGAAATCAAGCCAACAAAGTCATGAATGGGAAAGTCATGGTGAAAGCCATGTTCACTCAATATCATAAGACCATGAAGCAATGTGTATGAAACGCCAAGAGAGAAAAAAAGTGTGAGCAAATTCTGTATTTGACCATATTAATGTATTATTAAGGCAATTGGCAAATGTTCTCAAGTCTATAAAGACTCAGGGAATGTTGAAGTTCTCTTCAACAAAAGATGGTGAGATTCAGTCAATCAGAAGATTATTTAAACTGAGATCAGAAGTGGAAAAGCCACAAGAAGACTAAATACAATGGAAATCATTAATACATAACAGAATGTAAGTGTTATTATGTTTTTATCAACTTAAAAATTTCTAAATAACAAAATTTAGGTTTAGAACACACTTCCATTTAGAAGTGGAAATGCACTAATTTCCTCATATTGAAAACTAGGAGCCAATGTTGCTATTCAAAAGTAAACTCTTTATTTAAAAAATATGTCTCTAACTTTTTAAATCTTTATAATTTTAAAAAACTTGGATGGGCTTTTAGAGATTAATATCTCTTATGCAGAAACATTTATTTGAAGTTCAACTATTACTTCCATTCCCTCCTATTAAACTTAAATGTAATAATTTATATATTTAAAATAGTATGTACAGTATAATACTATTTTTACAAATGTATTTATCTTTCAGTTTATATGTATGTATATAGGCATAGATGCCTTGAATTATGTCTATCTAGTATTAATGTCTTTCTAGGCGGTATTAGTTTTTTTTTTTTTCTTTTCTGTATTGACTAAAGTTCTTGTAATAAGCATGCATCATTTTTATAAAGTAATAACATCATCTTTCTAAAAATTTATTTCTAAAGGAACAAGAGAAGAGAACAAATAAGGGAGGTCAGTGACAGCATTAGACCAAATAGCCCCAGGTCTGAAGGTGTCATTTCAGGTTAACCCTGTTTCATTTGCATAGTACTATATTCATCAGCATACAGAGCCACCCAGTAAAAGTCATTCCCATTCCTGAGAAAATACATTTCAGATTTTTTTCTGGCACCCAGAGAAATGTGTTGTGTAAAGGCACCAATATCAGCTCTGTACTATTGATCACATGTATTGATTATACGTCTTTCCTTCGTGCATAGTTTAGCATTATTTATATTTTCTTTGACATTTTGTACCCAGAGAAAATTAATCTATTATTTCAGCAAACACATATGTATCACTTACAAATATGAGGTCCTAACAGGTGAATGTGACCACCATAAGCTTATAATTTTCTCTGGGAGACAAACACAGTGACAGACCCTGAGGATAATTAACAATTTGCTAGACAACTGAGAAACTGCTGGTTTGAGAAATCACTATTTTCTCAACTTGTACTACCATATCCTTAGTCCCACAGTTTGTTCCTTCAAACAAATTAAGTTCAATGCCAGATGGATATGATGTGATTTATAAAAAAATAAAATAAAATCGATTTGAAATGTTTCTATTTGAAATGTGTTGGGAGTATAAGTTGTACATTATGCATTATTTATAAATGTATAAAAAAATAAAATAAAATCGATTTGAAATGTTTCTATTTGAAATGTGTTGGGAGTATAAGTTGTACATTATGCATTATTTATATTCTTTCTTGGTAAAACAAAATTAACTTTTTAAAATAATAAATTCTGTGGTTTACCATATGGTCTCCTAGAGTCCTTGTTACTATTTGTGTTCAGTGCCATTCAGTTTCTTTTTAAATGGATTTTCCATTGAAAGCTTAAACTGATGTCTAATGGAATTAATGTATGAAGTTAGGGTCAGACAGCATGAATTATTCATTGGATTCTCACACTTGCATTTATGGTTAAGTCATCATAATATATTATAGTTGCCATAGAGAATGTTAACCTAAAACCAACACTTATGGCTCTTTTTAAAGTACCTTTATATGTCATATATGTGTTATAACCTTCCCAGTATAAGGGACAAAAGATTGCTACTTAATAAAATTACATTATAACTTTAAATAAAATATTATCTTTAATGAACACAGAGTTGTGCACATATACTTTTCAAATAAATTTCACAATATTTTAAGCTTTCAACGTCTTTAAATACCGCTTGAATTAAATATATATTTTAATACATTAGTCTAGAATTAATACTGAATTCTATATCCCTTAAGATTATGCATGAACACAAAAAGAAAAAAGTATCAAATTTGATCCACAATATAAACATTACTAGTGTTATTTAGGTATGTCTCTCTTTTTTTAACTTAATTATTTAATTTGAATTATTATAACTTACAGTAGTGACATACGGTTAGTTCATTTCTAAGGCATGTGTCTGAAATGGAGTTTACAGGCTATGAGAATAAAAGATAAAACTTAGAATAAAATATAAAACTCCTCCTGATGACCTGCCCAGGTTTGTGAGATTTGCTCTCTGATACAGCTCCTCAAGCTTTCCCTCTACTTGCTACTCTCTAGCCACACTGACCTCTCTGAACACTGTAAGCTCATTCCTGACTCTCATCTGGCTCTTCTCTCTGCCTACCAGATTCTCCTCAAATCACACCATGTCCAAGTTGAAAAATAAGGTATTAGTTCAAATGTTTTGGGGAAAACATTTTCTTGTTACATTTTCTTCATAACCCATTATTGTTTGAAGTTACCTTGTTGATGTATTTCTGAGCTCACAAATGAAAATCACACGTTGAATACTGTCTCACCTCTGGGATGTAATCCCCAAGAGACTAGACTAGACACTTTTCATCTCTTGGTCTCTGTGTTCCCTATTACCAGGCCAAGGAGTACATCCAAGATGAAATAAGCTATCATCAAATATTTGTAGAGGGATCAAACCAGGATCATCTAGGGCAGAGGTCTGCAAACTTTTTCTGTAAAGGCCAGATAATAAGTAGTTTGGCTTTGTGTCTTTTTAATTTCTTTCTTTTTTTTCTGATTAAAAATGTAAAAACTACTTAGGCAGGCCTTACAAAGGTAGACCATTGGCTGGATTTTACCCATGAGTCATAGGCCTGCTCAACTGTACGTTGCTGCTCCAGAACCATGAATTGAAATCTCTCCAGAAATGGGGTCCAGAAATCTTCATATTCTCAAGGATCTAATCCATTTTTAGCCATTGATAAATTTGAGAACTAGGGAATTAAAATGTGGAAAATAAGTTTAGGAAGCTCACCTAGGAAAGCAAATAATATCAATAAATTTACACTAAATAATATATTTTTCAACAAAATGTTAAACAATGGTTTAATTTTTATAAGAATTATTTATATTCTTATAATTTTATAAGAATTATCAATTAACCTAAAGTCTCCATAGCTAATGAGCAGCAGCAGCACTTTATCCACTTTTTTAAGACACCGGGAACTGGAGTTTGTTTATTCTATTCCATTATAGAACTGAGTTCTAAAAATGTAAACTTCAATTTCAATGAAAATTTCAACACTTTGTTCTTCATCCATCTTCAGACATTGCAGCAGGCACCAGTGCTCACTACAAAGCCAAACCCTTTTTTCAGCAAAGACTGCCATGGAGCTGGGTCACTGAAAGGAAGAAGGCTTTTAACAAGACTTGCTTCAAAAGGCTCTTACGTTCTATTTCTGTTGATTGGTGCAGCAGTATTTTAGTGAAATGGAAAGTGCAGCTGTGACTCTTCTTACTTTCTACATACTAATCCTTCATTCAGCACAAACCTTGAAAACATTTTTCCTTCTATAAGATTTTAATGGCAAATGTGATTTATTATTTGCTGGATACTAGGGCAAAATATAGAAGGAAAAATAATTAAAAGGAACAACTGTGGTCTATTTTTAATGTTTTGAATACATGTTTTACGATTTATATTAAGCCTAGACCATGTTTTCTCATGTAATCTGGTTTCAAATATGTCCAGTTCAAAGCTTTGTGACTCATAATTTATCGTTCTATTATTTTTATACATTTATTAGTAGTATTTATACCCTTATTACTTACTATACTGCTTATTTAAACTTTAATTGTGTTCCAGGGCTGCACTAAGCACTCCTATGCATGTGTACCCTGGAACAACTCCTACTTTAACTCTCTTTTTACTAATTGCCATCCTTATTTTGTGGAGGAAGAAGTCAAAGCTGAAAAAAGAATAGGAAGTCAACCCAGGCCACACCCTGGTAAGAAGTAGAGCTGGAAGGGTCATCGTTTCAGGGAAGTCTGAAAAATGCCAATAGAGAAGGGGAAAAAAGAAAGAATGAAGCAAAGATTATGAAGAAAAACAAAGAAAGAAGTTAAATAAGGTGGTAAGGGAGAAGTTGGGAACAAAAAGTGATTGTGGGTTTTTCCATTTGATAAGGCTCTCAAGATAATGACAAAAAATGAAGAAAAGTATTTCTCTCCATGGATCTTATCTTCTGTTTAGTGTTTTAACTTCTCTGTGGAAAGTATTATGATGCTGCATGAAATGAGGTGTATATATTTTATTATTTTTCCTAAATTTCAAGTATTTTGAAAATAAAAGACCTTGCCAGACACAAAAAGGAAACCCTACTTAGCCAAATCACATCTACTAAACTTCTATCACTTCAAGCTAATTTTTACCCCAGTAAATTACCAATTAAAGGTCAGATAAAACATAACCGATCTGAACCAAAATTTTCTATTAGATTGTATATTTGATTCTCACTGATTCAACATTCTGTCTTCAAAGGAAAGTTTTCTCAGAAAACAAGCAATTTCTAATAGATTCCAAAACATGGAGTCATAGAGTGCTAAGAGCCCAGAACATCATGTAGAAAGTAGATTAAAATATGAATAGTCACGTACATACACATGTCTGCAAGATCATGCAGATGCACACACAAACACACCCAACTTTCTCTCCAGAAAGTGTTTGAAGTACTTATTGTGCTGTTACCATGTAGACATATAGAAACTGATTTCTATGGTTATGTCACTTGTTTTAAAAAGCTATTTTGTATATTCATTGCCAATTGTTTAAAACTATACTTATTGTAAGATCTAACTCTAACTGCTCTTAAGCAATTGAAGCTCTATACCTCTGAGATCTGTTTTATTTTTTCCAGTTATAATTTTTACATGATAAAGAGATGATGATAGATGCCTAATAAATCATGGCCTACAACTCTCAAGATAAAGTATTTTGGCACCTAAGCCTTTCTGTCCTTTCTAAAATGAGTTTTCCTCAAGGATAGGGACCTTATTGATTCATCACTGCATCTTTTGTACCATGCAGCATACATATTATTAAATTAATGTACTGAATAAACAAATGAGTACTTCTGATCCTTCCCAATCAAACTCTTTCCCTGTCAAGAATTTTCCACTTTTCCTATGTCTTTCTAGAAGAGGAGTTGCTACTCCAGTTGCTAAGAATGTGAAACTTTAGTTAAACCACATTCAGTGATGTATCAGTTAACTATCCCTTACGGGTAACAAAATTTCCCACTTCTTCTTCCACTATCAATGCATCAGGATCTCTTCTTCATTTTTCACCTGGACAGGACTTCTTTTTGCTGTGAGAAGTCTATCCCTTTCTGTTTATGACCCAGCTCTAAGAATATGTGACTGGTTGAGTAGGCTTGAGATTTACCCCATAGTCACAGTCATATCACTCTCTCTTCCCATAGGCATGTGTGAGCATGTGGGTTCCAATATTCAGATTCAAAATATTCAATAGAAAGCCCCAGTTTGGCATGATACGAAGCCACACTAAAATATCCAATATTTTCTACGGCTTTGCTTTGTCATATAAAACACTTTCCCAGATATTAATCAAATTGTTTTGTTTCATGAGCAACTTTCATTATTTGTGAATCATCTTCCCTTAGTTAAAAACTATAAAAGTGAAGGAAAGTTAATGATAGTAGCTTTGGAGTACTCAAGCTTTACCTTCAAATCTTAACCAATACTTACTTCCTTGTATACCCCCTTCATACCCAATGTAGTACTTAAATAGTCGTGTAGTACACACCTTATACTTACAGTGAGGATTCCCTATTTTTATGAATTCATTTAATACTCAGTAGATGTAAGAAAGCAGAAAAAGTTGCTTCCAGACTACAGCTAAGGTAGAGGCTGTGTAAGGACTGAACTTAAATTATAATCTAAGTAATAAAGGTAAAAGGACATCAAGGGGTGGGACAGCGAATGTTGGGAGCATCAATGTATTGGACTTTCCAGGAGAGATGCTGAATTGTTGGCATGGGGGTTCTGGAAGGAGTGAGCTTAAAAGAGCAAAGGTATTGGTCAGTGATTGGTATGCATAGCAAGTATTGCAGTCATTGATAATGACAAAGTATAGGTAATTGTCATGAAGGAAAGAGCTGAGGAAGTGTGGAGTCTGGAAAAATAGGAAGGAAAAGTGCTGGAAAAAAAATCATTTACTTATATAATAAAGACAAGAATAGTATCTGAACTAAAACCATCAGGAAATGAGAGGCAATTAGCTGAGGCTGAAATGGCAGTGAGAAGGTATTAAACCAATCATGTGAAACTTAGGGAATAATTTTTTTTTTTTTTTTTTTTTTGAGAAGGAGTCGCACTCTGTCGCCCAGGCTGGAGTGCAGTGACAAGATCTCGGCTCACTGCTACCTCCGCCTATTAGGTTCAAGGGATTCTCCTGCCTCAGTCTCCCAAGTAGCTGAGACTACAGGCACGTACCACCACTCCGGGCTAACTTTTTGTATTTTTAGTAGAGGTGGGGGTTTCACTGTGCTAGCCAGGATGGTCTCGATCTCCTGACCTCATGATCCACCTGCCTCAGCCTCCCCAAGTGCTGGGATTACAGGTGTGAGCCACCGCGCCCAGCCCAGGCAATGATCTTGAATAGACAAAAAAGATGCCCAGCCAATATTTAGGCATGGTAGTATAAGCGCTATGAGGGAAAAACAAAACAAAACAAACAAACAAAATAACCCACTACTTATAGAGCTGTAGGAGTCGCAGGGTATTCTAGAGAGAGTCAGGTTTCCACAATGGCAAGAAGGTGAAGGGTAAGTTCAGAAAAGAGGATAAGAAAATAGCAGGTTCTTGCTCAGGATGAACTGAGAAATCCAGAGAACACAAAGAGTTTCAGGAGCTGGAGCAAGGAGCGAGAAAGACATAGAATAGAACATGGACAGAGTGGGGCCTCTGAAAGCTAGGACTTATCATGAAGCCTGACAATTTAAAAAGGGGGACAGAATGAGTCTTGGCCTAGTGGGCTCAAAATAGATAGCAGTGGCCAGGCTGTCAGTGTTGTGAGGTAAGGAGAAATGGATTTCTGTAGCAACCCCCTTACCCCATGCTAAATGTCTCAGTCCTAGTGTACAATTCACCCTTAACTCCTGATGGGAGAGAGATGACCTGACTCTGAGTGGATACGCCCACCTATGACCTCTGTAATAGAATTGGAACTTCTTTAGAAGCCAAAGTCATTCCCTTCCCCATGACAGTATTCAAACATACTGAATCACTCTTCATTCTTTAACAGCTATGCAACTCTGGGGAGGTTAATTTCTCCGAGCCACTTTTTCCTCATCTTAAAACATTTATAGAAACTGTGATAATTAAATGAAGTAACATACATTTTCTGGGTTTGTGCATGGCTCTTAGTGAACATTGAATATATGTTAACTGTCACTGTTTGTTTCCCCAAATCTTAAGTTAGTCACTCAGAAAAGAAGATCAAAGCCCTTTGTTTTGTTCCTCTAGTTAAAATTAATTTCTCTGCCATACAGAAATTTAGCCACTCATTTCAATAAGTTAGTTAACATTTATCAAACATGTCTTGAATATAAATCATTTGTGTTAGCACCACTACAGCATCTAGGATGGAGAAACGGACTTTTTACATGAAGAAGATGTGCTGATTTAAAACTATTTGGTAATTATTGTCATGTCTAATGGTCTTGAATATATTACGTGTTGTGTTTAAACATTGTTTCTCTAACAAATGATACTCTATTATAGATTTCCTGACCTGTGACATTCACAGTGAAGCTAAGCACTATAGTTCAAAAGCTGTGATTAAAACAAAGCAATAAAAACTATAGTTTGTTCTTTTTTTATTGGGATATAAATTGGAAAATATATAATGGAGATGACATTGAGATCATACTTTTTCCTATGAACAACATAGGAAAATCAGAATAGTGAATATTCAAACCTCTGAAGATATTTGATTTTTCCAATGTCATTTCATGCTACTCTAACTCATATGTCTGAAGGATAAAGAAATGCTGATGCTATTAAAGAATGTTACTTTTCAAGCAAAATAATGTAACAAAATACAAGAGATTTTTTTAAAGTGTATGTTTCAATAAAATATTTAATCATGCTGAAATTTGAATTCAACATAATTTTTCCATTTGTACTATTTTAATGTTTGAGCCTTCACCACCTTATAGTTAAGAATTTCATTATATGTATGACTCCTACTTTTTGGTTTCTGAAATAAATATTTTTACATAAGTGAAATGTTTTAGGAAATCAATGTTTTGATCATACCCTTTTACTTCCTAAAAACCTTGATTTAAGTAAGATTTTCACTTCTGAGTCTCTAGTCTAATGTATTATTTTCATTATTGTCATATTTTAAACACAGTTTGTTATAGGGTTTTTTTAATTCTAGCATTTTTACATTATCCTTACAGAAAATAAAATACAAAGAAGTGAAGAAGACTGAGAAAATACTTCTCTGCTCATTCACCAATAAAATAATGTTTTAAAATTTTGTGTTATAATTTCATTTTGAATACTTTCTTTTGAAAAATGTTTTATAATTTTCTTGTATAGTGTTCTGATGGGTTTTGAATCATGCTTTATAAATATGAAAACACTATTTTACCATTACTTACTAATTGAAATGTAAAAAATATAGTTGTGTCAGGCAGCAAGTTTTAAGAGAAAAGGCTATTTACATAGTACAGTTGTTGAAACCAAGTCTGCCCATCAGCCTCAATGTACATGTCTCCAATAAAAACCTGAAATCTAGTCTCCCTCCTCATATGATTCCAACTGACAATAAAATTTTTGTGGTGTGGCAAAGGCTTTACTTGAGGACAAGGACGTATCTTATACATTTTTACAGCCCAATCTGTAACCCATAGTTCTGAGTTTTTGCTATGTGACAATCACTGTCTACAGTGAAAAACAAATAGAAAGGCTGCTGTGATGTTTCCAACCAAACTGTGGTCCACTATTTTTAGTGTTCACTGCAATACGATACATTCAGTTTGGCTGTTGAATCAAAAACTGTATAATTTTGTTTATTTATATAGACAAACATTAAAAAAACTCAGTTCTCATTGTATTTTGATTCTGAGTATATCATGTTCAATAGAGATTTTGATTCCAAAATCTGGTTAATACTGTTAGCTGTGAAAGTTTGGACAAACTAATATCCCTTAATCTGTAATATATTAAACGAGAACTATACCTACCTTATATATTTATAAGAACTAATGAGATAAAATATACAACATTTCTCCTAAACTCTTTGTATCAGAGTAATTGCACTTTAAATGCAGGCTATTGTTTTCACTATTATTATAACAAGAACCTTTTGATCCTTTCTTTATTGAAGGTCAGTAAGACACACACACACACACACACACACACGCGCACACACACATATATATTCCATCAATATTTAAACAAATGTTTCTAGATTATCTCAGAAATTTAAATCCATATGAATCTTTGTAGCAGTTATTTAAATTTTAAAAAGCAGGAAAATATATCAGAAGTGTCTTAAGTAAAAAGTCTTATTCACTCTCCTTTCTGCTTCACACATACTATGGGAGTGTTGGCACACCGCTTTTAAAAATAGAGCGTATACATGCACTATGTTAATAACTTTCTCAGAAATAATCTTGACAAGGATATTTTGGTTCAAAGACTAGATTTTAAAGCAAAGATAATATCTGGACAAGTAGACAAATTGTACGAATCATGAAAAATAAAGCCCTTTAAGAATTATTTTCTGCAACTTTCTGATGACAAGTATTTTATTTTCATTTCTTAACACTCCAATCCACAGTTCCTTATTCACAATTCAAAAATCCAGATAGTTCTAAAAACAGAAAAATTTTCCTAACCAATATGCTGACAATACTTGAAATTATCTAAATTCAATTAGCAGCAAAATTAACAAGAACTAACTTGAGGCTCTAAATAGTCTCAATTTGCCCCATGCAAAATAAATATTTATACAATTTAGATATAAATAAGAATAAGGTTAATTATGAAATTCTGCTCCATAAATTAGTAAAGATATTAGGTCAAATATGTTATCTGCCAATAATTATCTTTCTAAAATCTGGAAATTTTTAAAAATTTGGTTTTATTTTTAATTGTGTATATATATGGAGCTTAATGTAATGTTTTGATACATATACAATGGAATGATCAAATCAGGTTAATTACCATATCCATCATTTCAAATATTTATTATTTCTTTGTGGGGAGAAATCCTCTTTTTGAAAGGTACATTACATTATTATTAAGGTAATATTTTACATGTTTTGTAAAATATTTGAAAGGTACATTACATTATTATTAACTACAGTCTGTCTGTCTCCAATGGCAGATGTCAGGTAATGGGGAAGTCAGATAACAATATAATATTAATATTATTAATGTCTTATTATGTAATAAAAAGTTTTATAATCTGTAAATAGCATACTTTTATTTAAAAATTTATTATACTATGAGAAAGTCTTATTATTACAGAATAAAGAAAATGCATTTCATGAACTATAAAATCATTAAATAGCATTTAAAACAGGATTTTTCAAAATCAGGAACAAAGCTCTATCAAAAATTACCTTTCTCTATTTGTAATAATTAAAATTGGTACTTTCTATGCCTGTAACAACAAACTGATAAGCTTCCCATGTGTGTTTTAGTTTTTTGTTCTAGATCCTTTCACATAGCAAAAATAAAATTTAGTAACTTTTTAAATAGTAAACTAAAATCATCCCTTCAGTTCTAGCATCAACTGTAAAATGCCAATATATATAAAATGAGTTTTACAGCCTAAGATTTAAAGTTGCTACTATTAGCAAGATCGTCTTACTGTAAATTAATTAACATAATTTTGTATATTCCAGGTCAGATGTTTATCAGAGAAAATGAAGCACTTAAATGTCACTGCACAAATATCAAATGTAGAGTTTTTTGGCTTCGCAGTGGCATTTAAAATGTGATTGCATTAAAAATTAGGTCTATATACACTGTTTTATTTTGGTTTTTTATTCTCATTTTGTCAATGTAATATTTGCTTATTGTATAAAAATTAAATAATAAAAATTTTGCAAACAATTTAAGCAGTCTCTCACTCCTAAATGATCTCACTTTCTATCCTCTTGCTTTCTAGTAACAAAAAACTTTTAATTCTTATAGGTTTTTCGTCTGTAGTTGTTTCTGATTACAGAACACAACAGAAATTATATATTAAAAGATATGCAATATATACATATAAATATGTAAAATATAGATATGTACTTACACATATGATTTTTGCTTATTTTAATTTTTGTCAGCATATTTCTTCATAATATAAAACAAAATAGATCACTCCTGAGCCAAGTGTTATACCATGATTATAAATCATCTCTTGTACAACTTATATTAATTTTCCTGGAATTATTCATTGCTCTATTACTCTCTTACACCTTGTTTCATTTTCTCATCAGATTGCTCACTATATGTGTGACCAAAGTCACCACTTTACGCTACTAGATTCCTTTTTCCCAGATTCCATGTCTTCCCCCTTCTTGGTTCTCCTTTCATTTTGCTAGCTTTGGATATAGGAGATAGCATTTGAGGTTCTCATACTTGAAAATGTCTTTATTCTCCTATTTTATTTGACAAGTCAATTTACCAGAAACAGAATTCTAGATTTCAAGGTATTTTCTCTTAACATTTGAAGGCATTACTTGTATCTGCCAGTAATTTGTAACTCGACGTGGAGTCAGCAAACCGCCAGCACCAACATCATCTCTAATCTTGTCAAAAAACATCTCTTGTTCCACCTTAGACCTACTGAATTGGAATCTGCATTTTTAACCAAAGCCATAGGCTGTAAGCACACTAACATTGGGGAAGTGCTGGTCTAACCTAGTGTTGCTATTCCTGTATGAGGAGGCTTTTTCCTCTCTGGAGACTTTTGTGATTTTGTCTTTGTCCTTGATAATTAGAAATATTGTACTAAACCTCGCGTGATGGTTCACACCTATAATCCCACCACACTGGGAGGCCGAGGCGGGCAGATCCCTTGAGGCCAAGAATTCAAGATCAGCCTGACCAACATAACGAAACCCCATCTCTACTAAAAATACAAAAATTAGTTAGGCATGGTGGCCCAGGACTGTGATGCCAGCTACTCAGGAGGCTGAGGCAGGAGAATCACTTGAATCCAGGGGGTGGAGGTTGCAATGAGCTGAGATCATGCCAGCACACTCCAGCCTGGGTGACAGAGACTCTGTCAGGAGGGGAGGGGAGGGAAGTGGAGGGGAGAGGAGGAAAGAAAGGAAAGGAAGGAAAGAAAGGAAGGAAGGAAAGAAAGAGGAGAATGAATACCGTGCTAATAATGCTAATATGCTTGCTGTGGGTCTTCTTTCATTCATGCAGTGGGCCTTTTAAACTTGAGACTCATGTTCTTTCTTTTGGGGAAATGCCTTTGTTTGTTTGTTTGTTTGTTTTTTAGGCTAAGTGAAGCAATGGGACTTGTATTATTTCTTAATAATCTCTTCTTCACCATTTTGTCTCCTAACTGAAGTTCCTCTTATATGTATTTTGAGCCTCTTGGACTGATCTGCTAAGTCCATATTTTTAACCCCATTTTCTCTCTTCTCATCTTTCTTTTTTCTTTCTAGGAAACTTGTTCCATTGTCATCTTCCAATTCCATGATTAAACTTTGTGTATCAGCTATTATCATTATAATTTCAGTGAGATTTTGTCTTCTAATAGTTACTTTTCGTTCTCATTATCCAGAATCTAGTTATAGGGCATACCTACTTTCAAGAAATACTGTATTTTTTCAGCCAGGGAAGTAGTGTGACCTGCTAAAGGTCAGTATTCTGTTACTAAGGAGGGGGAGAAAGTGTAATGTGGACGGCCACTGGATGCCTCTGTAACAAGTTCCAAACAATTAATTTAGATAAAATAATAATACAATTGCAATTACATTATTTGGTTTGGTTTATATCAGTAGGTCTTCCTGTCATAGAGTAGAATAAGTGATGAGAAGTAAGTATTAGAGAAAATGTATGTTAAATAGGATAATTATTGAAAACAAATACACCTGACCCAAATATCTTTTTGACTTTTAAATTCAGCACAAAGCTTCAATTTAGAATTAATCAACCCCATAACTCCTAAAATATATAAGATATGTTAATATAATCAAATTATGCTTGTAAAAAATTGCAGTCAGAGGTCTTATTCTTACTTTAAAATTGTAGTAAATTGCGCCAGTTATTTTTATTCCCCTGACCAAAGTCTGACTTTTTTTTTTTTAAATTACTGAAAGCATCGTACACTAGCTCAGATTTTAGAAGGACATACCTGTAGGACTGAGGAAGGAAGGATAAGCAGTTTAATAAGTTTTGTCAGCCAAACCAACCTCCCACATCCATGTGATGATGGATACCATAGTCGCTCCTCATTTTTTTAATGAATTTATTCAGATTTCTACCCCCTTGCTTTTGGTCAGCTCTTGACTTAAACAATATAAATCTTAGAAAAACTTGTATTAACATTAAACAATTTGCCAGATGACAATGATCAATTCTTTAATCAGAAAAATTAAACTTCTAATTGAAGAGACAGTATTAGTGGAAGATGCAAATCTTCCATATCACTTGAAATCTTGTTTCTGAATATAAAACCCTCATTGGATTAGCTAGAGAATATTTGTTAAATGTTTATTGAGTTACTTTAACTATATTTAATTAATACTGACATTTCTAGCTATTAAAATATTTAAGTTACAAATGTAAAACCCAAAGCTGTAAAAAACCCAGAAGAAACTTTAGGCAATACCATTCAGAACATAGGCAGGGGAAAAGATTTCATGACAAAATATCTAAAGAAATTGCAACAAAAGCAAAAATTGACAAATGGGACCTAATTAAAGAGCTTCTGCACAGCAAAAGAAACTATAATCAGAGTGAACAGATAACTTACGGAATGGGAGAAAATTTTTGCAATCTATCCATCTGACAAAGTTTTAATATCCAGAATCTACAAGGAACTTAAACAAATTTACAAGAAAAAAACCAATAATCCCATACAAAAATAGGCAAAGGATGCCAACAGACACTTCTCAGAAGAAGTCATTTATGCAGCCAATAAACATATGAAGAAAGGTCAACAACACTGATCATTAGAGACATGCAAATAAAATCCACAATGAGATACCATCTCACACTAGTCAGAACAGTGATTATTAAAAGTCAAGAAACAATAGATGCTGGTGAGGCTAGGGAGAAATAGGAACACTTTTACATTGTTGGTGGGCATGTAAATTAGTTCATCCATTGCAGAGTGATTCCTCAAGGATCTAGAAACAGAAATACTCTTTGACGCAGTAATCCCATTACTGGGTATATACCCAAAGGAATATAAATCATTCTACTATAAAGATATATGCACACATATGTTTATTGCAGCATTATTCACAATAGTAAAGACAGGGACTCAACCCAAATGCCTATCAAAGATAGACTAGATAAAGAAAATGTGGTACATATACACTATGGAATACTATGCAGTCATAAAAAGGAACAAGATGATATCCTTTGCAGAGACATGGGTGGAGTTGGAAGCCATTATCCTCAGCAAACTAATACAGGAACAGAAAACCAAACAATGCATGTTCTAAATCATAAGTGGGAGCTGAACAACAAGAACACATGGACACAGGGAGGAGAACACCACACAGTGGGGTCTGTGGCGGAGTAGGCGGGGGACAGCATCAGGATAAATAGCTAATCCATGTGGGGCCTAATACCTAGGTGATGGGTTAATAGGTGCAGCAAACCACCATCGCACAAGTTTACCTGTGTAGCAAACCTGCATGTACTGCTCGTGTATCCCGGAAATTAAAATTAAATTAAATTAAATGTAAAAAATAAATTTAATTAAATATTTAAGTTAGAAGAGAATGCTGGCTGACAGCAAAGATGAAATAACTTGAAATTTAAAGAAATCTAAAAAATCGATTAGTATAAGTTCTCAATATGCTTATTTCGTATCTGTTATATTTAAAACTTATATGTTCTTTATCTCAAAATACACAAACTCCAAAAGGTTAGAAATTATATTCATAAAATTTAACTTTACTTAGACTCTGTTTAAAATATAGAATAGCTCACATTGTGGAATGATCAAATCAGACTAATTAACGTATAATATTATCAAGGTTCAAATTATGACAAACGGAATTAGAAACCAATTTCAGTGACTAAGCATTTTGCAAAATAAAAATATTTTTTGTTCACCAACCTAGTCTCCTAATGTTTACATCACTAGAAAACACCAGAAGTTTTGAAAAATTTTGATCCACATTCGATCAAATTACAAGCAATTAATTGCAACAATTAATTATACCCAAACCAAAAAAAATATAGTATAATTCATTTATATTTATAATGTATTTCTGTATGACAGATGTCATTATTTATTATCTATCATCTATTTTGTTACAAATTGAATGATGTAAATATGAAAGACTCATTAATATATAGCTATTTAATCCTTTCCAGTTTTTTTTTTTGAGATATTTTAAAAAATTAAAATAAGAGAAACAGCAAAATTTAACCGGGTTAATCCATATTACTGGAAACTATTGCTTTTGGCACTGCAACTAAAACTAATATTTGTGACTGCCAGAAATAACGAAGTTTTGGATTTATGATGAGGAACTGAGAGTTATACCCTATTTTATCTTTGAAGGTGAAAGATTTACAGTCAGTGGGGCTTGAACTGATGTGGCTCATTCATTCCAGAAATGTGGGAGTGAAGGAATGTGAGTGCAAGGTCAAAAATGCTATTGTGTCCAGGGGGAAGTGAAACAATAAAAAATAAGCTACTAATTGGACGAAAATGCTGTCTGTAAAATGCATAAAACCCTCAACTTTTCATTAACAAAATCATAAAATTTAAGGAACAATTACGTATTTATATCATTATACTCTTAATCTTTATTTTCTCTGCAGATATTAAATCTCACAGAAAGGTATTCCTTATTAATCTTTACAAAATTGTCATTTCCCCAGTGAAGCCAATTTACATTAAAAATAATGTTTGTTTTTTTCTTGTATATTTGTTTGAGTTCTTTGTAGATTCTGGATATTAGCCCTTTGTCAGATGAGTAGATTGCAAAAATTTTCTCCCATTCTG
>NW_012115300.1:1418658-1435661 GCF_000951035.1 Colobus angolensis palliatus | reverse complement strand
ACCAACATGGCACAAGTATACATATGTAACAAACCTGCACGTTATGCACATGTACCCTAGAACTTAAAGTATAATAAAAAAAAAAAGTTTAGAAAATGCTGGTGCCTGCTCTCTCTCCTCTTTTACCCACCCGTTGTTCTCCCAGCAATCTTCCTATATGTTTATGTGTGGACAATTTCTATTGTAACATTCTCGATTCCATTAACTCGAACTCTTCCTCTGAGCGGGGGCAGCGGGGGGAACCCTAAATGGCTCTAATAGTTATGTTAGTTAGTTCCTTTGTCTCAGAGGTTTCCAAACTTTTGCTTTTAGCTTCCTTTTCGTTGGGACAAAAAATAATCAGGAACTATTTTCTTCATCTATCTCAGGTGCTTACTGAGTTTCCTAAGATATTAATTATGGTTTCTATGCATTCAGAATCACGGGACTCACAGATACGGTACTGTGTTCACTACTACACAGAGTTTTTCTAGAAAAAAAAAAAAATTCTTTATTTTTATCTTCTATTTGTATCCAAACGATGGTAAAGCAAAATTCCTCTTTAGCTAGGTACAGCCATTTTTTCTTTAGGGAAATACTAATAGAGTCACACAGGTTAGCTTATAGGTAGACAAAACATAGGCATAGACATAAGCATAGATATATAGTATTTTTGAAATCAATAGTAATACACTGAATTCTGGCACATTATTTCTTCAATAAAAATCTTATAAACGACTTAAAAGAAATTTAAAATATTCCTGTCAAATTGAACATACATTTATATTATTAATAAAATTTTCCCTCTTCCATTTATTTTAAATTTACCTACATTAACACTAAACTTTAAATGAGTATGTAAAATTAAAATGCATATGCATACATGTACATATGACATTAGTATATTGAAATTAGCATATTATAAAATTAATACTAAAATATGCTAATTTCAATATACTAATGTCATATGTACATAGATAACATTTCTTTGAATAGTCTTGACATTAGCATATTTCAATATACTAATGTGTTTTTCTGGCAACTTTTCTTGTTTTTGACCTTCTTCCTTATTGATTACATGTGTCCTCCCCAAACAGAGAAAGCTAGGCTCCAAGAAAGAGTGTGGCAAAATGCAGAGAAAAGAGAATTACATCCTGTACAGTCCCAGAGATAAACAAGAAGAGCTACCTGCTTAACAGTTCATGTCCAGTCTCAGAATTGAATGCATTTTTATTCTTGCATTATATGAGGTATCCCCACATCCTGAACATCAATGGCTTATTTTCACTTCAAAAAATTAAATATCATACAATGAATTTTGACATTAATGCTAAAGATTTTTTAAATTTTTTATTGTATTTATTCTAGTATGTATTCTATGTATTTATTCTAGTAAATATTCTATGTATTTATTCTATGTATCTAGTAAATATTCTATGTATTTATTCTAGTAAAATACATAGAACATAAAGTTTACCATCTTATCTATATTTAAGTGTACACTTCTGTAGTGTTAACTGTAATGTTGTAAAAACATCATCTCCATGACTCATCTTGCAAAATAGAAACTCTATACCCTTTAAACAATAACTCCTCATTCCCGCTCCTTCTCCCCTGACAACTACCATTCTTTCCTCTGTGTGATTTTAACTACTCTAAGTACATGATATAAGTGGATTCAAACAGTATTTGCCTTTTTGTGACTGGTTTATTTCACTTAGCATTATGTTCTCAAGGTTCATCCGTGTTGTAGCATATATCAGAATTCTTTTCCTTTTTGATACTAATATTCAATTGTATGAATGTACCACATTTTGTTTATCTATTGATCCATCTATGAATACTTGGGTTGTTTCCACATTTTAGTATTGGGAATAATGCTGCTACAAACATACAAACATGGACAAGCAAATATTTCTTTGAGATCCCACTTTTAATTCTTTCGAGTATATAACCAGAAGTGGAATTGCTGCATGAAATGTGAATTATATCTTTAATTTTTTGAGAAACCACCATAGTGGTTTCCATAGCAGTTGGACCATTTTATATTTTCCACCAACAATGCATGAGGGTTCCAGTTTTTCCACATCCTCACCAACACCTGTTATTTTCTGGATTGTTGCTGGCAGCCATTCCAATGGGTATGAAGTGGCATTTCATTGTAGATTTGATTTGCATTTCCCTAATAATTCATGATACTCAGCATCTTTTCATGTGCTTATTGGCCATTAATACATCATCACTGGAGCAATGCTTATTTAAGAATTTTGTCCATGTTTGAATTGGATTGTTTAACTTTTTTAGTTTTAGGAATATTCTGTATATTCTATATAGTAACCTCTTTGGTAGGTTTTGTGTTTCTATGAATTTGCTAATTTCATCTAGGTTATCCAATTTTTTCGGTATACACTTGTTCACAGCACTCTATTATAATCCTTTTTATTTCTGTAGAATCAGTAATAATGCCCTCACTTTCACTTCTGACATCAGTAATTTAAGCATTCTGTATCTTTTTCTTAGTCTATCTAGCCAAAGGTTTATCAATTATATTGACCTTTTCAAAGAATCAACTTTTGGTTTCATTCATTTTCTCTATTGTTTATCTAGTCTCTGTTTCATTGATCTCTGCTGTAATTTTTATTATTTTCTTCCATTTGCTAGCTTTGCATTTAGTTAATTCCTTTTCTAGTTCTTTAAAAGTTAGGTTGCTGATTAGAGATCTTTCTTGTTTGTAAGCATTTATAGCTATACATTTCCACTTCATGACTGCTTTTGTTGCATTCCATAATTTTGGTATATTGTGTTTTCATTTTTATTTATCACTAAGCATATTCTAGTTTTTGTTGTGATTTCTACTTTGACTCATTTGTTGTTTAAGAGTGTATTATTTAATTTCCACAATTTTATAAATTTTCCAGTTTTATTTATCTTACTGATTACTAACTTCATCCCATTATGGTCAGTGAACATACTTTATACGAGATCTACCTTTTTAAATTTATTGATACTCAATTTGTGACTCAACACATGGTCTATCCTGGAAAATTTCCCACGTACTCTTAAGAAGAATGAAGATGCTGTTGTTTGGGGTACAGTGTTTTGTATATGTCTATTAAATCTGGTTGGTCCATTGTGTTTTCTTCTACTTCTTATTACTTATCTTTTGTCTGGCTATTCTATCCATTATTGAGAGTGCTTTCTTGAAGTCTTCAAATATTATTGTAGAATTGTATATTTTGTTCTTTAATTCTGTCAGTTTTTGCTTTCTAAATTTTGTTGGTCTGTTTATTACATGTGTGAATCTTTATACTTTACTTTTATGCTCTGTTGAAATATTTATCAATGTATGCTGTTCTTCTTCATCTTCTGTAAACTTTTCTGATTTAAAGTCTACTCTGTCTGATATTAGTATACGCATCCCTGCTTTCTTTTGGTTACTATTTCCGTGGAGTAACTTTTTCATTCTTTCAATTTATTTGTTTTGGGATCTAAAGTGAGTCTTCTGTAGACAGCATATAGTTGGATCATGTGTTTTATTTTAATCCATTTTGCTATTCTATTTTTTGATTCAATAATTTATTTAAAGTAATTACCAATAAGGAAGCACTACTATCACTTTGCTTTTTGTCTTCTATATGCTATTTGTCTTTTTAGTCCCTCATTTCCTGCATTATTGTCTTCTTTTATCTTTTGTTGATTATTTTCTTTTTTTGGAGACAAGGTCTTGCTCTGTCACTCAGGCTGGAGTGCAGTGGTATGATCACAAGTCCCTGCAACCTAAACCTCCTGAGCTCAAGCAATCCTCCCACCTTAGCCTCCAGAGTAGCTGGAATCACAGGTATGTTCAACCATGCCCAGCTAATTGTTTAACTTTTTGTAGGCATGGGGTCTCACTCTGTTACCCAGGCTGGTCTCGAACTCCTGAGCTCAAGCAAACCTCCTACTTTAGCCTCCCAAAGTGCTGGGACTACAGGTATCAGCCACCATGCCTGGCTAGTTGATTTTTTTTGCAGTTATGTGTTTACAGTTTAATCTCACTTTCTTTTGGGTGTCTTCTATAGGTATTTACTTTGTGGTTACCATTGGATTACACTTAACATCCTAAAGTTATACTACCCTAATTTTAATCTGTATCAGTTTAACTTCAATAGCATAAAAAACTTTGCTCCTTTACAGCTTTGTCCCCTCCTCATTTTGGTTGTTAATGTAAAAAATATTACATCTTTATATTTGTGTTTCCCAAAACATAAGTTAATAATTCTTTTAAATTCATTATCTTTAAAACTATGTGGAAAACAAAATTTGAAATTAGGAACCAAAGTTACAATAATACTAACTTTTAGATTAATAATTTTAATGTATTAATTTCTTAAATTACTTAGAAATTATAAAAGAGTTACAAACCATTGTTATATTAACACTAGCTTTTATGATTACCCATGTATTTACTTTTATTAAGATCTTTTTTTAATACAGTTTTGAATTATGGTCCAGTCATCCTTTTATTTCACCTTGTACAACTTTCTTGAACATTTGTTTCAGGGAAAGCGGTAACAAACTGCCTCAGCTTTTGTTTATCGGGACTGTCTTTATTTCTTCCAGACTTTTGAAGGAAAGCTTTGCCAGATGTAGGATTCATGGTTTGGCAGATAATACTTTGAATATATCAGACTGATATGATTTGGATTTTTGTCCTCTCCCAAATCTCATGTTCAATTTTAATTCCCAGTGTTGGAGCTGGGGCCTGGTTGAATCATGGGGGCAGGTTTCTAATGGTTTTGCACCATTCCTCTATTGCTGTTCTCATGATAGAGTTCTCACAAGATCTGGTTGTTTAAAAGTATATGGCACCACCCTCCTGTGCTAGCCATGTGAGATGCCTTGCTTTCCCTTAGCCTTCTGCCATGATTGAAAATTTCCCGAGGCTTTCCCACAAGCCAAGTAGAGGTTACCATGCTTCCTGTACAGCTTGTGGAACTGTGAGCCAATTATACCTATTTTCTTTATAAATTACCCAGTCTCAGGCATTTCTTTATAGCAGTATGAGAATGAACTAATACACAGACCATAGCCTTGTGGTCCCCAGAGTTTCTGTTGAGAAATATGCAGGTAATTTTATTAAGGATATTTGCATGTAATTAGTCACTTCCTTCTTGCTGCTTTCAAGATTCTTTCATTGTGTTTTAAAAGTTTGATTATAATATTTCTCAGTTTGGGTCTCTTTGAGTTCATTTTACTTGGAGTTTGAGCTTCTTGAATTTTTATATCCATGTCTTTTATCAAATGTGGGGAGTTTTCAGCCTTTATTTCATAAAATAGTGTTCTTTCTTTTCTCTCTTTGTGTACATCCCTTTTCTCTCTCCCCTTCTCTTCTACTTCTGACCTTCTAGGCAGTGTTCCACTGGCTCCTTAGGCTCTATTTACTTTTCTTTAATCTGTTTTCCTTCTGTCCTCAGACTTAATAATTTCCATTGTCTTATTTTCAAGTTCACTCATTCTTTCTTCTGCCTGTTCAAATATACCTTTAAATTTCTTTAGTGATTTTATTTCAGTTATTGAATTTTTCAGCTCCAAAATGTTTTTTTTTTTTTTAGGTTTTCTAGCTCTTCACTGGCATTTCTATTTTTTTGGATTTTTTTTTTTTTTTTTACTTTCTCCTCATCTTTCTCTAGTTCTTAGAGCACTTTCAAGAGAGTTGTTTTAAAGCTTTTCTCTGATCTTTTATCAAGTCTTCCCAGAATCTTCTGAGGATTTTTATTTTAAAAAATGCTTATCACAAAACATTTAAAACATATCCAGTTTCTGTTTATTCATTTTTTTCTTTAAATGAGTTATACAGTAAGTCCTCGCTTAACATCACTGATAGGTTCTTAAAAAATCAGAGTTTAAGAGAAATAATGGGGCCAGGCGCAGTGGCTCATGCCTGTAATCCAAGCACTTTGGGAGGCCAAGGCGGGCAGATCATGAGGTCAAGAGATAGATACCATCCAAGCCAACATGGTGAAACCTCGTCTCGGTTAACAATACAAAAATTAGTTGGGCGTGGTGGTGCATGTCTGTAGTCCCAGCTACTCAGGAGGCTGAGGTAGGAGAATCACCTGAACCCAGGAGGCGGAGGATGCAGTGAGCCTAGATTGTGCCACTGCACTCCAGCCTGCAACATCATTTTATAACAACATTTATGAGAAAAATGGTTTGTTATATCATGTTTTATTTAAAATTGCAGTTTAAAAGAACCTATCAACAATGTTTAGTAAGGGCTTACTCTTCCTCCCTTTTTCTGTGCATGCTTTGTGATCCTTTACTGAAAATGGGACATTTAAATCTTTCTTACAGAAGAATTCCAAATAAGCAGTTGCTAAGCCTTCCAGGAGATGAAACTTTATAATCACATATGGGCTGGACTTAGTGATTATGTCTGAAGAATAAAATAACCCGAAGGTGAGTCCCTCCTGAGAATTGGCCAAGGCAGAAAAAAGCTGTTTGCCCCAGGTTATGAATTTTGACTTTCCTTTTTCCTACCCACACCATCCAATGGCTGAATGATGCAAGGGATGGGTAGAATACAAAAACTCAGCCTTTTGCCTTAAAGAAGACAACACTGAAGACTATGCCAACTCCAGAGTACCTTGTGAGGTTTTTGGAACCTCTCTTGCAAATGCATCGAAGTTCCACTTCTCCTTCTGCTCAGTCTCACTTCTTTATTTCCTTTATACTTGTTCCAGGGAGAAGTCTCCAGTAAACCTTCTGCATTCAAATTCCCATCTCAAAGTCAACTTATCAGCAACCCGATCTAAGACACCTTATAGCGTGAAAGAGAGGTGGTAGATAGAAAGGAGGAAGGTGTAAGTTGAGGAAGTAGATGTAAGATTATGGAGCACGTACAATGGTGAAACAGAGTCAAAAGCTTGGAAAAGTGAATAATGGTGAGTCACTTTCATTAGTCTAGAGGATAAGGTACAGGGCAAAATGTGATAGGAGAGGGAAGCATGTGACAAAATAAATTTAGAAAATCTCTTGGAAGACCACAGGCAGGAGCTGATCATAACAGAGGGGAAAGGCTCTGCTCTCACAGTTTATGAGATTCCCTAATAGACTTCGAGTGAGTCTCAGGTGTACCTCTCCCCCACTCCGCTTTGGATACTATTCTTGTATCACTGAAATGGCCTGTCCCTGCCATTGTTTAAAAGGTCACTTGGGCCCAGCCCAAACTGTCACGTGGTCTTCAGTTTAGCAGGAATATATACATTGTAGCCAAGTTTTATCCTGTGTAATAATGTCTTGTGGTATCTAAACTGGTTGAGACAATAGTGAAATTATTTATTGTATGGGAGAAGAAAATTAAGAAGTTACTGGAAAGCACATAAAAATTAATTATTATATTGCATAAATTGAGTTCATGGCTACAAGATAGAAATGAATGTACTATAAAATGTAGACAAGATTTTCTTTAGACCATGTTCCTATAAAGGAACAGGCTGGCTGAGAATTCATATGGGCAGCTCTTGGACCCCAAAAGATGATGAGAGTCCCTAAATTCCTACAAATTACGATGGACATTCCAAGAGCACTAGGAGTGTAATGATAGACCATGAATT
The DNA here is from genome assembly GCF_000951035.1 of Colobus angolensis palliatus. Lineage (NCBI taxonomy): Eukaryota > Metazoa > Chordata > Mammalia > Primates > Cercopithecidae > Colobus > Colobus angolensis. The sequence continues at coordinate 1,428,084 of NW_012115300.1, read as the reverse complement.
TTAAACACAGACAATGCCACAGCTTATCTGGGTGAACCCTGTGACTTAAGAAACAGTTCACCTACAATAGGAATTTCAGATCCTCAAAGGTTTATGCCATCCATCCAGTTGTATTCTAACCTCAGTAAAACTGTAATTCCAAATCTTACTTTCTCAGGGATGGGCATTTTTATCCATAGTGAAAATCATAAAATGCAAACTGTGTGTTCTATTTCTGTGTTATATGTCAGCTAATTATTGAAGATATGGTTAAAGGAAGGACTCTAAAAATATGATCCTACTAAAATAAATATTTTTTCCCAAATGATTTCTGCAGAGAATAATTTAACTTGTAAGTAAAATTAATCACTTTCTAAATTCTCATATTGAAAATTAACTCAGAGATTATAAAAATGATCTAGAAGCAAATTTTAAAGTTCTGGAGTCTTCAGGACATAAGACTGTGAAGGAAACAGACATGGTTTTGTCTGTTTCAAAGAGTTTCACTTAAAATGCATTTTTTAACATATTATCAAGAATTCTTTTGTGTGTGGGTGGGGTGGTGGAAGCGTGGTGGTGATGGTGTGGGAAACTTTTCTAAAGTGAAATAAAGGGATTTTAATTTTATATGTTCCTTCTTCTTCTCCTTCATTTCTATTAATCAACTAGTGCTTTCAATGAAATCAATCACAAAATAACTTATTATTTTAAAAGTTTATCCATTTCTGTCTCCTAAAGAAAGTTGTCAACCTAATGCTTTTAAGATTTTTGTATATGTGAATATATACTGATTATCAACAATGAGACTTTGAAAATAAAAGCATAACAGGAAAATTAAATGAAATTTGCATATACACATAGATATGTATATCTATATCCACTACATTTTATGTATTCATTTATTTATTTTTCTCTCAAGAAATTAGAATAATGTGAATTAGAATGCCTATAAAATACTAACAGTGGAAAAAAGTGTGACTGTAATTTTATACCAGAGCTTTCAGGATGTTTTAAATTTAACTGATCTGTTTTTATAAACAACCCTGTTAATTTATCTTAAAATGTTTTGCAAATATGGATAACTCATACAAACAACATTTTTCCACTATTCCAAATGTTTTTAGAATAATCAGTTATTCATACAGGAGCCATTTCCAAACATACAAAAACAATTCCTAGAATATGTACCATGTGGTAACGTCTTCATGGCGTTTACTTTTTTCTTGCATTTAGTTCATTTTTGCACCCTCGACTTCATCTATTTTACATTCTACCAGATGCATGATTTTTGTATGGGAAAAGTATGTTTACATAATTTTAAAAACATGAATCAACTTATCACATCTAATTTTCCTAAGTTCAAAATTGAGAACAGAAAATGGTAAAATTTGGCTGTGTCTTAAAATGCTGTTACCTTGCCAATTTTTTTTACTAGTTATTCTGAAATTAGATTTAATTTTACAATCAAAACATGAGCCCCAAATTCTTAACTATCTTATTTGAAAACATATGAATCTGAAATAGGTATCTTATACAATCTCAGATCTAAAATTGGATTTCAGAAAGATAAGAGAAAGATACAAGAATAAGGTGTTATGAAATTAAAGACCATAACCTGATGGATTTTTATTTTCTGGAGGACCCTTTCTTCAAGCTGTTGACCAAGGTATAACTTTCACTAGAGCAGTTCTGTACTATTTCTGCAACCGGGCATTATAAAAATGTTTTTTTCCCATTCAAATTCTGCAACAAGCTAAAGGACTTATTGGGAAAAAAAAAAAGATGGTTTCTTGATTCTAAGAATCCCAGAGAACACCAATTATGGTGCAAAATTAAAGTTTAATATGTCCAAATATAAATATATTTTTTCTCTATATCCAAGATAGCAATAACTAGTTATTGCAAGGGCATCTGCATTTTAACAGAGGCAAAGAGGTAAGTCATAGGAATACATCTAATAGCAGGACTTCAGGCATCAGTTGACAAGACATAGGAGGCCTTCCTTAGGAAAGCAGTGATTTGGCGGAAAGAACTCAATGTCAGACAGGCTTAACTTGACTGGTGGCTGTGCCACTTACTAACCCTGAAACAAAGACAGGGCTTCAACATTTTTCTAAGTCTCAGTTTCCTTATTTCTTAATTAAAAAAAAAACAAAAACAAAAACACCCACACATACACTTTGCTTGGTTATTGTGATTATCATTTCAAACAAGGTAAGCAGGAAGTAGGTAACCAATGCTAATCTCTATGTAAGCCTGCTCAAAAAGCTAGTTTTGCCATCTTTAAAGTGTAGAGTTCTCCACCAAAGCTCTGACTGAAGAGTCAAATATATACATAATTCAAAGTAGTCTATATATTCCTGGCAAATGATACTTTAAGGAGATTAAAAGAGAATAAAAGGAATGCCATACATTAATTGAATACCTGCCATATAACCAGACACTATTTCTCCAAGCATAATATATGATAATTCATTTATTCCTGAGGAGTACCCTATAAGATAGGAACTATTTTAACCCCATTTTTCTAAGAATAGAAAAATGAATTTAAAGCCAGAGAGCTTAGTCATCTTTTCCAGAAGCCCTATTGATTTTAGCGAGAAATGAGATCTAGAGTCCATGATTAAATGAATTTAGTTTTTTTAAGTTATTTTATTATTGGGATATATCCCACAAAAAGTACATATTCAAATTACCCTATTTTGAAATCACTTGGAATTTTATCTTCTCATGTGATTATAGCACTGACAATACATATTTAGGTTTATTTTTAAATTTTCATTCTTAAGGATTATCCTTTATTTAATTTTATAATTATGTAAAATATTTCCATGGTCCCCAAATTAAGCAAAGCTATATTTTGAGAAAGCTAGCTTTTCAGTTTTCAATTTTTTTTTTTTTTTTTGAAATGGAGTCTCTCTGTCTCCCAGGCTGCAGTGCAGTGGGGAGATCTCAGCTCACTGCAAGCTCCACCTCCCGGGTTCATGCCATTCTCCTGCCTCAGTCTCCCAAGTAGCTGGGACTACAGGAGCCCACCACCACACCTGGCTAATTTTTTTTTTTTTTTTTTTTTGTATTTTTAGTAGAGACGCGGTTTCACCATGTTAGCCAGGATGGTCTTGATCTCCTGACCTCGTGATCCGCTCACCTCGGCCTCCCAAAGTGCTGGGATTACAGGCTCAATTTTTATTTTTAATACTGACAGATATATATATCTTTTTTTAGCTAAACAATAGCAAACTGCACAATCTTTCTTTTTGCCTGGAATTTTTTCTCCTTTGGATGGGGATATTAACATTTGTCCTACTAGTCCCCTGTAAATAGGCAACTAGGTTTCTTCCAGTTTTTGATATTACAAATTGTTCTTTGAACAGCTTTATGCAAACAAAGTACCTATTTTTGGTGATGTATCTTTGAGATAAATTTCTAGAAATACCATTTCTAAGTCAAGAGGTAAATGGATATGCAATCTATTTAGATTTTTTTGAAATGTCCCATTACTGTGTTTGTGGCATTTGCAATTTCACTAACAATGTAAGAGTGCTGTTTTACCATAACTTCTTTAGCAAAGTATGTTGTGAAACTTTGTAGTTTTAATTTTTACTTATAGTGAGAAGTCGTATCTCAACGAATTTTTCATCGTTTTTATGAGTGAATTTGAACATCTTTTCCCACTGATTAAAAGACATATGTATTTCTATTTTACTATTGAGTTTTTATTTTCTTCTTTATTTTAAATAAAAAATATTCTTTTTTAAAAAGCTTTTCATGAAGCAATATTTTTTCATTCCATGTTTGCTTTGTACAAGGAACTGAAAGATGTATTCATTGTTTTAATTTTACTTGTTATTGATATTTGAAGCTTTCAATTCAGATTGCCTTCAATGGATCAGGAGAATTCATTTAGAGTTATTTATCAATCATTTTTATAAGTTCATATCCAGATAAGAAAGTCCACTTCAATAAATTAATTTGAGAGTCTTGTATAAGGCAGCATACAATATTTATCAACATAGGCTGAGCTATGCTCTAGTAGCAAACAAGCTCCCATATCTTATTGATTTAGCAACAAAGTGGTTTATTTCTCATCCACATCACAATATATATATAGGTAGAACTGCTCTCTTTGGTGGTTTTCCTCCAAGTGGTAACTCAAGGACCCACTTGGAGGAGAACCAGCATGGTTCCTTCCATGTTGAGACACTTATCTTAAACTTGTGGTCCCTAAATTTGCCACAGAAGGAGAAGAGAGAGCATGGACAATTGTGAAGAAGGTTTATGGTAAGCCCTAAAAAGGGTGTACATCACTTCTACCCACATCCTATTGACCAGAAGTGAACCAAAGAGCCTCAGAAACAGTTTTCCTGTGTGCCCAGAAAGAGCACAGTAACTTCCTCCCCTCTCCTCTCTTCTCTTTTCTTCCTTTATCTCTTTTATGGGTATAAAACCAAGTTCGTATAACATGATCTCAATTCCAACACCCAAACAATCAATGATTTCATCAACTGTGGATACATTTCCAGTGGGATAATCATATTGTTCTGGTGATTCTAATATTTGGAATTTAAAATACTAGTCTCTGCTGTCACATTCAGATGAAGTTGATCCATGGACCAAGAGCACCATTTTGATGTAGCCGGGTTTGACTTATGGGCACAAATGGCAGAGTAAACAAATTCTTTGGCAAAAAAGAAACCAGAAGTACAGAGAGCAACAGAAAATGAAATCAAATGCCCCCAGATGGATGGATGGAGGGAATCATGTTTATTTGTGTGTCTGATCAAACAAAACTCAATGTGCAAGAATATGGCTTTCTTCATCTTTCCACAAATGCAATTGCCATTGTGGTCTCCTCTTCATACTGATAATAGAAAATATTGTCTAGTCACTGCCTAAATTTAGCAGAGATTACTTTGCTCTATCCTGATTTTAAATTTCGTAAGTTTAGGATTTAAACTCAGTTAGTTGAGGAGAGAGAATGTTAATTTAGAACTTCTTCCTTCTCACTACTGAGGTTCTGGAAGTGTGCAGTGGTTCATGGCATTTGGTGGCAAAGGGAATCTGGTCCTTGGCCACCTCTTAAAACTAGCCTCCACTGAACACTTTATATTTGGTCATTTTCATTATGTGCTAAGGTCCCTGGGTTTACTATGGTGTCTGTTGTCCAAATTACAATAACAGAACTCTCCTTCCCTACTTGAACTCCAAAGCCTTTTGCAGTCTCTAGCTGCCTTCTTCCACACTTCCCTGGCATCTTGTGAGTCTTCCTTTAGGCCTGACTGCCTACTCAATCCTTGTTGTCTTACAGCTGTGCATCATTTAGAGTGCAGAGCTTCTTTGCAAGGCTGACGGGATCCTGGGCTACACCTGGAAGCATAGGTCAAAGTATTCTTGCTTTAGGATCCCCTCAAATTTAATTTTTCTGTTGTCATTTCCTCCCCAGGGGCAAGACTCAACGTTCTTTAGGACTTGGAGGTTTTGGTTCACAACAGTGATTAACACTCCTGTCCTCCTCTCCAAATTTGGGAGAAAAACATCTCTTGATCTAGCCCAGAAGAGGCACTAGTTTCCTTTCTGTGTGTGGGAAAAACTATGCACATCTTTCCAATGAAGCCATTTATGTAGGTCACTCAGGCAGACAATAGCTAGACTGTTTCCCCCGGTTCCCTTTTCTCCCACTCCTTCCCTAAAGCAAAGCACAAACAGACCCTGTGAGCTAAAGGAAACGAGTTTGGTGCAGAGTTACATATGTAGTTGGCTGACCCATTAGTCATCAAATCAGACAAGTCCACTCTGTGAATAACAGAAACTGTGTTTACCCAGCTGCTACACCTATACTTGAACTTCTAAAGTGGGCAAAACTCTATAGCACTTTAAGCTGTGAGAGAGCTGGCTCTTGTGTTTAAAAATAACATATAAAAATTTAAAAACTGAATGGCTGGATGTGATTAAACAGAAAAGGGATAATTCAGATTGTGTGTTGGTTGTCAGGTTTTTCACATGAAATATCTCATTTAAGTCTCATAACCATTGTGAAACAGATATTAGCTGCTTTATTTTTGGGAAGAGGAAACAAGATTGAGTTACTTAAGTTATAATGAGACCACTGTTAAGGGTTAAATTGCATCCCCCCAGAAGATGTATTGAAGTCTTAAACCCGTGGTTCTGTGAATGTGATCTCATTTGAAAATAAGGTCTTTAAAGGTATAATCAAGATTAGATGAGGTTATACTGAATTATGGCAGGCCCCTAAATCCAGTGATTTGTATCTTCCTAAGGAAAAAAGATTCACAGACACTCAGATGCACACAAAGGGAAAACAGTCACATGAAGTTGTAGACAGTGATTGGAGTAATGAAGTTACAGCTAAGGAATGCCAAGAATTGCCAGCAACCAAAAGGCAAGGAAGTAGTCTTCCCTAGAGTCTTCGGCAGAAGCCTGGCCTTACTGACAACTTCCAACTTCTAACCTCAACTGTGAGAGAATACATTTCTGTTATTTTAAGCCACTCCACTTGTGGTAATTCGTTACAACAGCTCTGGGAAACTAATAAAACCCCCCATTCACTGAATGCCTACAAGGTCACAGACATTCTCCTGACCATCTATTATATGCTACTTAATTTATTTCTCATGCCAACCATCACCTCTGCTATAGATTGAATGTTTGTGTCCCCCCAAAATGTATATGTTGAAAGTTAATCCCCAGTGTGATGGTATTTGGAGGTGGGGCCTTTGGAAGGTACTTAGGTCATGAGGGCAAAGCTTTCATGAATAGGACTAGTGCCCTTACGAAATGGACCCAAGAGAGCTCTGTTACCCTTCTGCCGTGTAAGGACTCAGTAAAAAAGACAGTTGTCTATGAACTAGGAAGCGGGCCCCCACCAGCCACCAAATCTGCCAGCCCTTGATCTTAGATTACCCAGCCTTCAGAATTGTGAGAAATACAAGTGCTGTTGTTTAAAAGCCATCCAGTCTATAGTGCTTTTGTTATATCAGCCCAAATGGACTAAGACAACCTTCAATTACAGAGTGACAGCAAGGCTTAGACAGGCTAGGTAGCTCACCAGTGTCCTGACATTTCAAAGTGATAGGGCCAAGATTTTAAAGTTCAGAGTCAAAGAATCTACTATACTATAAATGCCTTTCTAGATTCACACAGCCAGAAAGTGAATTTGAAACCAGGTTTTCAGATTCTAACTCTTATTGCTAGACAGAACAAAAAGCTAAAATGCCACATTTTTACTACAAAGCTGACATTAACAAAGGCTTGTAGGGATGTCATTGTAAGGTTCTAAGCATGACATATTAGACAAAGAACTATAAAGAAAGGCTGCAATGGAAATATGCTAGTGAAATAATTTAATTATCTTAAATGATTTGGTTTTGCTGCAGTTGTCTTGCATTAAACTCTAATCACACAAGATGCAGTTAACAAAGATCTTTTTTGAAATTTTTCATTTTTTTGTTACAGTGTATTTCAAAAATATACCAACATAGAATAATATCAGACACCCAAATATATAACATGTGACTTCAATAATTATCAATTCTTGGCCAATCTTCTTTTATATACATCTCTAGCCATCAATTCTAACACAAATTATTCTAAACAGAACTTCTGTATTATACCACTTCACACACACACACACACACACACACACACACACACACACTGATAATATTACATAATCTAGGTATTTCTTCCTGTAGAACCACTGTAGAAAAGGGAAAAAGTAAAGGAGTTTACCTGACAGGTAATCTGGCACTACCTGCTCCCGACTGTAGCTGGACCAAAGGTTTTGTCCTTCTGCTTCTCCCTTCCTGCCTGGAGAAGGACTCAGGCTACCTTGCCAATCTTAATTCCTCAGGAAAAGAGAGTAAGTCCTACCAAGTCTAACTAAAAACTAGAAGTTCTTTGCCGGAGAAAGAAAATGGCAACTTTCGCCTCCAGCCCTGTTTTTCTAACTCTCTTGATAATAAGAATCACCTGAGATTCTAATTAAAAATGAAGGTTCATTCCCTGCATGTTGCCCCGTGCAGCAATAAAATATGGAAATATTATTTATCTGAAATAAAATATACAGAACTACAATTATTTATTGTTTATATGGAATTCAAATGTGCTGATATCCTGTATTTTATCTGGCATCTTTACTGGTAATGATTACGAATCGTGTTTTTAACATGCACTTCAGGTGTTTCTTGTTTCTGGGCAGTTTCCTTTTTTAGCCACGCCTACCCTCACGTTTCCAAGTGACCCTTATAAATGCTCAGATTGGCTGTGTAAATGTCACTATCATTGTTAGTTACCACTTACGAATACTTGCCATGACTTGCAGTCATATTTACATAGACTCTTCAGCATGTGTCAGATGAAGTTAGTTTATCCTTTGTTGGTTATAGCAGTAAATTATTGATTTATAGTTGTTCTTCAAATTTTGTAGATCATAGTAATTGTTTCAATTTTAGAAATTAGAAGAAACCTTTCACAACACATGCTAGAAACTGTAAAAGTGGGTCTTTGGAGGTGGCATGTAATGGTTCTTCTTGACCTTAAATTTTGACATCACTTGCAGCAAGCTCAGAAATGACAGAATTTGGCAGATCTTGACACAGTGTTTTGTCCTCAGAGAATCTTCCTCTCTGGAATGTGCTTTTTCTTTTGGTCTGATGAAACACAAACTTCTTGGCTCAAAGGATATATTCAAGGGCCAATTGTTTACAAAAACATTTTCCTGAGGGCTTTAAAGTAGTGGTCTAGATGATAGATGGTGTTTTAAATGCATTTGCCATGTGTGAATCCCTGGAGGATCAGTAATGGAAGCGTTTCCAAAAGTATTCTCAATAATTAGGCATGTTGGTCTATGAAAAATTAGCCTCAGATATTTTGAAGCCTGGACATGTCAATGATTCCCAGATTTCTAAAGTTAAGGTGTGAGAAACTAATTGCCAAAAATGCAAAGACAGATTTAATAAACATAACTGCATCCAGCTTCTATAGTCTAGAAGCCTAAGAAAATTTCAGGACTTGATTTAACAGAACTTTCATGACCTTTGGGAGCCTTCCAATAAAGAAAAATCAAGCATATTTGATTTAAATAATTCTAGTCTTCAATGATAAATGAAAAGAATCCTTCACAAACAAGATCTTGTAAAGTTTTTATTTTAAAAGGCCCAAATTTTCTCTAGGGTTTTAAAATTATTTTCATAGATTTGAAAGTTTTGGCTTCTCAGGACTAATACACTGGGAACAATGAAAGATAAACTAGGAAACTTTCCTCTCGCAGAGCCTTGGGTTAAAAAGACACATGATTTCTGTGCTTTGGTCAGATTACTACACGAAATCTACTCAGATTCCACAAAACCATACAGAATGACTGGACTTTGACAATCTCTCTCTCTCATTCCATATATATATGTGTGTGTGTGTGTATATATATATATA
>NW_012115300.1:1414482-1418448 GCF_000951035.1 Colobus angolensis palliatus | reverse complement strand
CCTGGGTTCACGCCATTCTCCTGCCTCAGCCTCCTAAGTAACTGGGACTACAGGTGCCCACCACCATGCCTGGCTAATTTTTTCAGTCTCACTATACTTTTACCTTTAAGGCTTTGTTAAAAGTTTGGATGATAGTGGCTCTCCCGCAGCATCATTAAATGAGATGTACAATGGATCTTGAGTAAATTAATTGAAGAAAAAAGAACAAATGAATGAACATATCTCGAGTGAAGGACCAGCCATTTAATTGTGGATGAAAATGCTGCTACAAATTTTTCATATTAACAAGCATGCAATCAGCATAAAGAATGATGATGTTGAAAATAACATATTTTCCTAACTGCATCAGTTACCATGAAAAAGCAATAAACAATTCTTAAGAAAACCCTTCTGAGCAAATACTTTGGTTGTCCAAAATGAGGAGGAGCTGCCCACCCGAGTGTTTCAAAATGAGAATGATGACTGTCTTTTTCCACAAGGAGTATGCCAACTCTGAGAAGAGCTATGAGTCGTGTCACTGATTTTATGCAATTCTTGATCTTTAAATTTTATTTTCATTATAAGTGTCTGGTACTATATAAATCAAAAGAGGGAAAAAACCTTAACCTTGAGTTCAATTTCAGCAATGAACTCAAGGCCATATATTTGATTTTTAAAAATACCTTAAATCTTGCAAAAATCTTAGCTTTCCTAATACTCTGATGTAGTGTTTATTTCTGACTATTTTAGTGCTTCTCAGTTTACTTTGGACTATTACAGGCTTTCTTTGAATGTGGACATAGTTTTCTTTGTTTGACATTAATTCAAGAAGCTTTATTTTACCATAGGCAATTATTTCCTGTTGATTTTTACTACTAAACTGTTTCTCTTTTAAGACTAGTAAACTTAAAAATTAGTCAAGCTGTCTTAGGTCTCAGAAACTTGCTCTACCCCAAAATCAATTCCACGTATTTTTACTCAGTTTATTGAGGTAAAGTTTACATAACAATAAAATTCACCAATTTTAAGTGTACAATGAGTTTTGAAAAATATATGCATTCATATTTACAGATTTCATCATGCCACTTATAGTCAATCTTCTTTCCCCAGCTCCAGCCTCTGGCAACCTGATTTGCTTTTCATCACCAAGATTTTGATTTTTCTAGTCATATCTTCTAAATATTTGTATTTCGCTTCTTTCACTTAGCAATGATTTTGAGATTCATTCATGTTGTATTTGTCACCAGTTTGTTCCTTTTGTTAGTGAGTAGAATAGATACACCACAATCTGTTTACTCATTGTACTCATTGAAATGTTGATGGATGTCTGGATACTATGAAGGTTTTGAATATTATGAATATTTATATACAAACATGTGAGAATGTATGTTTTAATTTCTCTTGGGTACCTAAAAGTAAGAATGTTGAATCTCACAGTAAGCATCCACATAACTTTATAAAGAAACTCCAAAATATTTTCCAAGGTGGATGTGGCATTTTTCATTCTCACTAGCAATGTGTGAGAATTCCACCAACAAGAGGAGAAAAACTTTATAATATTTGAGGCAAGGAGAAAAGTCAATCAATTTATTTTTTAAAAAAGAAAAACCTGCCATTTCCTAATCTTTTTATATTGGTTTTGTTTTTCCTGATTATGGGTTACATTTTCCTGCTTTTTTGAATTCTTACATTCTTTCAATTTCCCTGCATTCATAGAAGCAGGAAAATATGATCAAATGGTTGGCAACGTGTATTATGTAATTTCACTTTGTTCATTGCTGGATTTTGTTGTATTCTATTAAAGAGTATTAGAGTTTGTTTGGCCTTTTGTGACTTTCTTTTAAGCTCAGTTAGAGTGGATCCAGAGCTCTGTTAGGGTGGATTTTTAGGTTAAGGCTAACTTAACTCCATTACCAACAAAACATTCTTGTGAGGATTCAACCCAATGCCACAGGTATCTTGAGATTTTTCCACTGTCATTTGTAGGAATACAAACTATTTTCTTATCTGCTTGGATTACTGCTTTATGGTATTTTTATTTTGTTTTATTTTTCTTTTGTTTTCCCACACCTGGGTAATTTCCTCTAGTACATGCCATAGGTAAGTACTCAGCCAGTGATGAGCCTCCCCACCACACCACATCCCTGCCCACAGATCTCTGAAGTTCTTACTCTATGCAACTCCCTCCTCTCTGTCCCACAGATTGTGGCTGTCTTGGATTCCCAAATTCCCAATCTCTGTCTCTACAATTCAGTGAGACTTTGGGGTTCTGTTTGAGTTTCTTCTCAGCTCACTACAGCTTGGGAACTGCCTCTAGTCAGTAAACTGAGGGAATTGTGGCACTCCCCTCACCTTACTAGGTTTCCTTTTCTCAGTGATCATGGTCTTGATGTCTATAGTTCAATGATGAAGAGTGGTGCTATTTTTTTGGGTGGCAGGGGGGGTGGGAATCTTTCAGTCGTTTATGACAACGAGGTTAAACCTGGTCCCTATTAATTCATTCAAAGCTACAAGTACAGGTTCTTCAGGTTCTCTCATTTCACTTTCAGATTTTAAAAAAAGTTATGAAGTAAAATAATGAATGGAGAATAATATCAATATGGAATAATGATGTCTTCATTATTATGTAACATATTTTTACAAATCCTTCACTAAAACAATTCTCGAGTTGGATTTTACATGTTCACCTGTTTGTTGAATTTCTCAATACAGCATAATTAGAACTATTTGTGTTGCAATATATTTCAATCATAAGAATTCTTAACCTTCACTTCTTTCCAGAAATTTTAATTGCTACATTTTATGTGGTTACAACTTTGATATATAATTATTTTTATCTCATAGTTCATCCTCTTTAATGACTGATATGTAATAGTCAAATTTATTCCAAATTTTAACTTTTAAAAATGGAAGTCAACCTTGCAATAAATGAAAAAACAGCACCTGGATCATTCTGACCTTTCTCTTCTTAATTAGTTCCAATACATTTTTCTTCATAGTCATTCTTCATCTGTCTATTCTTTGACTTTATTTATTTTTTTCCTCCCCATATTTGCTTTACAGTTGTTAATTACATATTCTAATAAATAAATTTGTTTAGAGAAGGACTGCCTGGGCTGCCTCTCAAAAAAGTTTTTAGGCAGGTTTTCATTCAATGAGTAAGAGTTGTTCAATGCTTCATTAAATTTTCATGCCGATATATTATAGAAGGGACAAGCGGAATAGGCTCATATTACTGGGAAACGTGAGTCTGTGAGTCTAAAACTTGCATCAACTCCAGCACAAGTAAGATAATTAGGAGGTGAAACATTGGAAATTTTACCTATATCCTATCATAAGTTCAATTCTGCTGTCTTCAAGTCTAAGTTTTCTTTATTCTTTTGTGTATCCCTAGTAAGATCTCTAAAATACTAGCCATATACAACTTTAATATGAATATAATTAAACTCTTATCATGAAAACTTATTTCCATTTTGATACACTTAAATGAGATAGCTACATTTAAAACAATCTATATTCAAATTGTAATAATCTAAGTTACTATATTGTTAAATGGAAATTACTCCAGATTTTATGACGTTATAAATAAAATGCATAAACCAAAGATAACAAAAAAATACAAATCTGAACAGAAAGCACAGAAATAAATCATGTATAAAATTGATTTTGATTTGTGACAGATGTGTTACTCAATTAATACAGCAAGGATCGAGAATCCCATAAACTTTGTGGGAGAATTGACTACCCATTAGGAAAAGAATAAAATTAGAAACTTACCTCAGAGTTTGCAAAAAATAAATCCCGAGATTGATTAAAAATATAACCGTGAAACCAAAACTTGAAAAAACATTATTTAAAAATGTAAATACCAGTCTGGAGCAAGATGGCCGAATAGGAACAGCTCCAGTCCCCAACTCCCAGTGTGAGCGACACAGAAGACCGGTGATTTCTGCATTTTCAACTAAGGTACTGGGGTCATCTCACTAG
>NW_012115300.1:1398176-1408722 GCF_000951035.1 Colobus angolensis palliatus | reverse complement strand
AATTACAAAGCATAAAGGAAAAGTTCATTTAATTTTGCACTAGATCACAGTAAGATAAACTTCTGAACAACAAAAGATACCATGGACAAAGATGAGACAAACCCAGTGGTTGATAAACCTAAAAAAAGATATGCAACCTCATGAATACCAAGAAAAGGCCAATTAAAGCCATAGTGAGCTACTATTTTGAAAATATAAGATTCACACAAATCAATAAATTAGACAGTATAAATTTCTGGTGAGAATATGTAGGAACAAAAATTTCCTTACATTTGTGTTGGGAATATAAATTAGAACAATCATTTTGGGTAGCAATTTAGCAATATATAATACAATCAATATATAAGTAGCCTATGATCCGGCAAGTTCACTTATTGGTATTCTCTGGTAGAAACTTTATGAGACACACGTTCAAAAATAAATGAATATACTTTTATGGCCTAAATTTTAAATAATATCATTTGTAATAACAAATTTTTAAAAACTTAAATTATCATCAAAAAGGAATAAATACACAAATTGTAGATTATTAATAAGATAAAGTAATGGACAAAATTGATAGATCTTTAAAATGGATAAATTTTAGCATCTTTAAAATACTTTGAGACCAGGAAGTTGCATAATGTTACAAGGAATATGGTAGTGTTTTTTAGTTTTTAAAACATGCAAAACGCAAACAGATGAATAATTATAGATGTGTGTACATCCAAGGGTTATTACACATATACATATTTCCTAGTTTTGTCAACTAAGAGTGCCCAGAAGCAATAACATGCCAAGTAGCAAGAGCATACCTGGTATTCAGATTATAGTTTCTAATAATGTTCTCCAATAAAAAGAAACAGATCTCCTTAAAGAAGTGACTTCTAGGATTGATATAGGAAAAATACAAGATTAGCCTGGAGCATATTGTAGTGTCAGAGAGGAAGGAAGTGCTCAAAACACAAAATGATAGGGTAGCAACAAAGGTGCCAACTTGAAGAACTCCCAATGGCCAAAGCTGAAGCAGTATGAGCAACAAAATAAATGAAGTAGTATTTATATTCCAAAGCATAAGGTAAATATTTATGAGTTAATACTGATATAAATGAATACTTAAATAATTAAATACATACAGACATACATAAATGACGGAGAAGAGAAATGTGTACAGAAGAACTCCAAATAATTTGTGTATATCTTCCCTCTCAAAAAGTCGTAGTTTAACTCACTCTTCCCTTGAGTGGGGCTACACTTAGTGTCTTCCTTTCAAAGAGCACAGTATAGACATTCAGGAGGGGGAAGTGGAAGGCAGAGGAGATTATAATGGAGAAATTTGACAAATACTGCTCAATGAGGTGATCTATGTTTACATGATCAGGGATAAATCATGTTGATAGCATGCACCTTTGATATTATGCGATGAAAATGACACTTGACCTCTGTGACTGTCCTCCTCAAAGCCTATACCCCAGTCTAACCAATCTATGAGTAAAACATCACCAAATTGAGGGGCACTACAAAATACTTCTGAGTATTCTTCAGAGCTTTCTAGGTAATCAAATACAAAGAAAGCCTGAGAAACTGTTATGGTCAAGAGGAGCCTAGGAAGATAAGATGACTCAATGTAATGTGGTATTCTGGATGAGATCCTGGAATGGAATAAGAATATTAAGTAAAAACTAACAAAATTCAAATAGATTGTAAAATTTAGTTAATAATAATGAATCAATATTGGTTCATTAGTTGTGACAAAGTATCATAACATCTATAGATGTTAACAATAGGGGAAACTAGGTACAGAGTATGTGGTGACTGTAGTATCCTCAAAAATCTATAAATATGGCCAGGCACATTGGCTCATGCCTGTAATCCCAGCACTTTGGGTGGCCAAGGCAGGCAGATCACTTGAGGTCAGGAGTTTGAGACCAGCCTGACCAACATGGTGAAACCCCATCTCTACTAAAAATACAAAAAATTACCTGGACGTGATGGCAGGCACCTGTACTGCCATGACTCAGGAGGCTGAGGCAGGAGAATCACCTGAACCCAGGAGAAGGAGGTTACAGTGAGTCAAGATCACGCCACCGCACTCCAGACTGGGCAACAAGAGCGAAACTCCATCTCAAAAAGAAAAAAAAGTTTCCTATAAATCTAAAACCATTCTAAGTAAGACATTTATGAAAGCAAAAAGATGTTTGTATTTTTTTGCTCTTAGCCCAAATGAAAATGTTTCCTTTAATCATGCTGTAAGCATTTCTTAATTATTAAGAAGTAGTTTATATTTACACTCTCATTACATGACATGCATAAATTCTTCAAAATTCTCATTTGAAGAGTTCCACTGTTATTAAAAATTATTGAAATTATTATTATCATTAATACATTAAATATCTACAATTATCTATAAAGTCAAGGAGGTATGTTGCAAAGTAATTAAAGCAAGAAGTAAATAATATTCACAACTTTTAAATGAAGGAAGCAGTCCTCTGAAATTTCTTTCTCTCTGTCCTCTGTAGTTGCAACAACTTTAATAGGATGTCCAATACTCTAAGCAGATTTGAAACAGTAAATTAAGGAAATGTATAAATGGAGAGAAAAAACAGGGAGAATTAAGGTAGACTAAATGCTAATTCAGGATGAAAGTATTTATTTTCACTAATAGGACATGGCTAAGGAACATGAATAAAATGAAAAGATAATCCATTATCTAGGGGGAAAAAATATAAGAAACAAGGGCTAATGGAGCCGAACAGTAAACCCTTTTCTTCCTCTGTGGCACATAAGGGAGGGCAGCAATGGGGAGTGGAGATGGGGAGAATGGTCCTGAGCCAGCTGCTGCCTGTGGGTGGTGAGCTGTAAACTGTTGCTACTCCCAGCAGATCCCATGGAACCTGCCTCCGGCCTTCTGCTGGAATTCAGTCTTGTTTAACTCAGTATTAAGAATTGTGCTGTATATTTCAAGGGCCATAAGATGGGAAAACCAGAAAATATGCCAACAATGCTCAGTGAAATTTATAACCCTTCCCCAAATGATTCTGTTGACCTGCTTTACTTCATGCTGTCCTTTATAAATATCCTTTTATTTCAATCATCCAACTTAAAAAAAAATCAATTATTTCCTATTGCATGACCTGACGTATGAAATTAATGCCTGCTGGTGGTACTTTTTAAAGTTTTTAATTACATGCCTTGCCAAGGACAGAATTTATTATGTTTTCTATGAAAACCAGTTTTTTAATATGGTCTTCTCACAGTCAATATAAATACTGAGAATTTTATGATGCATTATTTTCTAAATAGAATTTTCAGAATGAAATTTCTTCATCTTAAACTTTAAAAGAGAAGGGCAAGAATTTTATCCCTTTGCAATGTTAATGTTTTACCTTAGAAGGAGCCAAATGGTGTCACAACAATAGAAATGAAATGCGGTATAACTTTAGAGTACTATGTACTCTATAATTTTTTTTCTTTTTTCTTTTTTTTTTTTTTTTGGTAATTCAATTAACAGTACAAGTAAAAGGAGGATAATGCAAAATTTCTGCTGATTTTAAAAACTGCTTTTTTGAGGTACAATTGACATACAACAAACTGTACATATCTAAAGTATACAATTCAAGTTTGAACACATGAATAAACCCATGAAATCATCACTGAAGCAGTATAATGAATGTATTCATCACCTCCAAAAATTTCCTCATGCCTTAATGTCATCCTTCCCACTTCCCCCCCTCCTATTTCCATGCAGTCACTTATCCCGTTTTGTCACTATAAATTAGTTTGCATTTTCTAGAATTTTATATAAATGTAATTATAAAGTGTGTACTCTTTTTAGTCTTGCTTCAGGTTAATTATTTTGAGAGCAACCCATGTTGTTTGAGAAATAAAAATAAAATCCTAAGTCCCCCAACCCACTGAACAAACCCTCTCTTGGCTAGGGCACCCCAGAGAAACCTGAAAACTGAATTTGGGCCATGAGAAGATAGGAGGTTGAACAACCTCCTTAAATCTCCTCCTTCAGTAATCGCCATTAGGCTATGAGTTAAACAGAAACCAGCCCCGTATGTTAAACAGAAACCAGTCCTTTTGAAAGATGTGCTTTGCTGCTGATCTTCACAACTGACCTGTATTTCTTTCTGATAAAGGACCACCAATAATAGACTGCTTTTGGCCAGTTTACAGAGGCTGCATACAAGATGCCTTTGCTTCCTGCATTTCACCTCTTCATGCATACAGCCTAATTTTCATGCATTGAAAGTGAACATGGGACATATGTTAACATGCAAGTTTGCTTACTATGCATGTATGCAAGCCTCCTTTGTGAATATTTATAACTTCTCATATAACCTGTTAAATACGTATACTTAGTCGACTCATTCAGCATAAATTTCTATGTCACTCTTCTCTACGAACATCTGCTTCTGGTTTCTATCAGAGCCTGTACTTCCCCAGTAGCAACCCTTTATAAAACACAGAATTCTCTAAATTTATGAACCTCATTATTCTTCAGCTGACATGTTATGTGTCAACTATTCTTTGCTTTATATTGCTGTATAGTTTTCCATGGATTAGATACCACCATTTGTTTATCTTCTCACCTGTGGGTGTATATTCGGGTTGTTTCCATATTTTGGCTGTTACAAATAACGCTTATATGAACATTTATGTCCAAGCCTTTAAGATATCCTCTTAAGAGAATGAAAAGACAAGCTATACACTGGGAGAAAATATTTACAAATCATGTGTCCCTCAGAAAACTTGGCATCTTGAATACATAAATTGCATCCTGAATATATAAATAACTCTCAAAACTCAAAAATAAGAAAACAGATATCCCAATGAAAACAATGGGAAAAAGATTTTAAGAAATATTTCACCAAAGAATAGGTAAAGATAGCAAATAAACTCAGAAAAAGACACCAACATACTCGGGCAGCTTCTGCAATCTATATTGTGCTAGAATTTTCATTCTATGACATTATTATGCACTTCCTTATGTGTTGTTACATGATTGTTCTCATCTGTGTATTTAATCTGTCAAATTATATTGCTGTTTCTTTAGAATGAACATGGTTTTTCTTACTTTTGCACATCCCCTTACTGTCTGATTGCTTGAGATAATCTTCATGAAATAGTTCTTAAGTAGATATTTCAATGGTTTAGTTGTTTAAAGATATGAAAAAAAATTCACATACTTTTATAATTTTACTAGTAAGAATAAAATATATATTGGCAGAAAAATCAAATTACATTAATTTGGATAGCTGCCCTGATGAAATTAAATGATTATTTGACTATTAACAACATGTGATTTGACTATTAACAATACACATGCCCTTGTATCTGCTTTGTGCTATTTTAAATACACTGCATGTACAGGCTGAGTGCTATGGCGAGCCCTGTGGATTCCCCCTTCAGGACTGTGGCACTCATTTCTCCAGATGCTGGTAGTGTTCCCTGCTGATGGTGTGCACTTAAGGCCCTCTCCTGAAATTACCTTAGACCATGAGGAACTGCCTCACTGAAGGCTATCACTCCCTCCACAGAAGCAAGCCTTTTTACTCTTGCCTCAAATGGGGACAATTGAGAAGGGCCACCCTGCTTTCAAGAGCTCCATGGGATCAGCTAAGTCCTGTGCTGTATTTGCATCACAGTTCAACTTTTTCCTCTGCAAAAGCCTGCCTCCCTCACTCTCTTCAGGAGTGTTCCCAAGGCATTACACAATAAAACCCTTGCATGCAAACCCCAAATCTGTGTCTGCTTCCTGGGAATGCAACCTGTGACAATCTTTCCTATCTTATGATCCAGAATAAAATATAATATGGGAAAGACAAATAATTTGTCCACAGGCAAACTTTGCACCCAAAATATCTGCATCTGGTATTCTGTGTTTCCTAAATGAAAAAGAACAGCAGCTAGGATGTCTTAATCATTTTATTTCCCTTGTGGTTGCTCAGTTGGGGCACTCCCTCGTCAGGTATTAAAACTATGCAACTTCATTAAACACGACTTTAGAAACTCCTTACCCACAATGTATGTGCCAAAACAAATGTACTGCTATCCATCAAGTAGACCTAATGAATATCTGATGAGACATTTGATACACTATTACATGATGAAAAAGAAAAACAAATCTATAGAAAAAGAATGTGTAATACTTCCTTTTACTTTATGTACAGCATAACCCAGAATATGAGATGAAAATAAAATCACATATTTATTTTTTCCCGCTAATTTCTCAAACTCCAAAATTGCCCTTAGTAGTAGTAGGCACACTCTCTCAATTCTGAGGCTGGGAAGGTATTTAAAAAGAAATTAAACTGCATTTTCAACACTTTATTCCTTTAAAAAAGCCTGAGGCAAATAGGATAATTCTGAGAAGATGTATACGTGTTCTTAGATTGCCTTTAGAGCTTTTCTGTATTTATGAAAATTTTTATAAAAATGGGTGAATCGTCTAATAGTCAGTGAATAAATACAATCTTGATTCATTGGGCACTCAATAACATATGAAGGAGACAGTTTTGTTTATCATAAGTTGATTTATTTGGAAGTCAGCTCAACTTAAATTCCTCTTGGACACCCACTGAGTATTGTTTGTCCGGCAGTGTGCATTGCCAAGGTATCATTATTGTGTCACATCCAAGTGGCCATGGCCTCTCTCTGACCATCTGCACAGGTACCTCTTCTTATATCTCTACACTGTGACTTTATGCAGGGTTCACTTGCAGTTTGAAAGGGCTCCTGCTCACAGTAAGTTCTAGATTTTGTATGCATTTACCCTCCTTACTCTCTCTTTTCTTCCTCTTTCTTCATCCTGCTTTCAGTAGTCAATTTGCATGTCAAGATCAAGGTTTTCCTGTTTGTATCTACTCAACCATTCAGCAAATTTAGAAGTTCAAATGTCCTAACAAATGAAAAGAAATGTTAATCAGTCTTTATAAAGAGCAACCATCAACACTATGTGTAAAACATAGAGGCATTGCTTTCTTTGTCCAGAACTCAGAGGTCTAGTAGTATTTATATTTATCTGGAATTTATCCTACACTCAAAAATTGAGCCAAAACACTTTTCCAAAAGACCAGAATTATTGAGTCCACATAATCAGCCACATACTCAGTTAGCATAGAGGAATATCCCTCAGGCCCGAACTCAGAAACATCTTGCCTTATTTTAGATATAATTTTTCTAAGCCCTGTAATCTTGGTTTCATGTTCTCTAAATATATATTAAATTGGATGAGTCAAGAAGGAAATGATAATAATAATAACAATAGCTAGATATAGGAGAAGAGGCTAAAGCTTTCTGAAAATCAACAACAGGGATTTTAAAAGAATAATAATATGGGGCCACAATATGGAGTGTTTGTTTGTTTGTTTGTTTGGAGACGGAGTTTCACTCTCGCTGCCCAAGCTGGAGTGCAATGGCACTATCCTGGCTCACTGCAACCTCTGCCTCCCAGGTTCAAGCTATTCTCCTGCTTCAGTTTTCCTAGTAGCTAGGATTACAGGCATGCGTCACCATGTCCAGTAAATTTTATCTTTTTAGTATAGATGGGGTTTCTTCATGTTGATCAGGCTGGTCTCGAACTCCCGACCTCAAGTGATCCACCCGCCTTGGCCTCCCAAAGTGCTGGGATTACAGGCATGAGCCACAGTGCCCAGCCAACACATGTTTTTTAAAACTGTAATAGAATCTAAAGAGCTCTCTGTATTGCTGCACATTATAATAGTGTCAAAAACAAGAATATAAATAGTTATAATAGTAATTAATAAATTAAAGAAATCTAAACTACACATTAGAAAGTTTTCTATTTAGCCAAAATGACAAAATTAAAATACATACTTAAAGCTGTCTAAGAAACTCAGTTACAGAGCAATTCTTTTAATTGAAGTCTAAACATGTCGCTCTGTTTTTAATACTTTTACATCATTTTCAGTTTTCATAATCATGGTGTCCAACTGGTGATGCATACTCTTCAGAGGGAAAAGACAATCCTTTACAGCATAAGAAACAAATGTTAAAACATTTACATTTATGGAACCACATTTTTTATCTTTAAAAAGAAATGCATTGAGCTGTATTGATGTGTAATATGTAGTTAGGCCCTGGTACTTTGCCTCAGCTCCACTGATATGTGGTCACACAGGAAATAAGAAGAATTCAGAGGTAAGAGATGAGGTGCCTCAGTGAAAAGTTTGATGGTGACACTCCCACTCTATGTATCAGCAAGTGCATTTATTAATTATATTAGTTCATTTTCACACTGCTATAAAGATAATTTATAAAAGGAAGAGGTTTAACTGACTCACAGTTCCACATGGCTAAGGAGGCCTCTGAAAACTTACAACCGTGGCAAAAGGCAAAGGGGAAGCAAGGACCTTATTCACATGGAAACAGGGAAAAGAGTTAAGTAGGAAGAGGCCCTTCTAAAACCATCTGATCCCATGAGAACTCACTCACTATCACAAGAACAGCCTGAGGGAAATTGCTCCCATGATCCAATCACCTCCCACCAGGTGACTGCCTCAACACACGGGGATTATAGAGATTACAACTTGACATGAGATTTGAATGAGGACACAGAGCCAAACCATATCATTAATTATATCACTCAGTCTTTACTAGACAAAATTTCAGAAAATGAGTGAGTGGTTAAAAATATTCATCCAAAAACATCACTGACTGAAGATAATACTAAGAATATAAGCAGCGGGTGCGGTTCCAAGGTAGCCAAATAGGAACACCTCCAGTCTACAGCTCCCAGTGCGAGCAACTCCGAAGACTGGTGACTTCTGCATTTCCAACTGAGGTACTGGGTTCATCTCACTGGGGCTTATCGGACAGTGGGTGCAGGAGAGTGGGTGCAGCCCACTGAGCCTGAGTGTGAGCCAAAGGAGGGCGAGGCATCGCCTCACCCGGAAAGCACAAGGGGTCAGGGAATTCCCTTTCCTAGCCAAGGGAAGCTGTGACAGATAGTAATTGGAAAATTGGGTCACTTCCACCCTAATACTGCGCTTTTCCAACAGTCTTAGCAAACGTCACACCAGGAGATTATATCCTGCGCCTGACTCAGAGGGTCCCACGTCCAAGAAGATTCTCTCATTGGTAGCACAGCAGTCTGTGAATGGAACTGCAAGGTGGCAGTGAGGTTAGGGGAGGGGCGCCCACCACTGCTGAGACTTGAGTAGGTAAACAAAGCTGCCAGGAAGTTCCAACTGGGTGGAGCCCACCGCAGCTCAAGGAGGCCTGCCTGCCTCTGTAGACTCCACCTCTGGGGACAGGGCATAGCCAAACAAAAGGTAGCAGAAACCTCTGCAGACTTAAATGTCCCTGTCTGACAGCTCTGAAGAGAGTAGTGGTTCTCCCAGCATGGAGTGTGAGATCTGAGAATGGACAGACTGCCTCCTCAAGTGGGTTCCTGAACCCAAGTAGACTAACTGGGAGGCACCCCTGAGTAGGGGCAGACTGACACCTCACACGACCGGGTACCCCTCTGAGACGAAGCTTCCAAAGGAACGATCAGGCAGCAACATTTGCTGTTCAGCAATATTTGCTGTTCTGCAGACTCTGCTACCAATACCCGGGCAAACAGGATTTGGAGTGGCCCTCTGGCAAACTCCAACATACCTGCAGCTGAGGGTCCTGACTTTTAGAAGGAAAACTAACAAACAGAAAGGACATCCACACCAAAACCACATCTGTACGTCACCATCATTAAAGAACAAAGGTAGATAAAACCACAAAGATGGGCGAAAAAAAGAGCAGAAAATCTGAAAATTCTAAAAATCAGAGCACCTCTCCCACTCCAAAGGAATGCAGCTCCTCACAAGCAATGGAACAACGCTGAACAGAGAATGACTTTGACAAGTTGAGAGAAGAAGGCTTCAGAAAATCAAACTTCTCCAAGCTAAAGGAGGAAGATTGAACCCATTGCAAAGAAGCTAAAAACCTTGAAAAAAGATTAGACGAATGGCTAAATAGAATAACCAGTGTAGAGATGTCCTTAAATGACCTGATGCAGCTGAAAACTATGGCATGAGAACTACATGATAAATCCACAAGCTTCAGTAGCTGATTTGATCAACTGGAAGAAAGGGTATCAGTGATTGAAGATCAAATGAATGAAATGAAGTGAGAAGAGAAGCTTAGAGAAAAAAGAGGAAAAAGAAACAAGCAAAGTCTCCAAGAAATATGAAACTATGTGAAATGACCAAACCTACATCTGATTGGTGTACCTAAAAGTGATGGGGAGAATGGAACACTCTGCAGGATGTTATCCAGAACTTCCCCAACCTAGCAAGGCGGACCAACATTCAAATTCAGGAAATACAGAGAATGCCACAAAGACACTCCTCAGGAAGAGCAACCCGAAGACACATACTTGTCAGATTGACCAAAGTTGAAATGAAGGAAAATATGTTAAGGGTAGCCAGAGAAAAAGGTCGGGTTACCCACAAAGGGAAGCCCATCAGACTAACAGCAGATCTCTCAGCAGAAATTCTACAAGCCAGAAGAGAGTGGGAACCAATATTCAACATTTGTAAAGAAAAGAATTTTCAACCCA
>NW_012115300.1:1390584-1391120 GCF_000951035.1 Colobus angolensis palliatus | reverse complement strand
CACCTCTACACAAATAAACTAGAAAATCTAGAAGAAATGGGCAAATTCCTGGACACATACACCCTCCCAAGACTAAACCAGGAAGAAGTTGGATCCTTGAATAGACCAATAGCAGGCTCTGAAATTGAGGCAATAATTAATAGCCTACCAACCAAAAACAGTACAGGACCAGATGGATTCACAGCCAAATTCTACCACTGAAACTATTCCAATCAATAGAAAAATAGGAAATCCTCCATAACTCATTTTATGAGGCCAATATCATCCTGATACCAAAGCCTGGCAGAGACACAACAACAAAAGAGAATTTTAGACCAATATCCCTTATGAACATCGATGCAAAAATCCTCAATAAAATACTGGCAAATCAAATCCAGCAGCACACCAAAAAGTTTATCCACCATGATCAAGTGTGCTTCATCCCTGGGATGCAAGGCTGGTTCAACATATGCAAATCAATAAATGTAATCCAGCATATAAATAGAACCAAAGACAAAAACAACATAATTATGTCAATAGATGCAGAAAAGGCATTT
>NW_012115300.1:1382505-1388927 GCF_000951035.1 Colobus angolensis palliatus | reverse complement strand
GCGATTCCTCAAGGATCTAGAACTAGAAATACCATTCGACCCAGCCATCCCACTACTGGGTATATACCCAAAGGATTATAAATCAAGCTGCTATAAAGACACATGCACACGTATGTTTATTGCTGCACTATTCACAATAGCAAAGACTTGGAACCAACCCAAATGTCCATCAATGATAGACTGGTTTAAGAAAATGTGGCACATATACACCATGGAATACTATGCAACCATAAAAAGGGATGACTTCATGTCCTTTGTAGGGACATGGATGCAGCTGGAAACCATCAGTCTTAGCAAACTATCACGAGGACAAAAAACCAAACACTGCATGTTCTCATTCATAGGTGGGAATTGAACAATGAAAACATTTGGACACAGGGTGGGGAACATCACACACTGTGGCCTGTCCTGGGGTGGGGGGAGTGGGGAAGAATAGCATTAGGAGATGTACCTAATGTAAATGACAAGTTAATGGGTGCAGCACACCAATATGGCACATGTACACATATGTAACAAACCTGCTCATTGTGCACATGTACCCTAGAACTTAAAGTATCATAAAAAAAAAATAAATAAAGAGCTTTGGCACAAAAAAAAGAATATAAGCAGAAAAGAGCAAGTTAAAACTTGTAGAACTGAAACATCTTCTTCCCTTAACACCCAGTGCCATCTCAAGGTAAAGAAAAGGATGATCTAGTAAGATTTGATAAGATGCTAGGCAAAAATGTTCAACATTATTAAGAAGACTACCAGAAATACTAATTTATATCTGCTTTCATGATGGATGAACGTCAAAGTATACATTGAACTTTGCATATCAGCTAATAACATATAAACCCATCCCAATTAGAAGAACCCTTAAAACTACATTTTTTTTCACCTTTAGAACATCCCCTTGGAATTTGTTTTTATTTGTGTTTAATAAGGTATATCATTCAGTCAATAGTTACTTATTAAGACTCCCCTGTCCTGGTACTGTTATTGACAATAGAAAGATATCATTAAATACAATAGGTTTTTGTTTTAAAAAATTACTACTCTAATGAAGTTTGCATACAATTATATAAATAAGTAAACACACATATATCAAAGGAATGCTTTTTTAAAATTTATTTTATTTTATTCATTGTGTGTTTTGATACCACTGGTATACATGCAAATCTCCAAGGTTCTTACATGCTTTGTAAGTCACTCCTCCCTACATATGTGACTTTGATTCTTGCTCAGTATAGTTTCAAACTTCTCTTCCCTGTAAACATGACATATTTGCAATTCTTCAAATATCTTATTATAACACTGTTTTTCTCAGTGCTTCGTGAGCCTCTCTTCCCTCTGACTGGAATATTTCTTCTTGTCTTCATTTCCCTTACCTTTTTGTTTCTCACATGTCTTTTCTCATTGTTCAGTCCCCCACCTCTCTGCAACCTCATGCAGTTGTTCCCCAGAATGTACCTATTCCTATGCCCTCCATCACTGTACCCCGTATCCATTATTGAATTTACCACAATGTTCTGGCATCATTTGTCGACATAGCTATGATCTCCTTCAGGGAGAGCTCCATCTTATTTTCTCCAGTACTAGCACTATGTCTAGCAGATTGTAAGGCCTATAAACATTTTAATGATATTGTATTAAACTGGTCTCCAAATGGTTTTCAGATAACTAAAGTTTTACTCTTTGTGTTTCATCAAATACATTTAATCAAGGGATTAGCCTTACTGGTTTTCCAAAAGAATGTGTGCCTGGTCGGCTAGCAATTAATAGAAGTATTTGTACCACATGCTATCTTTATTTTAATATGTCTGAACCCGTTAACCTGGATCTTGCTTGGCAAGATTTGGTCCACCAACAAATGGTTATAATTTTGTGAGTTAGACTAGTATGATAATATTGTATAAAACAGGATTGCTAGAGGTTGCATGTAATATTTTTACTTCCAGGAAACAAGATGAACTAGAGTCAACATGTTCCCAGTGGCATTGTACTTTCTTATTAATTTTACTGAAAAGCCACTTAGAAAGAGATGCATGCTTTACAGCTATGAATACTGATGATGCATGTAGAATTGCAGGAACTCAAATTGCATAGTCCACAAAACACCAAATAAATTTCAAGATGTGGATAAAGTACATAACTAATGTAGCATCATAAAAATTTTTAATTATACAATAGAACTAACTCAATATCAGGAAGAGAATAGTTGAGTAACATAGTTCAGGCAAGATGATCTCATAGAATATGTAATCTTGCCCTCATTTCAACTATTATAAGAACTAAATGGGACCAAAGTTGTTTGGAATTTCTATAGATGCCAGTCTCTTTAGTTGCTCATTAATCTCCAAATAACAAACAATACATGAACTTCTTAGCTGTTTTTAATTTAACAGATGTAATCAAATTACTATAAACATAGTTGCTTATCATATCCATCCAAATTTCTGGAAAATATTAAAATTTATTGTCAAAGTAATGAGAACAAAAGAAGCTGTGCCCTGGCATGTGTTCCATTGGGAAGATCCTGTTGCTTTTTGCATACTTTTTAGTGCAATCATAGTTGCAGCTGAACCTTATTACTATTTTCTCTCTCACAATCTTTCTCTTGTTTTCTTTTGAGAATGGCATTAAATGATAAAAATTACAAACTGATACCAAATGATAAAAATTACAAATTAGTTCATCACCACATTTTTCATGGTTCACCCATAATTTTTTCTTCCTTGATGAACAGATCATTGGAATCTTGCCTTTGTCATTGGGACAGCCGGCCTGCAGAGACGATCTATTCTCTCTGCTGGGAGCTGAACACTCATTAGGACACCCAGGCTACAGAGAGGAGCTACCATCTGCTGGTTTCCTCGGAGCTGTTCGATGGCTCAATAAAGCTCCTCTTCCTCTTACTCACCCTCCACTTGTCTGCATATGTCATTCTTCCTGTGTGCAGGACAAGAATTCAGGACCCACCAAATGGTGGGGCTAAAAAAGCTGTAATACAAACAGGGCTGAAACACGCCCCTTGCTTGCTACCTTTCAGGTGACAAGAGGGAGAGAGGAGAGAAGGAGATAAAAGCTGGGGCCCTTCAAGGGGCCCAGACCTGGGAGCTCCTGAAGCCAGGGCTGTGACTCCTCATTTGGGTCCCTGCAGTTCCTGGAGTCTCCAAGCTCTCAGGCCCCACCACATTCCCTGGTGGCAGCCATGAAAGCTGCCTGCAGTGCGACTGGGCCAACTGCAGCCTCACAGGGAACTGGCACCAGTGTTGGCATGTGGAACTGCCCACCCCACTGCAGCAGCTAGCGTGCCTGACTGCGTGCCGTGGCCAGACTACAGTTTTGCTCACTCACACACCTCTTGCCGCTCTGCTCCAGTCTCTTCAGAGACATGGAATCCAGGCCGGCAGTGCAAGCCCAGTGCAGCCTGCTAGGCCACGTGGGCCCAGCAGGCCCGAGCGAAACTCAGGAAAAGGGCCACCAGCCACAGAGTTTTCTGGCTAGAAAAGCAACACCCCCAAGGATCCCGTAACAGTTTGACCAAAAAACCTCAAGTTCTGTTTTGATAACGCACTTAAGTTTGTGCGAAAAACTACCTCTAGCAAAGAATATATCAGTTAGAATATAGTTTCTTGCCACAGGATTCCTGAACCCGTTAAGGTATATGACAACATAAGGCAATATTTCCTTCGTTTCTAAATGTGTGCTCCTGTGTATGCCAAAGATAAAAGTGAGGTGCCAATAATTTTTCTTCCTTTGATTACTTCTTAGCCTTGCTGTTTCTTCACTTTGTCACATGCTATTATTTGTTGGACCCCGTCTGTGAAGAGGGTACTTGCTTCCCCCAATGCTACTATCACTGATAGGAAAAATAGGAAAACCTGGAAATAAAACCATTTATTCTGCCGCGGAACTTCTCAGAATTTGTACCACCCGTGATGACAGGGCTGATCTTCACCCAAGACAGTGAGGGTTTCTGGAAAAATTCTCTGGGTAAATTCAAGTATGCTATAAACTCAGTGACGTATTTGCTTTGTAGAATTTAATCCACCATTTCAAGTCTTTCTCATTTTTATCAATAATATGAGCAAAATATACGCAACGATTAAAATGTGAAAAATACAAGGGTCAAACGGTCTTAATAAAAATTTAATGTCTGATTTCCTGCAATATAATTGCTTTATGTTTAATGTAACTTGTCTATGACCTTTAACCTGCGCTAACTTGATATTATAGCCACAAAGAAAGATATGCTCAAATTTTGTCTCTCTCACATATTAGCTGTTTGCCTTAGACAGGTCACAACTTCTCTAAGCCTCACTTCCCCTCACCAGTAAGGGGAGTGTAATACAACATTTGGCCTTCCTATTGTAAAGGCATTATTGCAAAAATAAAACAAATCATTAATGTAATGACAATTAGTACATAATTGAGTGCTATATAAATGTTTTTATTATTAGCATGTTGAGTGTGAGTTTTCCATTTTGCACTGTCTTAATGAGTGCATTTATGATACTGTAAGTGCTGAATTATATATATGACTATACTTCCAATATCAAGATTGTAAATGCCAATAAGCAGAAGCAGCAGAAGCAGAGCCCTTAACATCACAGATTTTACACTCAAAAATATAAGTGAATAAATACCATCTTTTAAACTAGTTTTCAGCAATTCATATTTAGAATTCCCCAGGAGTTAAGTTTGAATTTTAAGATAAATGGACAGGCAATTATATTTCTCATGTTGGGCTAGTTACATTCATTTGATTTTTGAGTTTTTTGTAAAGTTTTGGAGACCCCTAAATATATTTAGCTGATAAATATTTCCCCATTTTGTAGGTGAGCAAACCAAAAAATAGAGAAGCTGAGTGACTACCACACAATGGAACACTATGAGGAGTGAAGTGTATTTGGTGTCCAACCTCTCACCCCGCCTCACAGTCCAGTGGACCCAACTCCAGTGGAGTCACCTTTCCAGCTGCAACACAGACTCCTCCTGAGTCTTAACCAAAGTGCCCTCTCTGACTTAAATTGCAAACACATGTGTTTCGTGTTTGTAGCTGGATGCCAGTTCATATACTACTGGAACATTTTGTCTACTGTTATATAATTAAACTGGAAGAAACCCTTGGTAGGATGTGAAATAGCAATATGACCCAAAGATCATTAAAATGTCAAAAGTCCTTTAATGATAGTGTATATTTGATTAACCACACAAAAATATTGTCTGGATTTTATTTACATTAAAATTAATATTTGGAAAAGAATATCTGCAAAATAAGATTATTTTACCTTGTTTTTTTGCTTGTCTGCAGCATACTAATACCTAACAAGGTTATACTGAAGCTTGTGTGGTCTAATAAGGACAGTGCTAAGTCATAGAACAAAAGAGATCATCCTCATTGTGGATATATTGCTAAAATCATCAAGATGTTGGCTGAAAACCTATTTATTTATATATTCATTTTGTTTTGGGCAGAATAATTTAAACTATAATTTGTCACACTGAATAGCAATGACACTTCTGTTCAGAGTCAGAAGAGTTTAAATTGAAAGGGATTCCCTGGAAATTTTTTCTTCCTTTAATTTAAAAGAATGTCAGAATGTTCTGTTTTATTCCATTGAGTCATAAAGAGAAAAACTGAGTTAACAAAGGAAAATCCATGAGTCTTTTCTCTTAAACATTCCTATTAACTTTTTAATTCAGTTACACTCAGAATCTTTATGATAGGAAAGAATTTTTTCATAATTGTTATGATTACATTCATTCTGACAAACAGAAGTCAATATTTAAACTTGTCCTAAGACAAATACTGAACATGCCAAAAACCAGTAGATTCAAGATATACTGCCATTCAGTTCCCTTGGTGAACTATCCTAAAGCTTGAGTTTGCTGATTTTCACATGTACTCTTTTCTGCAAAATTCACTAGCTCATGCCAGTGGAGATTTAATACCACCACATGCCTGTGCTTAGTTGAGAATTCCAATTTGAAGTCTCCTTGGAAAAATACAGCTGTTTATTTCAGGATTTTCTCTCCTCGCTTTTCCAAAATTTCTTAAATCCAATGTAAGAAAAGACAAGTTTACTTAATATTTTAAAAGTTTGGGTGTACAGTGATATGAAATTCTTATTGAATTTGAGTTTCTTACACAGATTATGAGCCACCCAGATAATCAACAAAAAGTGGTCAATTATTTAAATGAACTGAAATATGTCAGTTAGTGTGTTTCTTTATCATCCTGTAGGATACTCATGTAAAAGGCATAAAATATGAAACACGTATTCTCGGCCATGGATGTTTCCCTAGGAAGACAATGATGCTATAACAGAGAAAGTCACTATAAAGAAAAAATCTACAACTGATGACACCAGTGACATTCCCCTTGGGTTGCAACTAGAAGTGGCTCTTTCACTGTAGAAAGAAAGAAAGAAAGA
>NW_012115300.1:1372764-1381970 GCF_000951035.1 Colobus angolensis palliatus | reverse complement strand
TTTTTTTTTTTTTTTGGACATGAAAAATATTTCTAATTGAATATGGGAATTTGGGAGGGTGAGACTTTGTGTTTAATTAAATTTGCACAGTTTATAATAAATGCAATTGTTCCATCATGATTTCTGTATAGAAATGTAGAAATATATCATCCTGAGGAGAGTTAGAATATAGACACTGATATGGTTTGGATCTATATCTCCACCAAATCTCATGTCAAATTGTAATCCCCAGTGTTGGTCCTGGTAGGAAGTAATTGGATCATGGGAGCAGAGTTTTCATGAATGGTTCAGCACTCTCCCCTTGGTACTGCATAGTTATAGAGTTCTTATGAGATCTGGTCATTTAAAAGTGTATGGCACTTTCTCGCTCTCCCTTTTTTCCTCCTGCTCCAGCCATGTAAAATGTACCTGGTTTCCCTTAGTCTTCTGCAATGATTTGAAGTTTCCTGAGGTCTTCCCAGGAGCAGAAGCCACTAAGCTTCCTGTACAGCCTGCAGAACCATGAGTCAATTAAACCTCTTTTCTTTATAAATCACCCAGTCTCAGGTACTTTTTTATAAAACAGTGTGAGAACAGACTAATACAGACACACAGACCAAATAAAGTGAAAGAACTAGGGCCCTTATATAAAATGTATTCTTGGGGTACATGTGCCCTTCTCTAGCTAGGATGGTAAATATGATCCCAAACTATTAATTGAAAAGTGAAGACAAATTTATCCCCAATTCCATTGTATCAATACTCAGAAACAGTAGCAGAGAGATACTACAGATGATTGGAGTCAGGCAAAGCCAATGAAAAATCTAGTTACATTTTTTTATTTATTAAAATATCTCTCTGAAATTAACAAACAAATAAAAAGCTTATTGATATCAGTATATTGTGAACTTTTGCTCAGTCAGACTTACAGAAAGTCTGAAGTCTGGCCACTGTTTCACAAAGTGGGAACTGGGTCCTAAGGCTTAGGGTCAAAAAATATTATTAACTAAATGGTCTGTCTATCCTAATTAACTCGCAAGTCAGGGTGTTTACCAGAGCAAACCCTTTTTGTCTGAAGCAGACATCCCTCTAAGTGTCCACAAAGACAGCATCTTCAGGTGGCTACTTAATGGTCAACCAAATCTTTAGCCCAGGGTGAGGATTAAGAGCCCTCAAAGTACTGAAGAACTATTAGCAGTGGTGAAGTTCCAATTCCATTTTGTATTATAGCAGTTACAGCGGTTATGGAGAAGGAAGAGTAGATTGCTCAGAGGTGTTGAAAATGGTGAGAGCAAGGACCTCATTTGAAACCACATATGACAGTAGAGTTATGGAAGCAAATTTGGTGTGACTTGTTAGAACAGTGGTACCTCTACAAGCTGCCTTGACTTGGCTCTTCAATATAACAATAGAAGCGACATCAAGGACCAATCTCAGGGTTTCAGGAATGCAAGGGGTACAACTTCAGGAAGCAGTTGGTGCAAATCACTTTGAAAAGTATGGGAACAATGGAGGCTGTGTGGGTACTTTGTCAAAATGAATCAGTCATACTAGGGAGAAGGGATCTGTGACATTTATCCCACTGAGGGTTAGAGCAGACATACTTTGAGCTGCATGTGGCATGCATAAGATTTGAAATATACTGACTTTCTATTTCTACTTGACAATACCCATATTTCTGAGTGGATGCTCTCTTCTGATGCTTCACATCACATAGTATATATCAGTCCATATACCACATGATATTGTGCCAGGCTTGATAATAGTCAGAATTATTTTCTTATCTTCATCCCGTGGTTTTTATATTATTGTTAACTGAGTCATACTTTCATAACCTCAATCTTCCCAAATAATACGAGAACATATCAGAATACCTTTCTCCTATGCATGTAGGAGAAATTAACCTAGGATAATATTGCTTCATTTATTATTTCTTCAAACAACTTTGGATTTATAGATTTAAATTCATTTTAACCATTTTTTGAGAGTGAACTATGTTGATACTGGAAGAGGTAATTTAGGCAACAGTGCAATGTTCAACCTATCCAACTGGTCCTCTTCAAGTTTAAGAATAAGATATTTACACAAATAATTACAGTATAGAACCAAATGTGTATTGGTTTCAATTAGGAAAATATGTTATTGTCCTTTCCTCATGTGACAACTTACTTTAACTTTCCCCTAGTGCTTTTTAAAAATATATTTATAATGTACACTATGGTAGTTAATATTTATGTATTCTTGGAGCAATCTAGGTTTTTACTGATTTAAAGGAAAATGCTTGTCTACACTTTCCAATAGTCTGACATTCGAAGCACTGAATTTTTTCTACTGAAAAAAAAATAAAAATTTTCACAATACCTTGTCATTACTACTCAGTTTTACAAAAATTGACTCCTTTGTCTTTAATAATTAAAAGTGGAAAGTGAAATGTTTATAGCGGATAACTACTAAGATGGCTTTAATTTTATTTTTGCTATGTAAACTTGTTTTCTGATGACTTCATTTTAAGTTAGACACCGTGATCTTCCCCAATTTTGGAAAAAATGTTCTTTATTATTGCTTCCTCTTCGAATTATAGTTTATTATCACATGTTTCCATCTGGAAATAAATTACCCAGTCATGCTCATGTGCCACACCGAGTCAATCCGGGGTGTCTCCAATGTCTCTGCCAAACACAAGGATAGTCCAAGCCAAAAGATGTTGGCTTTCCTATTGGGTTAATGAGGACAGTATTTAAATTCTATGTCATGGTTTTAAGTCAACATTTAAGGCAAAAGGCCTTCATTTATTCTGTCCTTAATAAGATAGTCAAATATAAATGTGGATTAAAACTGAGAGCTGCTTCTTGAAGTGGATAACTTCTGTCTAATTTTCTCCCTTTTCCTGATGAAAATGTCTTTGAGTATTATTTATTTTTCATTTTATGTTGTGAATTTTCTTTTCTATCTTTCAATCAAATTTCAAAAGTCTCTTGACAAACAAAATAACCTAAGTCTCACCATGCCTCAACAAACACATCTAGAAGATAGGGGCCTGTATAGTCCCAGCTACTCAGGAGGCTGAGGCAGAATGGCGTGAGATAGGGAGAAAATTTTAGACCACATGCACACACAAATTCTATTATCAACAATGTCAGTGATCACAATTCTTGTTACCTATGCAATCACTGCTTGGTTGTAAACTTTATACCTTATTAAGGAAGGTCACTACCATTGAAGACCTAAGTAAAAGTAGAAACGATAGCTACAATTCTACTTACAACTCAAGTTTATGCAAACCTGGAATAAAATGCTCTGTGGGCTTCTGTTATGTATAGTAAAAAATCATTAGTACTTATCTTAGTACTTGTGATATATAGACAGAAATATGTGTTACATACAAAGAATCATTCCCTGTCTATAGATTCTCATTAACGAGATTTGGGTGAGGCAGGGACTCCACGTTCAACAAGTTTCCCAAGTAATGCTTATGAAGAAGTAAGCAAGAAGTAAGTTTGAGAATGACTATCTAGAGATGAAATTCAAGGTTTTGTAGCACCTTCACAGAGGATAAATTTTTCAGGGACAAGAGATATATTACTTAATCTAAATTGGTATTAACGCAACCCTAAGTAGAGCCAGGAAGAAACAGAAATTCACTAAATTGTAAATTCTTGTTTCCTGGTAGAAAATTCTGAGGAGCATATTTAACACTGAGCATGAAATATCTCAGTACCAGAACAGATAAAAAGATGAACAGAAGACTCAAATAGATGCAATGCAAAATGTTGAGAAAATTTAAAACCTGCATTAAGAGAAAAGAAGGAACTGAGACAAATTGTGACAGAGTTTTAGCACTTAAATTTAATGAGAAAGCTTTCTCAAGGATCTAAGTGTTATTGACAAGGCAGAAGAGTAAGGGAAAAGAGAAAGTAGAATGTCATTCTAAATGCTGAAATCTTGCCAGGCTGTGGAATATATCCCAAGCCAAATTCATGGTACCAATTTTTTTTACTAAACTCACTGCAATAAAAATCATCTCAAGTACTGAGAATCATGAAGACACTTATTCTGTATGAAGGGCAGTTATGAGAGGACTCAAATCCACATTTTTCTTTCTAAATGGAGACATAGAAAGTAACATCCCAGATTGTAAGATATACTTATTTTCTAACTGGGAAGAAGTAAGAAATTGAGCCTAGTTGGCTGGAAATTGGGTGGGAAGGGATCATAAGGTCAACTCATGGCTGCTGCTTGGGTAATTAGTAATAAAGAATATTTAAGGAAAAAATGCAGGATGACAGTAAGTTTACCAGCAATCCAGGGAACCATGAGGGGTAGAGGAAACCCCACATATACTGAGCCCTAGCTTGGGACCTTGTTCTCTTGACCTTGCAGCAGTTCATCTGAGTCATTTGGGGATAAAATTATTTGTGGGAAATGGCTCCACCCTTTAATACTCAAAACCAGTTATAGAAAGACCTTAGGCATTTTCTTCATACTTCCATTTCTTCCATAACTTTTCTTGGATCTGTAGAATCTACCTCAGTAATCAACTACATAAGGCTTAATTTAATCTGAAAGACAGGAATTTGTCTCCTCAGATGCTGCGCATAAGCTGGAGGAAATCTGTATTTTAAAAACCTGTGAAATTTTACTTCTAACAAGGAAGTAATATTTCTGGCAATGAATTCAACTCACTCACTCAACCCCACCCTCCTTCATAAGCAATGCCTAATCATCAAGTGGGTTTATTTATTTTGCCACTTAAATATTTAACATCTACCAAGGATCTGCTTTCAATTTTTTAAAGGCACTGTGTCTTTTATCTTTGAGTATTTTCCAGCCATTTAAATAAATAGAAATATAGAGTGGTTTCATCACTCAAGTAGGACACTTATGCATGTCTTGTAGTATGAGTCATAATACATGTATGTTTACCCTAAGAGACCCTCAAACACTTTGGAAGTAACAACTCTATATGACTTTCTAGATTTAAATATTTATATCCATATAATCCCTGAGATATGTCATTATAGACACTGTGTACATATAAGCCACCTTGTATGTCACATGCAGTGTATTTTTTGTCCTTTCCCTTTCCTGCTATGGACACTCAGAATAGCTCATAACCAGAAGATATTTTATCAGTGGCTGGATATGGTGTTTTAAAATCATGTTCATAAAGGTTTTGACACTCTTCCCATCAACCAATAGAAATGGTAGGAATGATGCTCTGTGAGGTCAGATAATAAAACATGATATGTCTTCTGCCTGGCTCTCTTGGGACACTCACTTATAGGAAAGCCAGCTACTGTGTAAGCAGTCAAACAGTCCTGAGCCTGCCATGTTGTGAAGAATCCCAAATTAGTGTATACAAGAGACCCTATGATAAGAGAGAGAGATGGTTGGTGAGCTCCCAGCTGATACCATGCACTATTCCAGCTCCACTCACCTTCTCATCTGACTGCAATAGTTTGATGAACTTCAATCCAAAACCACATAGTTAAACTCAGTCTAATTTCTTGACTCACAGACACTGAAAAATAATAAACTGATTTTGATGTAAGTCACAAAGTTTTTGAGTAATTTATTTTACAGCATTAGGTAACTGAAACACTCAGACAAACTTGCGCTTTTTATTGCCTCTAGCTATATAAGACACTTTGGCTCTCTTTGCCTATAGGCCTTGGTGGTGGAAGCCACTGGCAGTGATGTCCTTAGATAAAGTCCTTAAAGACTAAGGAATTGAGAAAATAATCAAAGTGATGCTGAAGGCTGACAATGCCTTTCACTAAATTTCTTTATGTCCAGAATTTTTACAGAGTCCATTCATATCTCTTCAATAGAATTCTGGAGATAAGCCAAAATTAAGCTTTCTGCCTACCATAGAAAAAGTGTATGGATTTATAACTGTGACAGAATAAGAACCAGTTGAACTGCTTCAATTCACTCAGGCTTTTGATAGGCCTGGATTCAGATTCTGGCTCAACTATTTATTAGTTATTTAACCATGAACAGAGTGTTTTCTAAGGAGGTAATTTTATTCAGCTTCTCAGAATGAAGTTTCAAGAACCAGGAACAAGTGCCCAAACAGGAGTTTGGGGACAGAGTGGTAAGTTTGGTGGGTATAGGTTGGTGGCTTGGTTGGAGGGTTTTATGGGAGTTAAAGGGTGGAGGGAAGCTAATGGGTATTTCACATTAAGCAGATAAACAGCAGTTAACAGCCTAATTGTGCACTTAGTTTCTTGAATTATTACTCAAATTTGTGTATCACTATAATTTATATTAAAAATCTTTAGTAAATATTTACATGGGTAATTTTAAGTTTATTTAAGTTAGGGTATGTTGTGAAAGCTCTCCACACCTGGGAAATCTAGTTAGTTCATTCCTAATAACATAAACCTGGTTGCAAAGAGTTATTTGTGTACTGAATCATCAAATAATTGTTAATTAATTGTATAACCAGTGTTCGTAAAAGTTTAGCATCAGCACCACCTGCAGTATTTGTTCAAAACAGAGATGCCTGGTCCCCAATGCAGGTATACCAGATCTGAGTCTCTATAAAGGAAGTCAAGAGATCTGCCTTTTCAGGAGCTCTCTAGATGGTTGTATTAGTCCATTCTTATGTTGCCATAAAGACCTGCCTGAGACTGGGTAATTTATAAAGGAAAGAGGTTTAATTGATTCACAGTTCTGCAGGGCTGGTGAGGCCTCAGGAAACTTACAGTCTTGGCAGAAGGGAAGCACATCCTTCTTCCATGGCGGCAGGAAGGGGAAGTGCTGAGCAAAAGAGGGAAAAGCCCTTTATAAAACCATCAGATTTCGTGATAACTCACTCACTATCATGAGAACAGCATGGGGGTAACTGCCCCATGATTCAATTACTGCCCAACAGGTCCCTCCCACAACATGTGGGGATTATGGGAACTACAAATCAGTATGAGATTTGGGCAGGGACACAGCCAAACCATATCAGTGGTCATGAGAAATCCTGCTGGAAAACGGTTAGGGAGGCCATGGTCCTTCATAAAAGGATTCCCAGATGTCCCAGAAACAGGATTTCTCATCGCTGTTTCACTATAGGCCTTTACTACTACTTGTTATTTTATATTTGTGTCTCCACAACATCTTCCCTTTTCTGGAATTTTTATTTCTTCTTAAATTTCCAACTACTCTTCTTTCTTACCTCCCATTCTACTTATTAGAAGGCTTTCCTCCTACCTAACGTAGAAGGTAGAAGTTATTGAAATGAATTGTCTTTGTATTCCCATCTTAATGCATTCTTAGTCTGGCTGAGAACAGAGTGTCTGTTTTCTTTATGTGATTCTACTGCTTCATGTCTGAGAGTGAAATTGCTCCAGTTTTTATATTTCTCTACTGTAAACTATGAGAATCTACCATGGATCTCATAACCAAAGCTAGAGAGTGTTTTTTAAACTTTTAGACCTATATAGTATATATTTTTTATCCTACATCACTCTACATAAATAAAAAGAAAACACAAATAAAATTATTTGATTAAAGTACTTAGAACATTCTGAACACTTCTAGAATAAAATTCATTGATTTTGGTATTTTTCCACAAAATAATTCTTTTCAATTTCATCATGATCATTGGTCACACAGCTTTTCTTAAAAGAATTCACCACTATCTCCAGGATAATGGTTCAAGGTGATGGCACTTTTTGTATATATTTTCATGTTGGCCCTTTCTTAATCTTTCCATAAATGTCAGTTAAACAACTATGTCATGTCCACCTCCTGGCTGATAACAACTGTAAAACAACATTAATTGAAAGACACATTTTGACATCAGAAATGTTAAAATATGAAAAAATGTGCATCTTTGAATCTATTAAATTTTGGTAGTGCTTAGTAAACAGTCTTATTGTATCAATGATGATGGTGATTATGATGATGATGAAGATGATGAATACTACTTGGGTAATGTATCCTTGTACTTGATGAAGTGTGTGTTTATGTATTTGGGAATGAACACCTGATAGCTGTATTCATGGAGGTGCTATAAAAAAATAGATGTATACAAAATGAGCAAGAAAGCTAACAGGCTGAGGTGTGACCTGATAAAAAATTTTCATTTCATATCGTCTGATAGCAACCAATTTTTCAGAATATTAATCATGTCACTAAAGTTTACTATTCTGATATCACACAAGTTAAACATTTCATTGTCAGTGCTAACACTAAAATTAGGAGCTTATTATCACTGTTTCTCAGTTGCTTGTGGCATAATTTTTATGGGCAAAATTCTTCATGGAATAAAAACCTATCTTCCAGTCCAGAATTCCCATATTTTAGGGTTCCCATATTTTTTATATGTTTTACATACTACATTTTCGTTCTTTTTCTTTATACTCACCACATTGAAAAATTAGCATTTCTACTACAAAAATAAAACAGACTGAAACAGAGTGTCCAGACCATTCAAGATGAAAGCCATTTAGACCTATTCACATTTCACCAACTGGTTAGCATTCCTGTACAAATATTCTGTATTTATTTTGAAGTTTGTTCAATTAATATTATTGTTCTTCTATTTCCTACAAATGATGTACTTGTGCCATTCCAGCTGAATCATGCATTTTCCAGATGGCAAAACATTCTGAAGAAAGTATTGCAGTGATAGGTCTGGCTAGCAGACTCACCAACTCTTCCTTGTGCAGCTCCACTGGGAATAAATTAGTTTGGGCACGGCCTCCAGGAATGCAGTCAAGATCAAATTTCTCCTTTATTTCTGCAGAAACAACAGATCTGGAGAGAAAGCGCACACTGCACAAACTCTGAGTTTCAACGACTTTTCATTGGAAATTTTCTTTCTTTCTTTTTTTTTTTGTTATACTTTAAGTTCTAGGGTACATGAGCACAACGTGCAGGTTTGTGACATATGTACACATGTGCCACGTTGATGTGCTGCACCCATTAACTCGTCATTTACATTAGGTATGTCAACCAATGCTATCCCTCCCCTCCCTTCCCCACAATAGGACCCGGTGGGTGATGATCCCCTTCCTGTGTCCAAGTGATCTCATTGTTCAGTTCCCACCTATGAGTGAGAACATGCAGAAATTGGTTTTCTGTTCTTGTGATAGTTTGCTGAGAATGATGGTTTCCAGCTGCATCCATGTCCCTACAAAGGACACTAACTCATCCTTTTTTATGGCTGCATAGTATTCCATGGTGTCTATGTGCCACATTTTCTTAATCCAGTCTGTCACTGATGG
>NW_012115300.1:1363863-1364259 GCF_000951035.1 Colobus angolensis palliatus | reverse complement strand
ATGGAATGTTCTTCCATTTGTTTGTGTCCTCTTTTATTTCATTGAGCAGTGGTTTGTAGTTCACCTTGAAGAGGTCCTTCACATCCCTTGTAAGTCGGATTCCTAGGTATTTTATTCTCTGCGAAGCAATTGTGGATGGGAGTTCATTCCTGATTTGGCTCTCTGTTTGTCTGTTACTGGTATATAAGAATGCTTGTGATTTTTGCACATTGATTTTGTATCCGGAGACTTTGCTGAAGTTGTTTATCAGCTTAAGGAGATTTTGGGCTGAGATGATGGGGTTTCTAAATATACAATCATGCATCTGCGAACAGGGACAATTTGACTTCTTCTTTTCCTAACTGAATACCCTTGATTTCTTTCTCTTGCCTGATTGCCCTAGCCAGAACTTCCAAC
>NW_012115300.1:1354233-1355608 GCF_000951035.1 Colobus angolensis palliatus | reverse complement strand
TTCAAAGAACATCTTTATTTCTGCCTTCATTTCGTTATGTACCCAGTAGTCATTCAGGAGCAGGTTGTTCAGTTTCCATGTACTTGAGCGGTTTTGATCAATTTTCTTAGTCCTGAGTTCTAGTTTGATTGCACTGTGGTCTGAAAGACAGTTTGTTATAATTTCTGTTATTTTACATTTGCTGTTTTTTCTCAATTTCTTAATTGAGCCACTGGTCATTCAGGAAAATATTGTTTAATTTCCATGTGTTGGAATGCGTAGTGTCCAAAATTCCTTTTGCTTTTGATTTCTAGTTTTAGTCCATTGTGGTCATAGATGCTTGATAATATTTCAGTTTTTTTTAGTGTTTTAAACTTGTTTTGTGACCTAATGTATGGTCTATCCTTGAGGATGATCCATGTGCTGATGATAAGAATGTATGTTCTCCAGCATTCAATGAAATGTTCTATAAACATCTGTTGGGTTCTAAGTGCAAATTAAGGCTCATGTTTCTTTGCTGTGTTTCTGTCTAGAAGATCCCACAAATGCTGAAAGTGAGGTGTTGACGTCTCCAGCCATTATTGTATTTAGGACCATCTCTCTTTTTAGCTGTAATAATATTAGTTTCCTATACTTGGATATTAATATTTTTCTCTAGGTTTGAGAAGTTCTGTGTTATAAGCATGGGTCCTCCCACGTTGGGTACATACATATTTAAAATTGTGATATCCTCTTGCTGAAATGACACCTTTATCATTATATAATTACCTTCTTTGTCTCTTCAAATAATTTTTGTCTTGACATCTATTTTTTTTGATATAAGTGCAGCTACTTGTGCTTTTTTTTTTTTTTATGGTTTCCATTGACATGGAATACCTTTCTCAAGTCTGTGTGTTTCTAGGTGAAATGAGTTTTTTTGTAGGAAACAGATCACTGGGTCTTTCTTTTTTTTTTTAATTCATTAAGCCATTTTTGGTATCTTTTTATTGGAGAATTTAGTCCATTTACATTCAAAATTATTATTCATAATTAAGGAGTTACTCCTGTTATTTTGTTATTTGTTTTCTGGTTATTTTGTGGTCCTCTCTTCTTTTCTTCCTTCCGTCTTTCTTTCCATGAAG
The DNA here is from genome assembly GCF_000951035.1 of Colobus angolensis palliatus. NCBI lineage: Eukaryota > Metazoa > Chordata > Mammalia > Primates > Cercopithecidae > Colobus > Colobus angolensis. The sequence continues at coordinate 1,354,508 of NW_012115300.1, read as the reverse complement.
GTAATTTTTCTGATGATAAGACTTAATCTCTCCTTTTTATTTTTTTTGTGCCAGTTACATGTTTTTTAATTTGAAGTCACGACAAGACTTGCAGATCCTATCTTATAGCTCTTTATTTAAGCTGATAACAACTTAACAGTGTTTGCACAAACAAAAAGAAAACTAATAAAAACTCTATACCTTTTTTTTTATTATTATTATTTTTTATTATACTTTAAGTTCTAGGGTACATGTGCATAACGTGCAGGTTTGTTACATATGTATACTTGTGCAAT
>NW_012115300.1:1343662-1352348 GCF_000951035.1 Colobus angolensis palliatus | reverse complement strand
TCTGACAAAGGGCTAATATCCAGAATCTACAAAGAACTCGAACAAATATACAAGAAAAAAACAAACAACCCCATCAAAAAGTGGGCAAAGGATATGAACAGACATTTCTCAAAAACTCTATACCTTAACTTTGCCCCTTACTTTTTAACTTTTGTTGTTTTTATTTTTATCTTACCCTAATATCTATGTCTTGAAAAGTTATTGCTTTTTTATTGGTTTATCACTTAAGTCTTTCTACTTAAGATAAGAGTAGTTTACATACAAGAGTCATAGTGTTACAGTATTCTGTGTTTTCCTGTGAACTTACCATTACCAGTGAGTTTTGTACCTTAAAATGATTTCTCTTTGCTCGTTAATATATTTTCCTTTGTGATAGAAGTACTTCCTTCAGCATTTATTGTAGGATAGATCTGTCGTGGATAAAATCCCTCAGCATTTGTTTACTTGGGAAATATCTTCATATGTTTCTCCTTCATATTTTAGGAATTTTTTTCCAGATATACTATTCCAGGGTGTACATGTTTTATCTTTCAGCACTTTAAATATGTCATGCCACTTTCTCCTGGCCTGTAACTTCTCCACTGAAAAGCCTGCTGCCACACATATTAGAGCTCCATTGTATGTTATTGGATTCTTTTTCTCTTGCTGTTTTTAGGATCCTTTGTTTATCCTTGACCTTTGGAAGTTTGATTATTAAAAGCCTTGAAGTAGCTTTCTTTGTATTTAAACTGCTTGGTGTTCTATAACCTTCATATACTTGTATATTAATATTTTTCTCTAGGTTTGAGAAGTCCTGTGTTATAACTATGATGTACTTGGATGTTGATTTTTTTCTCTGGAAGTTCTCTGTTATTATCCCTTTGAACATTTCTCTCTTTGGAAGTTCTCTGCTATTATCCCTTTGAACAATATTTCTACCTCTGTCTCTTTTTCTAACTCCTGTTTAAGGCCAATAACTTCTAGATTTGCCATTTTGAGGCTATTTTCTAGTTCTTGTAGGCATGCTTCATTGTTTTTTATTGTTTTTTCTTTTGTCTCCTCTGATTGTATTTTCAAATAGCTTGTCTTCGAGCTCACTAGATCTTTCTTCTGTTTGATCAATTGTGGTATTAAAATGTTCTGGTGCATTTTTCAGTTTGCCAATTGCATTTTTCAACTCTATAGTCTCAGCTTGATTCATTTTAATTATTTCAATCCCTTTGTTAAATTAATCTGATATAATTCTGAATTCTTTCTCTGCATTATCTTAAATTTCTTTGAATCCCCTCAAAACAGTTATTTTGAATTCTCTGTCTGAAGGATCGCATATCTGAGTTTCTCCAGGATTAGTCCCTGTTGCCTTATTTAGTTTGTTTGGTGAGGTCATATTTTTCTGGATCATCTTAATGCTTGTGGATGTTTGTCTGTGTCTGGGCATCAGAGTTAGGTATTTACTGTAGTCTTTGCAGTGTGGGTTTGTTAGTGCTTGTCCTTCTTGGGAAGGCTTTCTAGGTGTTTGAAAGGATTTTGGTTTCATGACTTAAGCTGCATCTGCTTTAGGGGACAGCCTAAGCCAGTAACACTGTGGTTTTTGCAGACTCGTAGAGTTTACTGTCTTGATGGTCTTGAATAAAATCCAAAAGAATTATGTGGGTTACCAGGTGGAGACTCTTATTCCCCTCTCTTACTTTCTCCCAGACAGAATTTCTGTCACTGTTATGAGCTGCCTGGTACTGGGGGTGAAGTGACACAAGTACCCCTGGGGCCACCATTACTGGGGACTGTGCTGGGTCAGACCTGAATGCAGTATAGCACTGGGTCTTGCCTGTGGCCCACTATAACTACTACCTGGCTACTGCCTATTTGTACTCAAGGCCATGGGGTTTTACAATCAGTAGTTGGTGAAGCTAGCCAGGCTTGTATACTTCCCTTCAGGGTGGTGAATCCCCCCGGGCCCCAGATGGGTCCAGCAGTGCCACCTGAAATCAGACAGTAGAATAAAAAACCCTAGAAGTCAACCTTGTGTTCTACTGTACTGTGGCAGAACTGTCACTAAAGCCACAAGACGCTGTCCTTCCCACTCTTCCCTCTCCTTTCCTTAAGCAGGGAGCCTTACTCTGCAGCCACTGCCATATTTGATGTTCTCTTAAGGCCCAAGGGCTCTTAAGTCAGCTTGTGGTAAATGCTGCCTAACTTGGGACTCACCCTTCAGGGCAGCGGGCTCCCCTCTCAACCAAGGAAGGTCCAGAAGATGCTATCCAAAATTGAAGGCCCGGAATCAGGGATCTCAAGAACCCACTTGGTATTCTACCCTTCTGTGTCTGAGCTGGTAACCAAGGTGCAAGACAAAGTTCCCTCTACTTTTCCCGGCACTGTTCTCAAGAAAAGGATTCTCTCCCCATAGCCATTATAACTGAGAATATGCTGAGTCTCACCTGAAGCCAGATATTCTCAGTCTCACCCAAGGTCAATGGCATACTATTTATGTATTGCTGCTGGTTAGTCAGAGCCCAAGGGCTCTTTAATCAGAAGGTGATGGGTCTGGATGAATCTAGGTCCTTTTCTTCAAGGCAGTGAGTTCCTCTCTGGCCCAGGGTATGTCTAGAAATGTTATCTGGGATCTAGGGCTTGGAATGAGGAACTCATGACTCTGACTGGTGACCTGTCCTGATGTGGTTGAGCTAATATCCAAGATGCAAGACAAAGTCCTCTTACTCTTCCCTCTTCTCTCCTCAAGCAGAAGGAAGGTGTCTCTTTTGGAGCTGTGAGTTGTATAGCCTGATGTTGGGTAAAGGGTGACAGAAGAACTCCCTTAGTTGCCTCTGCTAATGTATCACTAGGTTGTGTGCCTCTCATGTTCACTCTGGGCCAGTTCAGCATTAGGACCTTCAAGTTTATTTAGGGCTCCAGATTACTTTAGTCCATGATGACAGGGCTTGCCTGAACTCAGGCTTTGACTTCTGGAATGGGTGATTCCCCTGTGTCTAGGGCTGGCTTAAATACTCTCTCCATAGGTAAGTGTCAGCTCATTTCAGCCTGGTTTTTTTTCTGCTGTGACAGAGTAGCACTGATTTCAGTGCAACATCTCACAACCCCTGTGCTCATCTTCTTCCAAGCACACAGATTCTCTTTCTGCACAATGCAGTTATGCTGGGGGATGGAGAAGGCATGGGCTTGGTAATTCATGCTGTCTTTCCTACCCTTTTTTAGTGACTCAGCAACATGAATTCAAACCCAGGTGCTGTGAGTGCTCACTTGATGCTTGGATCTTATGAAAGTGCTTTTCTTGTGTGTAGATAGTTGTTAAATTGGTATTCTTATAAGGGGGGTGATGATTGGTGGAGCCTCCTGTTTGGTCTTCTTGCTCTACCCCTCCTCACCTATACACAGTTTTATAATCTGTAAATCTACATTTTATAATCTACCATACATGAATTGGTGAAGGTTTAGATTATATGGATCTGTGAAGTTTTAGGAACACGAAAGTTGGAAATTTAATTTTAGTTAGTTTAGCCATTTGAAATTGCATTTAGTTACTTGTAATAGCCAATTATAGTAGCTTAAATAATCAATGGTTTACTGTCTTGTGATAAAATATCTAAAAGTAGGCTCACCAGTGAGCCATAAAATTATCAATGTCCTAGGTTTCTTCTGATTATCTGTCTTGCCCTTTTTTAATGTGCTCCATCCTTGAGGTTGCTCCATGACTACAACAAGGCTTCTAGAACTCCAGCCATCTTATTTACTTTCTAGGAAAAAAGCAGGGGAAAAGAAGGGGGCAAAAAGGAACTTTCCCTAGTTACATAATCTTCTATGAAATCTATTTTAAAAGAATTTCAGAAGCCTTACCCATTGACTTGTATTTTCATACTACTGATCATACCTAACTGCAAAGGAGCTCATTACCACTTTGAATAAAAACAGATCTGTGTTACTAAAGATGAGAAGAGTGGGTATTGAATAAGCTGATAGCAATCTCTGCCTCAGGTTCTTTCCCTTCTCATTCTGCAAAGCATACCTTTTCCCTCCATTTGATATGTAAAAATAATTTTCCAACGGCCAATTAGGAAGGTGGAAGATATCTACAAGGAGAACTATAAATCACTGCTCAAAGAAATCAGAGATGATGCAAGCGAATGAAAAAAACATTCTATGCTCATGGATAGGAAGAATTGATCTCATTAAAATGGCCATATTGTCCAAAACAATTTATAGATTCAATGTTATTCCTGTTAAACTACCATTGGGATTCTTCACAGAACCAGAAAAAACTATTTAAAATTCATGTGGAACCAAAAAAGAGCCCAAATAGCCAAGGCAATCCTAAGCAAAAAGAACAGAGCTGGATATATACTAACCAACTTCAAACTGCACTATGGGGCTACAGTAACCAACACAGCATGGTACTAGTACAAAAACAGACACATAGACCAATGATATAGAATAGGGAGCCCAGAAATAAGATTGTACAGCTACAACAATCTGATCTTAGACAACCCTGACAACAAAAAGCAATGGAGAGGGGATTCCTTATTCAATAAATGGTGCTGGGAGAACCGGCTTGACATGTGCAGAAGATTGAAATGGGACCCTTTCCTTAAATCTATATGATAGAAAATAAACTCAAGATGAATTAAATACTTAAATGTAAATCCCAAAACTATAAAACCCTATAAAAACGGAAGAGAGAATCATTCAGGACATAGGCATGAGCAAAGATTTCAAGATGGAGATGCCAAAAGCAATTGCAACAAAGGCAAAAATTGACAAATGGGATCTAATTAAACGTAAGAGCTTCTGCACAGAAAAGGAACTATCAACAGAGTTAACGACAACCTACAGAATGGGAAACAATTTTTGAAAACTATGCATCCGACAAAGGTCTAATATCTAGCGTCAAAAAAGAACTTAAACAAGTTTTCAAGAAAAAAAGCATTAAAAAGTGGAAGAAAGGACACAAACAGACACTTTTCAAAAGATGACATACATGTGGCCATAAGCATATAAAAAAAGTTCAACATCACTAATCATTCAAGGAGAGCAAATCAAAACCACAATGCGATGCCATCTCACACTAATCTGAATGGCTATTACTAAAAAGTCAAAACAAAACAAAACAAATGCTGGGGAAGTTGTGGAGAAAAAGGAATGCTTAAACACTTTCGGTGGGAGTGTAAATTAGTTCAACCACTGTGGAAGACAGTGTGGCAATTCCTCAAAGACCAAAGACATAAATACCATTTGATCCAGCAACCCCATTACTGCATATATACACAAAGGAATATAAATTATTCTGTTATAAAGACACATACACTCATATGTTCATTGCAGCACTCTTCACAATAGCAAAGCCATGGAATCAACCTAAATGCCAACTGATGATAGATTGGATAAATGGTACATATATCATAAAGAAAACATGGTACATATGTATCATGAATATTATGCAGTTATAAAAAAAATGAGACCATGTCCTTTGCAGGGACATGAATAGAGCTGGAGGCCATTATTCTTAGGAAACTGACCCAGGAACAGAAAATCAAATGCTGCATGTTCTCACTTATAAGTAGGAGCTAAATGATGAGGACACATGGACACATAGAGGGGAACAACACACAATGGGGCCTATTGGAAGGTGAAGCATGGGAGGAGGGAGAGGATCAGGAAAAATAACTAATGGGTAATAGGCTTAATACCTGGACGATGAAATAATCTTAAAACAAACCCACATGACACAAGTTTACCTGTGTAACAAACCTATGCATGCATCCCTGAACTTAAAATAAAACTTTAAAAAATGGTATTAATCTCTAAAAAAAAATTCCAGGAAAATATTTTAATATAAAAATATGTCTTTAAAAAATTAAAATCACTGTTGTTTAGGCACTCATTTCCATTTGTTTGCTAATTAATATTATAACATCATAAAATTTTAACCCTGAAGAAACATTAACCATTATTGTTTCCATGTGAGCTATTCAAAGCATGGTTCAGATCAGTGCCAACTAACGGACTATTCTTTTTCTTCACTTAAGTATAAAAATTAAGAGTAAGAGTAATCAATACATTTATAGAAATTTGACAGATTAATAATATACATGTATAATTTAATAATTAAGATGATATATTTTGTCTTTTTTATTTCTCTAGTAGTTACTTTTATTGTATTTTACCAAATTATTAATTCATGACACATTGGAAATTTAAAACTAGATAGAAATGGATATTTTCACTTGTAACCTTTTCAGTTTTTAGGCAATAGTGGTAAAGTATATAAGGCTGAGATATGATCCTGTAAATACAATGCGATAATTATAGAATCCATTTTGCTAGATTAACTGTGTAATAATACTGTTAAAATTCAAAATTTTAACTAGCAGTCTTTTAATATCTAAGCATTGCAACATAATAACTTGGCAAAATTTTCACTACATTATAATTATTTATTCATTACATTGTAGTGGAAAAGTATAACCAAATGACTGCTGAAAGTTAGAGTCTCAGAATTGACATTTTGGAAGGAGAAGGTAGGATAACTCATGCTAGATAATTTTGCTATAAAATTCTTGCACAAAAACTATTTCTCTGTAAACTCCAGAATACGTAGTTTATTTGTTCCACAATAACATTAACATATAATGAAGAATCGTTTTTACTGTCATTCATTATCTTCTTACATTTCTATTGAAGTCTATTGATTAGCATGGACATAGCGAGTTTTCAAAAAGTGCAGAATAGTAACTTTGCACTAAACTTTAAGGGATGCATAATATAATTTAAAGTCAAGAACAATTTTTCTATTCTAAATTTAAAATCTGATGACAAAGCAATAAAAATACAACTATTAATTATTCTTAATATGCTCAATTTACATTAAATCATTTATAAACAATATCTCCTAATTCTTCTATCTCCTTTGTTTCAGCACTTTTGAATTGGTAGTATGTTGGGGCCAGAGATATTATTTATAACAAAAACTTCTGCTTGAGTTTGGAGTTATCTGTGCTGAGGTTAACAAGCAAAATAACAGCCCCTTCCACATGATTTGTAGTTTGTGGCACAATATTTGCTTACTTGCCAATAGGATCTTTAGTATCCTTCAGTCTTGAGAAATCTGTTTTTGAGGAATCATGAAAGAAGTAGCAGGTATCTCAGTCATGATCTGAGTAATATTCTTGGGAAAACACAGAAGGCAGGAAGCAGCAAGCAAGAAACCAGACCAGGCTCAGAGAAAGAGTATGATGAGTAATAATATTTACTGTACAAAGGCACAGATACAATCCATCCATTACTTACCATGCTTAGAATTATTGTAGACCCTCAACATATGTCTGCAAATAAACTAGAATAAAAAGTCAAAGACAGAGTTTGGGTGTGGATGGTAGAAGAGATACAATAATAAAGTCTAAGAGGAAGCAATTTTCCTTACTGTACTACAAATTCACTGAGATCATACACAACATCAATTCATTTTTATATCTATGATCTCTACCACATAGAAGTCATAATCAATGCGTGCAAGGAACGAATACATGATTTATGATGGCTTCAATGAAAACAGAAACAGAGAAACAGTATGTTCTAAGTGAAATTGAAGTGGATTTACAGATAAAACAGGAGGGAGAACATGGATAAAATTTCAATGTATGAGGACCCAAGAAGAAATGAAGAGTGAGGACAGTAGGGACAGATGGAGGCAGGGATAAAGACAGATATATGTAAAGTGGTATGTGTGTATCGGTGTTTATAGGTGTTGAAGGAAAGAGTCAGGGTGTAGGGAAAGGTTGAAAACATAAGGGTTAGGCTACTGAATGAGTAAGACCTACAAATTTACAAAATTATATATTCTTAGTTTCTTTTTCAAATTAGGACAAGAATGTTAATAAAACAATAAAACAGCTTGAAATTGTATTATCTAATAATATATGAAGAGATGATTAAAATGCATAGCATAAAATTTGGTTACTTGATGTTCTTCAAACCTATAATTTTGTAAGAACAAAATGAAGTGAGAGATTGCATCCAGAAAAAAATGCTTATTTGCAATAAGTTAAACTAACTAATAACCAAGCCTTCTGAGTTTCCCAACCAAACTCCTTAGAATTATGGACAATAATTTGCAATCAGGTTATCAGAATTCATTTTATAAAGACATGCCATTAAACTCAATAAAATTTAACTGAGTTTTGTAACTTTCCATCGTTAGTAATGAGCCAAGGATAAAGTGGCCAGATCTCTCATTTTATCTAATGAATTTTTTTTAAGGATTAAGGTAGGTATATGTCTAAATGTTATACCTACAAACATAAACATTGATTCTCAGTGTCAGTCAATGCTGGTTCAACATTTAGAGCTCTTCATTTACTCTCACCTGAAGTGTTCTTTGAATACTCATTACTTGTTGATGAAGGTCTCCTTTGTTCATTTACTCATGAACCTAAGGGATATTAAAATGCTATCAAGATAGGTGCAAGTCTCAACAAAGCAAAGTTACAAACAATTAGGACCTGTTAATTTCTCTAGTTTAAGATACCTCCAGCGAGGGGGCGGAGCAAGATGGCCGAATAGGAACAGCTCCAGTCTCCAACTCCCAGAGCGAAGGACACAGAAGACTGGTGTTTTCTGCATTTTGAACTGAGGTACTGGGGTCATCTCACTAGTGAGTGCCGGACAATCGGTGCTGGTCAGCTGTTACAGCCCGACCAGC
>NW_012115300.1:1335078-1338382 GCF_000951035.1 Colobus angolensis palliatus | reverse complement strand
AAAAAAAAAGATACCTCCAGCTACACTTCCCACTTCGAGTGTGCTGTACGACCTGCCTAACTGACACTTTTCTAATCAATTATTCTTTTTTATAACCAATTTTTTTATCCTTCTTTCTCAAATCTCCTCTGTGACAACTTCAACATATATACAATCCCGTTTTCAAAAACACAGGTCATAATAACTCACAGATCTTTCTGAATGCCCCCTTTCTAGGCAGGCTTATCTAAGAGACCTCTTGTTGTGCCTCAGCTCAACATAATACCCAATCATGTTTTATCTCCTCTCCAACCCATACTATTACTAATACTAATATTAACTACTACTACTTCTATTACCACTACCACCATCACCAACACCACCACCTACTAGTGCTACTAACTCCTGCTACTGCTGCCACTGCCATTGCTATAGATTTATCAAAACTCCATTGTAAGCCAGGCATGGTGCCAAACTCTTTACTCATTATAGTCCTGTAAGACAGAACTATACAAATTTTATTCATTTGTATTTTACAGATGATACTGTCAAAGCTGAAATGAGATTACATAAACTGCTAGTAAATGTCGGAGTCTGAATTCAAACACAGGTCTCCTTGGTGCCAAAGCTTGGGTTGTTTCTATTCCATCAAATGACAAAAGGACAAAAAGAACAAAAGGACTGGATTTACCCAGGAATTGGCCAAGACATCAAAGATTTCTGAATTTAGAATCTAGAAAAACATAAGTGTACATGCTGGAATTGACTCAGCCAGCTGGAAAGCAAGAAGGAATGACTTTCTTGGTACAAGATATTCTGTTTTGTTTTTGTTTTTGTTTTTTTTTGTAACACTCTAGTTTACCTGTGGATTATTTAAAATGTAAATATCTCTTTGGGGACAAGATGTTTGGTACATACTGCTCTCTAAGTACTGTAGATATTAAGAAATGGAAAAGCTCACTGAGTCTTATGAAATTCATCACAATCCATGTAGAATTATGCTGGTTTAACAAAGACAAAGCTTTACCGAAGTTTCAAAGGACATTAATTAATGAAAAGAGATTGTACACTTTATGTCTACTTTATTTAATTACACCAAAAGTGTAAGAATTTGAAGTTCATTGTGCCAGTTACTGAAGAATCTGTGAAGTACTGCATTATGAAAAACAACTTCACTTACAGTTAGAAATTATAGAGATGGGAAGAAAGAGATAGGGTAAAACCTCATATTTCTTACCTTATCCAACACAGTGCCTAGTAAAGAAAAGAAAGAAAACATTAAAATTAGAAGGGGCACAGTGAAAGGCCTTAAAATATATTTCTTTTTAAAAAATTAATAAAATCAAATAAAAATAAGTACTTATTTGGTGTAGGCACATAGACAATATATAGTAAGTGTTTGAAAAATATTTGTTAAATAAATACTTTTCACTTGCAAACATATTTTAGCTTTTTGGAAAGATAGAAAGTTGTGTTTAGCCATTTTAGACTTCTCATATACAATTTTATCATTTTAGAGTATGGTTTATAACTTTAAAAGTCACTAAGTCAGTAAGTATTAGAAAGCCTGAACAGACCAATAAAAAATAAAGAAATTGAAGTAGAAATTAAAAATATCTCAACAAAGAAAAGTCCAGGATCAGATGTTTTCACGGCTGAAGTCTACCAAACATTCAAAGAAGAATTATTAGGGGCGGAGCAAGATGGCTGAATAGGAACAGCTCCAGTCTCCAGCTCCCAGCGAAAGAGACACAGAAGACCGGTGATTTCTGCATTTTCAACTGAGGTACTGGGTTCATCTCACTAGGGAGTGCCGGACAATCGGTGCTGGTCAGCCACTGCAGCCCGACCAGTGAGAGTTGAAGCAGGGCGAGGCATCGCCTTACCTGGGAAGTGCAAGGGGAAAGGGAATCCCTTTTCCTAGCCAGGGGAACTGAGACAAACAACACCTGGAAAATCGGTTAACTCCCACCCCAATACTGTGCTGTACCAAGGGTCTTAGCAAACGGGCACACCAGGAGATTATATCCCACACCTGGCCGGGAAGGTCCCATGCCCGCCCATGGAGCCTCCCTCATTGCTAACACAGCAGTCTGTGATCTAACTGCAAGGCAGCAGCGAGGCTGGGGAAGGGGCGCCCGCCATTGCTTAGGCTCAAGTAGGTAAACAAAGCCTCTGGGAAGCTCGAACTGGGTGGAGCTCACAGCAGCTCAAGGAGCCCTGCCTGTCTCTGTAGACTCCACCTCTGGGGACAGGACACAGCTAATCAACAACAACAACAAAGCAGCAGAAACCTCTGCAGCCGCAAATGACTCTGTCTGAGAGCTTTGAAGAGAGCAGTGGATCTCCCAACATGGAGGTTGAGATCTGAGAATGGACAGACTGCCTGCTTAAATGGGTCCCTGAACCCTGAGTAGCCTAACTGGGAGACATCCCCCACTAGGGGCAGACCGACACCCCAAACCTCTCATGGTGGAGTATACCCCTGAGAGGAAGCTTCCAAAGCAAGAATCAGACAGGTACACTCGCTGTTCAGCAATATTCTATATTATGCAGCTCTGCTGCTGATACCCAGGCAAACAGGGTCTGGAGTGGACCTCAAGCAATCTCCAACAGACACACAGCTGAGGGTCCTGACTCTTAGAAGGAAAACTAACAAACAGGAAGGACACCCGCACCAAAACCCCATCAGTACGTCACCATCATCAAAGACTAGAGGCAGAAAAAACCACAAAGATGGGGAAAAAGCAGGGCAGAACAGCTGGAAATTCAAAAAATAAGAGCACATCTCCTCTGCAAAGGAACGCAGCTGATCGCCAGCAACGGATCAAAGCTGGACGGAGAATTACTTTGACGAGATGAGAGAAGAAGGCTTCAGTCCATCAAACTTCTCAGAGCTAAAGGAGGAATTACGTACCCGGCGCAAAGAAACTAAAAATACTGAAAAAAGAGTGGAAGAATTGATAACTAGAATAATTAATGCAGAGAAGGCCATAAACGAACTGACAGAGATGAAAACCATGAAATGAGAAATATGTGACAAATCCACAAGCTTCAGTAACTGACTTGATCAACTGGAAGAAAGAGTATCAGTGATTGAAGATCAAATGAATGAAATGAAGTGAGAAGAGAACCCAAAAGAAGAAAGAAGAAAAAGAAATGAACAAAGCCTGCAAGAAGTATGGGATTATGTAAAAAGACCAAATCTATGTCTGATTGGTGTGCCTGAAAGTGAGGGGGAGAATGGAAACAAGTTGGAAAACACTCTTCAGGATATCATCCAGGAGAAATTCCTCAACCTAGTAGGGCAGGCCAACATTCAAAT
>NW_012115300.1:1333757-1334012 GCF_000951035.1 Colobus angolensis palliatus | reverse complement strand
AAAGAGACTTAGACTCCCATACAATAATAATGGGAGACTTCAACACCCCACTGTCAACATTAGACAGATAAACGAGACAGAAAATTAACAAGGATATCCAGGAATTGAACTCATATCTGCAGCAAGCAGACCTAATAGACATCTACAGAAATCTCCACCCCAAATCAACAGAATATACATTCTTCTCAGTACCATATCACATTTATTTCAAAATTGACCACATAATTGGAAGTAAAGTACTCCTCAGCAAATGTA
>NW_012115300.1:1319590-1328384 GCF_000951035.1 Colobus angolensis palliatus | reverse complement strand
TAGTTCTTTAAGATTCATCATTAAGTTATTAATTTGAAGTTTTTCTTTCTTTGATGTACTCATTTATAGCTATAAAGTTACCTCTTAATGCTTCTTTCTCTGTATCCCATAGGTTTTGGTATGTTGTGTTTCCATTATCATATGTTTCAATAAACTTTTAACTCTTTTTCTCAATTTCTTTTATTATTATTTATTTTACTATTATTATTATTATTATACTTTAAGTTCTAGGGTACATGTGCACAACATGCAGGTTTGTTACATATATATCTGTGCCATGTTGGTGTGCTGCACCCATCAACTCATCAGCACCCATCAACTTGTCATTTACATCAGGTATAACTCCCAATGTCATCCTTCGCCCCTCCCCCCTCCCCATAATAGGCCCCGGTGTGTGATGTTCCCCTTCCCGAATCCAAATGATCTCATTGCTCAGTTCCCACCTATGAGTGAGACCATGCAGTGTTTGGTTTTCTGTTCTTGAGATAGCTTGCTGAGAATGATGGTTTTCAGCTGCATGCATGTCCCTACAAAGGACATGAACTTCATCCTTTTTTATGGCTGCATAGTGTATTCCATGGTGTATATGTGCCACATTTTCTTAATCCAGTCTCTCACTGATGGACATTTGGGTTGATTCCAAGTCTTTGCTATTGTGAATAGTGCTTCAATAAACATACGTGTGTATATGTCTTTATAGCAGCATGATTTATAATCCTTTGAGTATATACCCAGTAATGGGATGGCTGGGTCATATGGTATTTCTAGTTCTAGATCCTTGAGGAATCACCATACTGTTTTCCACAATGGTTAAACCAGTTTACAATCCCACCAACAGTGTAAAAGTGTTCCTATTTCTCCACATCCTCTCCAGCACCTGTTGTTTCCTGACCTTTTAATGATTGCCATTCTAACTGGTGTGAGATGGTATCTCATTGTGGTTTTGATTGACATTTCTCTGATGGCCAGTGATGACGAGCATTTTTTCATGTGTCTGTTGGCTGTATGCATGTCTTCTTTTGAGAAATGTCTGTTCATATCCTTTGCCCACTTTTTGACGGGGTTGTTTTTTTCTTGTAAATTCGCTTGAGTTTTTTGTAGTTTCTGTATACTAGCCCTTTGTCTGATGAGTAGATTGTGAAAATTTTCTCCCATTCTGTAGGTTGCCTGTTCACTCTGATGGTAGTTTCTATTGCTGTGCAGAAGCTCTTTAGATTATTTAGATCCCATTTGTCAATTTTAGCTTTTGTTGCTGTTGCTTTTGGTGTTTTAGACATGAAGTCCTTGCCCATGCCTACGTCCTGAATTGTATTACCCAGGAGAAACTCCAAATACTGTGGGTGCCCAAGCTGTGGAAGTGGGAAAGTGGGATCATCTGTCCATGAACACACATACCAACTGAGGAAACTGAAGGACTAGATCATGGGAGAAGATTCTGACCTTACCTGGATCTGAGTCAATTTAGAGAGCCAAGAGAAATACAGGTGCAGAGCAAACAGTGGGAAAAGCCCTATGGGCTCTCCGGGTTCCCTGGGGAGCCATTTCTGCCTTGTCTCATAGGGGTCCTTGGGGAGGACTACCAGAGGTACTGGAAAAAGACCGCAAGAAGAAGAAAACATCCAGCTAGTATAAAAATACGCACATAGACCAATGGAACACAATAGAGAACCCAGAAATAAACCCAAATACTTACAGCCAACTGATCTTTGACAAAGAAAACAAAAACCTAAAGTGGGGGAAGGACACCCTATTCAACAAATAGTTCTGGGATAATTGGCAAGGCACATGTGGGAGAATGAAACTGGATCTTCGTCTCTCACCTTATACAAAAATCTACTCAAGGACTTAAATATGAGATCTGAGACCTAAAAGTATAAAAATTGTAGAAGATAACATTGGAAAAAAAAAAAAAGGCCTTCAAGACATTGGCTTAAGCAAGAATTTCACGACCAAGAACCCAAAAGCAATTGCAATAAAAACAAAGATAAATAGCTAGAACTTAATTAACTAAAGAGCTTTTGCATGGCAAAAGGAACAGTCCACAAAGTAAACAGACAACTCACAGAGTGGGAGAAAATCTTCAGGATTTATATATCTGAAAAAGGACTAATATCCAGAGTCTACAACAAACTCAAAAAAATTAGCAAGGAAAAACAAACAATTCCATCAAAAAGTAGACTAACGACATGAATAGACATTTTCAAAAGCAGTATACAAATGGCCAACAAACATATGAAAGAACGCTCAACATCACTAAGGATCAGGAAAATGTGAATCAAAACCATAATGCGATACCACCTTACTCCTCTAAGAATGGCCATGAACTAAAAATTGGAAAATAATAGATGTTGACAGGGATGCAGATAAAAGGGAACACTTCTGTGTGGCTGGTGGGAATGTAAACCACTGAAAAAACTATGGAAAACAGTGTGGAAATTCCTTAAAGAACTAAAAGCAGAACTACCATTTGATCCAGCAATTCCACTATTGGATATCAAACCAGAGGAAAAGAAGTCATTATACAAAGGAGATACTTGTTCACACATGTTTATAGCAGCACAATTTGCAATTGCAAAAATATGGAAACAACCCAAATGCCCATCAGTCAATGAGTGGATAAACTGTGGTATATATATGATGGAATACAACTCAGCCATAAAGAAGAATGAATTAATGGCATTCATGGCAACCTGGTGGGATTGGAGACAATTATTCTAAGTGAAGTAACTCAGGAACGGAAAACCACACATTGTATATTATCACTCATAAGTAGGAGCTAAGCTATGAGGAAACAAAGGCATAAAACTGATACAATGGATGTTGGGGACTTAGGGGGAAGGGTGAGCAGGGGGTAAGAGATAAAAGAGTACAAGTTGGGTTCAGAGTATACTGCTTGGGAGATGGGTGCACCAAAATCTCACAAATCACCACTAAAGAACTTACTCATGTAACCAAATACCACCTGTTTTCCAGAAACCTATGGAAATTAAAATTTTTTTTATAAAAGGTCTTACGGTAACTACATTCCATGAAATTAAAAAAAAAATACTAGAAATAAAGGAAAACAGGAAATCTTAGTGGAGAAATAACAAATATGTAAAACAACAAAAGGAAATTTTAGAGCTAAAAATTAATATCTGAATGAATGAAATGAATTAGATAACCTGAATAACAGAGTTCAGATAAGGTAGCAATGAACTCAGGAACTTGCAGATTAAACAGAAATTACCGAGAAGAAAAGTGTTTAAATGAATAGAGCCTAAGAGACCTGTGGGATAATATTAAAAAGTCTAACATGCATGTAGTTAGAATGTCAGAAGTCAAGAAAAGACTAAAGGAGACAAATATTTTAAATAATAGGCAACAAATTCCCAAATCCTATGAAAGACATACATTTACAGACCAAGAAGATTAGTAAACTTTAAATAAAATTAATTATTTTTAATGTCTAGAAACACCATAATCAAAGTACTGAAATTCAAAGCTGAAGAAAAAGTCCTGAAGGTAGCTACAGAAAAGCAACATGTAACATACAAGGGAACAACAATTTGTACTTCTCAGATTTCTCATCAGAAACCACATAGACTATAAAACAATAGAACAATATCTCAATAAGTTGTTGAAAGAAAATAAAATTTCATATCCAGTGACAATATCCTTTACGAATAAAAGCAAAATAAAGTTAAGATAAAGGAAAGCTAAGAGGATTAATCACCAACAGATCTACTCTATAAGAAAAAGCAAAGGACATCTTCAGGATGAAGACAAGTAATACCACAGGAAAACCAAGATCTTCACAAATAAAAGAACATCAGAAATGGTTAATATCTGCATGTAAGATTGTCTTCCTGTTAAAGTTCTTTCTAAGATACATATTTGTTTAAAATACTTAATTTTATTTTTATCCTAGTTGAAAGAGCTTTAACGACATTTTTGAGACAACTGGAGAAATGTGGATATGGACTGGATATTAGATAATATTGAATTACTTTTAATTTTTGTATAGGATAATAGTATTGTGATTGGAGAATGCCCTTATTTATATACATACGTTGAGGTGTTAAGGGATATAAGAAAGAGAGCACGTGTAAATGTGGCATGCTAATAACTGGTGCAATTAAGGACATAGGGTGTTTATTGTCCAGATTTTTCACTTATTCAAAAAAAATAGTTGTGGTGGAAACTAACCCTTTGATGAATTTCTAACACATATTGACTAAAATTTTGGAAAAGTGTGAGGAAATGAACTCAATATATTTGACAATTTTGAAGACTTATACTTCACCTACAAATCATTAAATGAGGAGAGTGAGCCAAGGTAAGCATAAAAGGGCAGGTAGCAATTGGAATCTAAGATAAGCATTTTAGAAACATTTTTTATAAGTGTGATGTGAAGGCACTAGAAAAACTTAAGTCGTGGAGTGACATGTCCTAATTCACATTCTAAAAAAATCACTCTTAGCCGGGCGCGGTAGCTCACGCCTGTAATCCCAGCACTTTGGAAGGCGGAGGTGGGTGGATCACGAGGTCAGGAGATAGAGACCACGGTGAAACCCCGTCTCTACTAAAAAAAAAATACAAAAAAAAGAAATTAGCTGGGTACGGTGGCAGGTACCTGTAGTCCCAGCTACTCAGAGGCTGAGGCAGGAGAATGGCGTGAACCCAGGAGGCAGAGCTTGCAGTGAGCCGAGATGGCGCCACTGCACTCCAGCCTGGGCGACAGAGCAAGACTCCATCTCAAAAAAAAAAAAAAAAAATCACTCTGGTTATTCAGAAAACAGTGAATTTGTCGGGGTAAGATTAGAATCAATCAGATTTTCTAGAATCTTATTGAATTAGCATATGAAAGCAATAATGTCAGCTAGGGTGAGGCTGTTCATCTTAGAGATGGAGCAAATTGTTCTGACCAAAGGTGTAGTTTAGACATAAAGTGACAGTACTTGCTAATGAATTAATTGTATTAGGGTAAAAGGGAAGGAGAATAATCAAGAATAATGCTGAGCGGAAAGGGGTGCCAGTGACTGAGATGGTGTAGTCTGTCAGAGCACTAGTTTAAGATGGCCAAAGAAGAGTCTGATTTTGGCCATGTTATGATTCAGATGTATGTTAAGGATCTAAGTGGAGAGGTCAAGTGGGCAGTTCATATATGAAACTGGAGTTCTGGGAAGGACTAGGACAATGATATTTGGGAGATGCTGTTACACAGATGATATCACAGTCGTAGGATTGTGTACAATTATTCAGAAATATGAAGCAGATACATAAAAAAGAGACTGAGAAGAAGTCTGAGGTGGGAGAAAACCATAAAAGATTGTGTCATACACGCCAATGGAAAAATAAAGGAAGTGGTCAGGGATAAAATGCTACTAAAAGCTCAGGAAAGTTAAGAGCAGAGAAATGTCTCCTACATGAGGCAAACTTATTGCTATTTCTATGCTTGTCAATGAGGTCTTAGAGTGGTGATGACAGAAGTCAGAAAGGGACAGATAAATAAAATAATATCAGATGAGAAATTGGGGGCAAAAAGGACAGTGTCTAGAGTAGAAGGTGGAATTCCCATTGCAATTACAAAAATCCCAAATCTTTTCCAATGGCCTATCAGAACTTACATGGTCTACAGTCCTGATATGGTTTGTCTCTGTGTCTCCACCCAAATCTTATCGCAAACTGTAATCCCCATGTGCTGATGGAGGGACCTGCTGGGAGGTGATTGGATCATGGAGGAGGTTTCTTCCATGCTGTTTTCATGGTAGTGAGTTCTCACAAAATCTGATGGTTTTAAAAGTGTGGCACTTCCTAACTCTCTCCTTCTCTCCTGCTGCCATGTAAGACATGCCCTGCTTCTCCCTCACCTTCCACCATAACTGTAAGTTTCCTGAGGCCTCCCAGCCATGCCAAACTGTGAGTCAATTAAACCTCTTCTATGTAGAAATTAACCAGTCTCAGGTAGTATATTTATAGCGTGTGAGAATGGACTAACACACAGAATTGGTAGGCAGTGAGGAACTGCTCTAAATATAAACTGAAAATATGGAAGTGACTTTGGAACTAGGTAGCAGGCAGAGGTTGGAACACTGTGGATGGCTCAGAAAGAGACAGGAAAAGGTGCAAAAGTTTGGAACTTCCAAAGGACTTGTTGAATGGTTTTGACCAAAATGATAATAGTGATATGGATGATAAAGTCTAGGCTTAGGTGGTCTCAGATGGAGATGAGGAACTTGTTGGGAACTGGAGCAAAGGTTACTCATGCTATGCTTTAGCAAAGAGATGGGTGGCATTTTGCCCCTACTCCAGAGATCTGTGGAACTTTGAACTTGAGAGAGATGATTTAGGGTATCTGGCAGAAGAAATTTCTAAGCAGAAAAACATTCTAGAGGTTACCTGACTTATTCTGAAAGCATTTGGTTATATTTGTTCACAAAGAGATGGCTTGAAATTGTAATTTATGTTTAAAAGGGAAACAGAGCATAAAGGTTTGGAAAATGCAGCCTGACCATGTGGTAGAAAAGAAAAACTCATTTTATGGGGAAGAATTCAAGCCTGCTACAGAAATTTGCATAAGTAACAAGGAGCTGAACGTTAATAGCCAAGATCATGGGGTTTCCAGGGCATGTCAGAGACCTTCACAGCAGCCTCTCCCATCACAAGCCTAGAGACTGAGAAGGGAAAAATAATTCTGTGAGTCAGATTCAGGGCCCAACTGCTCTGTGCAGCCTCAGGACTCAGTGCCCTGGTCCCAGCCACTCCAGCTCCAGCCATGGTTAAAAGAGGCCAATTTACTGGAGGCTGTTACTTCAAAGGGTGCAAACCCCAGGCCTTGGTGATTTCCATGTGGTGTTGGACTAGCAGGTGCACAGAAGTTAATAATTGAGGTTTTGGAACCCCCCCCTCAAGATTTCGGAGGATGTATGAAAATACCTGGATGAGCCGGGTGTGATGAGTCATGCCTGCAATCCCAGCACTTTGGGAGGCCAAGGTGGGTGGATAACCTGAGGTCAGGAGTTCAAGATCAGCCTAGCCAACATGGAGAAACCCCATCTCTAGTAAAAATACAAAAATTAGTCTGGTGTGGTGGTGGACACCTATAATCCCAGCTAATCAGAAGGCTGAGGCAGGAGAATCTCTTGAACCTGGGAGGTGGAGGTTGCGGTGGGCCGAGATCACATCACTGCATTCCAGCCTGGGCAACAGAGCTAGACTCTGTCAAAAAAAAAAAAAAAAAAAAAAAGGAAAATGCCTTGATGTCCAGGAAGAAGTCTGCTGCAGGGTCAGAGCCCTCATGGAGAACCTCTGCTAGGGCAGTGTGAGAGGGAAATATGAAATATGGGGCTGGAGCCCCAACACAGAGTTGCCACTGGGCACTGCCTACTAGGGCCACTGTCTTGCAGATCCCAGAAAAATAGATACACCAATATCTTCCACCATGCACCTCAAAAAGTTGCAGGCACTCAACAACAGCCCATGAAAGCAGCCAGGGAGCTGAACCCTGCAGAGCCACAGGGGTGGAGCTGCCTAAGGCCTTGGGAGCCCACTCCTTGTATCAGCATGCTCTTGATGTGAGACACGGAGTCAAAGGAAATTTTGGAGCTTTAATATTTAATGACTGCCCAGCTGGATTTCAGACTTGCATGTGGCCTGTGGCCCCTTTGTTTTGTCCAATTTCTCCCATTTGGAATTGGAACATTTACCCAATTCCCATACCCCTATTATATCTTGGAAATGACTAACTTTCTTTTGCTGTTACAGGTTCCTAGGCAGAAGGACTTGCCTTGTCTCAGATGAGACTTTGGACTTGCACTTTTGGGTTAATGCTAGAATGAGTTAAGAACTTGGAAGACTGTTGGGAAGGCATGATTGGCTTTGAAATGTGAAAAGTACATGAGATTTGGGAGGGGTCAGGCAGAATGATATGGTTTGGCTGTGTCCCTACCCAAATCTCATCTTGAATTGTAATCCCCATGTGTCAAGAGAGAGATCTTATGAGAGGTGATTGGATCATGGGGGTGGTTTCCTCCATGCTGTTCTTATGATAGTGGGTGAAGTCTCAAGAGATCTGATGATTTTAAAAGTGGTAGTTTCACCTGCACTTGCTTGCTCTCTCCTGCTGCCTTGTGAATACGTGCCTTGCCTTGCTTTCCCTTCATCTTACAACATGATTCCAAGTTTCCTGAGGCCTCCCCAATCATGCAGAACTGTGAGTCAATTAAACCTGTTTTCTTTATAAATTACCCAGTCTCAGGTAGCATCCTTATGGTAGTATGAGAAGAGACTAATACAACACCCACTCCCACTTTCATTTACTACTTTTCAGTAAAATCTATGTTATCTCTGCCTCTCCAAATCTTCAAAAAAACTTTTTTGCCTTTCTATTATAGGGCCTGTGCACTTGTTTTTCTGCTATTTCTTTTGCTTGGAATGTTTTTTTAACCAGCTCCATTTAACTGACTTTCTTTTATAGTCATTACTAACTCAGCTCAAAAGTCATCTCCAAGAAGGCACTATCTAGCCTTCTCACTTAAAATGGCTCACAGCCACCCTATCCATTACCCGATTTTTCTTCTTTGCAACACACATCACTATGTAAAATCCATGCATTTATCTGTGTTTCTAACTATAATTGGATGGTACATTTTACAAGGGCAACAGTGTTGTCTGTGCTGTTTACCCTGGATCCTCAGTCCCTGGTATATAATAAAAAGTCAATTAATAATGTTGGGTAAATTGATGCATGGAAGCAAATGTGAATCAACCATTAAATTCAACTGTTTTCTTTGTTTTTTTTTTTTTTGAGACG
>NW_012115300.1:1311169-1318231 GCF_000951035.1 Colobus angolensis palliatus | reverse complement strand
TTTTGAGGAGTCTTGCTCTGTCACCCAGGCTGGATAGCAGTGATGCCACCTTGGCTAACTGCTAACTGCAACCCCTGTCTCCCGGGTTCAAGCAATTCTCCTGCCTCAGCTTCTAGAATAGCTGGGATTACAGGTGTGCACCACCACATCCAGCTAATTTTTGTATTTTTTAGTAGAGACGGGGTTCCACCATGTTGACCAGGCTGGTCTCCAACTCCTGACCTCAGGTGATCCATCCACCTCGGTCTCCCAAAATGCTGGCATTACAGGCACAAGTCACCACACAGGGCCCAGATACCTCTTTTAAAAAGCCAAATGCTTTTTACCTAAATAATTTTATAAGTATTTTTATTCTTTCTAACTGGTCTGACAATATTTTTAAAATATTACCTAATTATTTGGAAATATAAAAAAGTATTTATTGGCTGGGCATGGTGGCTCACACCCAAAGTAATCCCAGCAGTTTGGGAGGCTTAGTTGAGAGGATTGCTGGAATCCAGGAGTTCAAACCAGACCTGGTAACATAGCAAGACCCTATCTCTACCAAAAATAATAATAAATAAATTATCCAGGTGTGGTGATGCATGCCTGTAGTCCCAGCTACTCAGGAGGCTGAAGTGTGAGGATCTCTTGAACCCAGGAATTTGAGGCTGCAGTGAACTATGATCATGCTACCATGCTCCAACTATAGCAACAGAGAGAGGCCCTGTTTCAAGAAATAAAATTTAAAAATGTTTATTCATATCCTTTGCCCAGTTTTTGATGGGGTTGTTTTTTTCTTGTAAATTTGTTTAAGTTCTTTGCAGATTCTGAATATTAGTCCTTTGTAAGACGGATAAATTGCAAAAATTTTCTCCCATTCTGTAGGTTGCCCGTTCACTCTGATGATAGTTCCTTTTGCTGTGCAGAAGCTCTTTAGTTTAATTGGATCCCATTGTCTATTTTGACTTTTGTTGCCATTGCTTTTGGTGTTTTAGTCATAAAGTCTTTCCCCATGCCTATGTCCAGAATGGTATTGCCTAGGTTTTCCTCCAGGGTTTTTATGGTTTTAGGTCTTACATTTAAGTCTTTAACCCATCTTGAGCTCATTTTGGTATAAGGTGTAAGGAAGAGATCCACTTTCAGCTTTCGGCATATGGCTAGCTAGTTTTCCCAGCACCATTTATTAAATAGGGATTCCTTTCCCCATTGCTTGTTTTTATCAGGTTTGTCAAATATCAGATGGTTGTAGATGTGTGATGTTACTTCTGAGGCCTCTAATCTGTTCCATTGGTCTGTATATCTGCTTTGGTACCAGTACCATGCTGTTTTGGTTACTGTAGCCTTGTAGTATAGTCTGAAGTCAGGTAGCATCATGCCTCCAGCTTTGTTCTTTTTGCTTAGGATTGTCTTGGCTATGTGGGCTCTTTTGGTTCTATGAGAAATTTAAAGTTGTTTTTTCCAATTTTGTGAAGAAAGTCAGTGGTAGTTTGATGGGGATAGCATTGAATCTATACTTTGGGCAGTATGGCCATTTCACAATATTGATTCTTTCTATCCATGAGTATGGAATGTTTTTCCATTTGTTTGTGTCCTCTTCTATTTCCTTGAGCAGTGGTTTGTAGTTTTCATATACACTATCAAATACTAGGCAGCTATAAAAAAGGGTTAGTTCATGTCCTTTGCAGAGACATGGATGAAACTGGAAACCATCATTCCCAGCAAAGTAACACAAGAACAGAAAACCAAACACCTCATGTTCTCACTCATAAGTGGGAATTGAACAATGAGAACACATGGATACAGGGAGTGGAACATCACACACTGAGGCCTGTCGGAGGGCAGGGGTACTGGGGAGGGATGGCATTAGGAGAAATACCTAATGTAGATGACAGGTTGAGGGATGCAGCATCCATCATGGCACGTGTATACCTATGTAACAAACCTGCATATTCTGCACATGTAACCCATAACTTAAAGTATAATGATAAAAAAAAGAATAATATGCAATATGGAATAATATGCAATATGAAATAGTAACATGATTATAATAAATAATATTCTAATTGAAATTGCATTCCTTCAGAATAAAATATAATCGATTGACCTATCAATTGTGCCTCCTTATGAGCTCTAGCAAAGAAGAGAATATACCATCTATTGAAAGAGAAGAAAACTGAAGTAGAAGGAAATATAGCTCATATTAGGTCTCTCTCTTTTGTATTGGCGTTTATTATAAAATACTTGAGGAAAAAAATCTGTGCTATTAAATGTCTTTTTTACAATGATATCAAACACTATTGATTAAACAATATACCAGCTAAAAAAGAGAAATGTAAGAAGTTATAATGAGGGAGAGAGAGATAAATTACACTGTTTCTACTCTGCATTCCATGAATAAGGGAACATTTTGTTCCTGATATGCATTTTAAAATCCCTCTGGCAATTGTTCTTTCATGGGCAATCTACCAATATTCAAACATTTTATGGTCTTCAGTGCTCTCCAAAAGATTCCTTTAAACCACTATGTTCTTCAAAAGAGGTTAGCCCCTTCACAGTCCCCTGCTTGGCTCTGGATGCAGTTAAAACAAGATAAAGAGGAACAGAATTAGGATGACTGATCTGATACACCTATTAAAGCCAAACCAGATGGTCCCCTGCCTGCTTTGTAGCCCATGTTGTTCATCATCAGATTATTTTACTCTCATGTCTGAAATCTTTTTGTTTCTCATAAATTTTAGAATAAAGCCAAATCCCTTGCCATAGTCCACAGGACTCTACACCATCCAGCTCCTGACTACTTCTACATCATCTCTTTCTTGCTTCCTGTTTTATTAGACCTCATATGCCTAGATTTCTTCCTCTCCCACACATTTCCAATCTTGACTCCATCTCTGGGTGTTTACGCTGGGTGTTCCTGCCTCCGGGTGTTCGCACTCTACTTAGAGCAGTTTCTCTCATATTTTCACCAGCCTAACTGCCTTTCATATTTTAGGCTTTGGATTAGATAGACCTCCTCAAGGATACCTTTCCTATCATTACATTTAAAGCACTGCCTCCTCCAGTCATTCACTCCCCATATTCCACTCCTCACCTTTATTTTTGTGATAACTCTGAAAGCTATTTGAAATCTCATCATTTTTAATAACTGTCTACCTGCTTTCTTTCTGCCTTCCCTCACTGGAATAGCAGCTCCATGAGAATAGAGACTGCCTATGTTGCTTATTTGGCATGTAGTATGTGCTCGACAAATAAATAAATGAATGAAAAATGAAAAAATCAAACAACCTCTCTCTCAGCCTCAAATTCAATATATTGGCTGAAAGTCTAAGGAGTAACCAATCACCTTGAGGTGTTTTGTGCATATGTTTATATAAATACTGGCTTTTAAAAAATTTATAAAACATATCTAACCTAAGATAAGATTTTTCTACCTATAGTTACTTATATTTAATGCCCTTTAATTTGCTATACAAATTATTCACTTTCTATAAATCTCTTGTTTATTCAAGGATTTAACTATACAGTACTCCATTTTATCTGCAATTTTGCTTTTTATAGTTTCAGTTACTGCAGTCAACCATACTCTGAAAATATTAAACAGAAAATTATAGAAATAAATATTCATAAGCTTTAATTGACTACTGCTCTGAGTAGCATGATGAAATTTTGTGCATCCCACTCAGGATGTGAATCAGCCTTTGGTTAAGCACATCTGTGCTATAGACATGTCCCACCTGTTAAGTGACTTAGTAGCCATCATGGTTACCAGATCAACAGTTGAGGTATCAGAGTGCTTGTGTTCAAGAAACTTACTCATGGACCCAAAGCACAAGAGTAGTGATACTGACAATTCAGATATGCCAAAGAGAAACTAGAAAGTACTTCCTTTAAGTGAAAAGATGAAATTTCTCGGTGAAGAAAGAAAAAAAATATATGCTGAGATTGCAAAGATCTATGGTAAGAACCACTCTTCTATCTACAAAAGTATGAAAAAAACAAACAAAAGACAAAAAGAAAGTTGTGCTAGTTTTGTTGTTGTACCTCAAACTGCAAGTTATAGGTACAAGGTGTGATAAGTGATTAGTTAAGATGGAAAAGGCATTGAATTTGTGGGTGGAAGACATGAACAGAAAATGTGTTCTGATTAATGGGAACGTATTGCATCAGAAAGCATTGAGGCTAAGCTGAATGAAGACTTTAGCAAAGAATTCACTACACTGAGTGACACCAAGCCATTTACTGCAAGTAAAGGATGAAGGATAGTTACACAGATTCAGGACTACAGAAGGTCAATAGTAGCCTGATGCTGCATCACAATGCTGCCATTTACCTCACTTCATCATGTAGGCATTGTATCATCTCACATTATCACAAGAAGAAGGGTGAGTGCAGCACAAGAAGATATTTTGAGAGAAAGAGAGACACCACATTCACATAATGTTTAGCACAGTATATTGTTCACATTTTCCTATTTTATTATTAGTTATTATTTTATTAGTGTTTCATTATTTACTGTGCCTAATTTATACATTAAACTTTATTTTAGGTATTTATTAATGGAATAAAACATAATACATGTAGGATTCAGCACTGTTCATGGTTTCAGGCATTCAGTGGGGGTCATCCTCCCCTAGAAAAGAGAGTACCATTGTATATTATATGTATCATTTCTACAATTATTTAATATGTCAATGACAGTAAGGAAATATTACACTCTATTAATCAAGGAGCATTAGAGATTAAGAAAGAATAAGATTAAAAGCAAAGGTTGAAATTAAGAGTACAAGAGAAAAGGGACATACACAGTAACATTTCTATTCTGTCTTACTATGCTTATATTTGTAGATAAATGAACACATAAATATATATGTGAATGTATAAACACACACATGTCATACATACATATGTATACATATATGTATGTATGTATACTGACCATGAAAATTGTATGAAAGCATCATCAAATGGCATAGAGTGATTTAAGAAAAAATTACATTAACATTTTTGGTAACAAGTCAGACTGTTTTTTTGAGACAAGAGGTCTCACTCTGTTACCCAGCCTGAAGTACAGTGCTGTGATCTCGGCTCACTGAAACCTGTGCCTCCAAGTCCCAAGAGATACTCATGCCTCAGCCTCGTGAGTAGCTGGGACTATAGCAGTATGTGTCACCATATTCAGCTAATTTTTGTATTTTTAGTAGAGATAGGGTTTTGTCATGTTGGCCAGGCTGGTCTCGAACTCCTAGCCTCAAGTGATCCACCCACCTCAGCCTCCCAGAGTGCTAGGATTATAGGCATGAACCACCACAGCAGTCTAAATAATTTTAAATGATACTGAAAGTAGTTTTGTGGGAGGAAAAAACCAGCTCCTTTTCTTATATAAAAATATTATGTATATCAATCACAAAATTATTAAATATATTTGAATGCTGATTTAATATAGTACAATGGTAGCCCTCTATAATTATCAGTATTTCAAATTTAAAATGGAAGCAATAAACATTTATTTTGCCTCCGTTACCATCAACATAGCATAAGATTATTTCGTATTTTTCCCTCCACCCTCTAGTACCTGGAGGAACTCTTAATACTGAGACTGAATGAAGATAGTAAAAAACCAAACCCAAGGCCAAAGATAGTCTCTCTAGGAGTGAGTTAAGCCAGTTGTGACCATTTAGGTTTAGATTTAGTTTATTGAGGAGGGAGTTTAGGTTTAGTTTATTGTGGTTTTTTATCCTTTTTAAGAGCAAGAAAAATGTAATTTATAATTTATGATTCCATCTCTCTGTCAGTGCCTCCAATGATGTCTCCACCCAAGCCCATTCTGTGCCAAAATGAAGCTCACAGTAAAAATACTGGCACTGGATCCTTGCCCTTACTCAGAACTTGCTCTCATCTGTGGCTCCTTATTTCTATTCAGTGGCTTCCATCTGGGTTTTGCCTCTCTGTCCTGTCAGATTACCATGTGAAAGGAGCTATTCACCTGGCTTTTCATTCCCATATTGTTTCTAGACACATCTTTGGATCAGGACTATCTCCCTGCCCTGTGGTCTCAGGCCAGGTTTGGCTGACAGGCCCAGCAAGAGTTTCCAGCTAATCAGGGAGAGAAAAGCAAGTCATATTTAAACCCTAAGGTGATGAAATCAGAAAATTTTAAACTCAGCAATCATTGCTGTTACTTGGAGAAACAGTAGCATTTAGCCCAATTTGTCCTTCTGATCATCGTAGGTTAAATTAGGTAGAGTCAATAAAATGGAGAAGGTGAAATTTCAGCTAAACCTTAAGGAAGGGTAGAATGAAGTCAAGCATAAAAGACGAATAATGCATGTCAGATGGCAGTAAATAATTTGGCCAAGGCACAGCATGGGCAAAATACATACAACAGACAATCTTGGGAAAACAGCCTCTTTCAAGTTTGCAAAACTAAGGTTGACCAATTGATGAGACATTTTGAATGCTGCCTTTTTCATACTCTTGTACATTGTATTTTGCTTTTTCCAAATGGTTGTCTGAAGACCACCTGTATTACACTCACCATATAAACCTACTATATATAAGTATCTCTGACAGTGAAGGCAGGGGATCTGGCTTTATCAAGTTCACCAGTTCATTTGTGTTTAAGAAAAAATACTATCAAGTAATCAGTTGTAAACATTTTTCTTAGCAATCAACCATCATATGTTGAAACTTAGTGTATAAAACAAAAGCCCTATTTGTATGGTGTATGTGTGTGTGTGTGTGTGTGTGTGTGCGTGCGCGCACAAGCGTAGGGAGCTCTTGGTGCCCCAGAAGCTCTCTGTTATTTTTTTAATTGCTGTAATTAATTGGGAAATCACAAAGGAGCCTTTGGATGACAGTGAGGTGTTTAGAAGCCTCACCAGTCGTGAGTTTGTGAAACAGATTTGAAGACAAAGAGACTCAAGGTGAAAGAAAAGAAAAAAGAAAAGAGAAGAGAAGAGAAAAAGGAAAAGGAAAAGGAAAAGAAGGAAGGAAGGAAAAGAAAGAAGAAAGGAGAGGAAAGGGGGAAGGAAGGAGGGAGGGAGGGAGGAAGGGAGGAAGGAAGGAAGGAAGGAAGGAAGG
>NW_012115300.1:1302582-1311097 GCF_000951035.1 Colobus angolensis palliatus | reverse complement strand
GAAAGGAAGGAAGGAAGGGAGGAAGGAAGGAAGGAAAAGAAAGAAGAAAGGGGGGAAAAGGGAAGAAGGGAGGAAGGAAGGAAGGAAAGAGGGAGAGAGAGAGAAGGAAGACAGAGAGGGAAAGGGAGTGAGGGAGGGAGAGAGGGAGGAAGGAAGGAATGAACGAACGAATGAACAAAGGAAGGAAGGAAGGAAAAGAGGGAAGGAGGGAAAGAAATAAGAAAGGAGGGGGGAAGGAAGGAAGGAGGGATGCAGGGAGGAAAGAAGGAAAGAATAAGCTCTATCTCAGTAAGAACAGCAAGCTTTGTGTCATTTTAACCTGCCCAAGTCCCATCCTTATTCTTCAGCTTCGTAGTAGCCTTGTAAAACAACAACCCATACTCTGTGAGAACCAGCAGCCTGCAAGTCACCTAAAGAAGGAGACCAGAGCTCTTTCAAAATCTGAAATAACCTCAAATTCCCAAAGAATTGTCATTATTTAACTTCTCTGGTCATTCACTAAAACATCTTACTTGCAAGGCTATCTGCATTTGACCTGACTCAGAGTTCAGCCAGTATGAAAATCCTTCCCTTTCTCCCTTCCTGCTCAAAAGCCTTTCCCTGTAGTGTTGTTATCAAAATCAATTATAGGCAACTATTTACTTTGTGGTTACCTTTGTGGACAGGCACTGGGGGAAATCTTAGACTAACCAAACTGTTTTAAAAAGAAAAGCAGAGGAATGAGATGGCCATAGGAGAGATCTGAAGTGCTTTGATGTATTCCTGAAAATCTAGCCTAGGCCACATGAGTGTAGGGATATGCTCATGACCAGTGCTACGTGCATTTTTAGGAAATACCTGAGAATGCTCTAAGCTCTGACTTCAGACTGGCATTGAGGCTCTATGCAATCAGGAAGTGAAGGATAAGGTTGAGTTGTCAGTTGCCTGGCTGAGTGTTGAAGTGTACTCAAAATGCATACAGAGCCCCATTTCAAAGACTGAGAGACTTTTTGGTTCCAGGTATTTAAGGACATCTAAATAACTAATGGATAAATATAGAAGACAGTATACATGTATTTTTGTTTGCAATTCATTCTTTTTCTATATTATTTAAAAAAAAACACCATAATGAAATAATTCTAGATTTAAGTTAGCAGGCACACAATGTATAAAGATGCAATTCGTGACAATAACAGCATAAAGGATGTGGGGGACTGAGCTATCTAAGAGCAGTTTTGTATACTATTGAAATCAGTTAATATTAAACCAAACTGCATTTGCATAAATTAAGATATTAATTGTAATCCCTAAGACAACCACTAAGAAAATAAGTAAAAATATATATAGTACACAAAACAACAAGATAATTAAAATGGTACAATAACAAATATATATTGAAGACAAAATACAGCAGTAATGGAGAAAGAGAAGAACCAAAACACATTAAGACATATGGAAAGCAGATAGCAAAAAGGCAACACCATTCAGGACATAGGAATGGACTAAGATTTCACGATAAAAATGCCAAAAGCAATTGCAACAAAAGCCAGAATTGACAAATGGGATCTAATTAAACTAGAGCTTCCACACAGCAAAGGAAACTATCAACAGAGTGAACAGACAACCTACAGAATGGGAGAAAATTGTTGCAAACTATGCATCCAACAGAGGCCTAATATCCAGCATCTATAAGCAACTTAAACAAATTTACAAGAAAAAAAACAAACAACCCCATTAAAAAGAAGGAAAAGGACATGTACAAAAACTTTTCAAAAGAAGACATACATGCAGCCAACAATAATATTAAAACAAGCCCAACATCACTGATTATTAGTGAAATGCAAATCAAAACCACAATGTGATATCATCACACAACAGTCAGAATGGCTATTATTAAAAGGTGAAAAAACAAAAGATGCTGGCAAGGTTGTGGAGAAAAAGAAATGTTTATACATTGTTGGTGCAAGTGTAAATTAGTTCAACCATTGTGGAAGACAGTGTGGCAATTCCTCAAAGACCTAAAAATAGAAATACCATTCAATCCAGCAATCCCATTACTGAGTATATACCCAAAGTAATATAAATCTTTCTATTACAAAGACGCATGCATGCATATGTTCATTGCGCACTATTCACAATAGCAAAGACATGGAATCAACCTAAGTTCCCATTGATAATAGACTGGATAAAACAATGTGGTACATATACACCATGAAATACCATGCAGCCATAAAAATAACAACATCGTGTTGTCTGCAAGAACATAGATGGAACTGGAGGCCATTATCCTTAGCAAACTAACGCAGGAAGTGAAAACCAATACTACATATTCTCACTTATAAGTGGGAGCTAAATGAGAACACATGGACACAGTGGGGAACCACACATACTGGGGCATATCAGAAGGTGAAGGGTGGAAACAGGGAGAGAATCAGGAAAAATAACTAGTGAGTACTATTCTCAATATCTTGGTAATGAAATAACCTGTACAACAAACCCCCATGACACAAGTTTACCTACCTAAACACCTGTACATGTACCTTGAACTTAAAATAAAAGTTAAAAAGAAGAAATAAAAAATAAAGAAAATGTCAAAACAAGTTAAAAGAAATTGAGGACATATCAGAGCAATAAAGAAAATAGGATTGGCATAAACCAGAATTAGAAAAACTCATAAATGAGAACAAAGGAGACAAAGATCTGCAGAGGAATATAATAAAAGAATTCAAAAATTACTTCACAATTGAAGAACAAATTGAAAATAACACTAAAGCAAATAAAAATAATGAAGTGACAAAGAGAAGGAGATATGGAAAGAACATAATTGAAAAATAAATAATGAAAGTGATTAAAAGAATTTGAGAGAAAGTGCCAGATAGACAACTTGTAAAAAGACTCAATATATGCATAACAAAAGTCACCAAAGATGAAATCTAAAGCAATAGGACAGAATAAATACTAAACATTACAACCAAAGAAAATTATTTCTAAAATTTCAAAAAGGCTTGAAACTATATATTAGAAGATCATGTGAGTCGATGTCAGCAAGATGGCCAACTAGAGACCTTTAGCACTCACCCTTGCCACCCCTCAAATAGAGACAACCAAAACAACCAAGAAACAAATACATGTTGAGAGAAATAAGTAAAGGAGAGCACCAGAGCACATCAAAGAACTAACAGAAACTGGTGATCACAGAAGCTCAGGATAGTTCTGATAGAGAACAGAAGGAAACACCTAGCCTCCATCACCCTATCCCTGAGCCAGAATCAGCCAGGAAGCAGGAGAAACTTCTGCTGGAGGGGAAATGGTCAATCAGAAGATCTCAGCAGTCCCCAACCCCTTGAACACCTACAATCTTCACCCTGCAGCCTCACAGGTACTAAATCCAGCTGAGAGAGGTGCCTGGAGTCCACACCTCTATGCTCTCCCTAGAGAAAGAACTAACACTGTGTCCTGCCCCTGCAGCCCACATGGCTACTGCACTATATCATCTTAGAACTGAAACTGCTGCAAGAGTGTGTCTTGTTTCTAGTGCAAGTGGCACCAGAGTGGCACAACAGAGCTGTGAGCAGCTGTTACACTCTTCCTTGTGGGTCTAAGTGGCAACGGAGCCACTTCACCTACTCAGCTTAGTCACAGCTGCACCACAGCCCACTCAGGCTGGAGTTAAAAGCTTCCTCCTAAGGAAATGATGCCTTGGCAGAGCTGCTACATCTATCCATCCCAATGGCTGCTGCACCCTGCCCCTAGGGATCTGAGGTGAAGCTGCCCATGGCCTTTTAAGAAAACAATACCTTAACAAAGCCACTTTATCTGTCTCTCCCAGTCACACCTGTGCCCTGCATCCTTGGATAGAGCTAAAGCTGTGCACTCCTTCCTAGGGAAATAGTCCTTTGGTGGAGTTGCTCCATCTACCACTTCCAGTTGCTGCTGTGCCATGCATATAGGAGCCAGAGCTGAAGCTGAACACTGCCTCCTGCAGAAATGGTGCTTTGGCAGAACTGCTCCAAAAACCCCTCCCAGTTGTATCTTTACCTGGCTCCATGGTTTTCCCTGACTCCTTCATGGGTGGGAACTGGAGAGCATAGGCACCAGCATAGGTGAGCTTCAATCACTTGAACCCACTGTGCTTAATCCTTCACAGGACGGAACATGCTGGTGAGCAAGTGCAGGAGCTGGGGGTGAGCACTTTTGGGTGCTGGGAGGAATAAACTGTATTGACTCCACAGCAGCATCTAGCAGGGTGCTCCTGACTCCTAAAGCCCCAGAAGGAGTATTATAGTCGGTGACCTTTTAACTTTGCCATCCACAGATGGCTTAAGTGTTCAGAGCTCAGTGGAGGGCTAATGTGACAACTTTTTGCACCTGTACCTGAGTTCTTGTCTAGTATCCAGGAGGAATGAGGTCACACAAACAAATTGGAGATAGTAAGTGCGGGGGATTTTATTGCTGATGAAAGTGACTGTCGGCTCAATGAAGGGGAGCTGAAAAGGGGATGAAGTAGGAATATAATCTTCCCCCAGAGTCTAGCCATACCCGACCAGACTCCTCTCCGAAGCTACGCCAACAAGCCATCCTTCTGAAGTCAAGCTGCTTCTCTCTAACATCCAACCAAAGTCTCCATTGTCCAGCTGCTTCTCCTCTTCTCTCTTTACTGGTGGAGCCTGGGGATTTTATGGGCACAGGATTGGCAGGGGTGGGGTAGGGTTTGGCCATGGGTGGTTTTGGAAAAGACAATATTTGAGCAAGAAAACAGGGAACCACTTTGGGCTGTGGTTCCAGGCTTGAGGCTGTGGTCCTTGCTAGGGACCAACCCTCTTCTGCTCAGAATTCCCTTACCTTCTGTCCCTATCAATGGGACTCAAAGTAAAGCTACATACAGCCTTTTAGGGAAGAGGTACTTTGGTAAAGCCATGCAATATACTCCTCCCAGTTCCTGCTGCATTCTATCTTCCTGTGCTGTAGCAAAACAACACCTGGCATCCCAAGGAAGAGGTGTTCTGGCCTCCCAGAGCAGCAACATCCTCCTGTGCATGAGCTGAAATGGTACTCTGATACTTGGGAAAACAGTACAGTAAAAGCCACTCTTGCTATCCAAAGGGACTGGAGGCTGCAGCTGACTGTAGATCATGTCAAAACCAACAGGAAGAGAGATTCCTTTGGCTCAGTTCCCCATTGTGGAGAAAATGAGAACAATGGAGGACCTCAAAAGCCCTCAACACCAAGAAACTTAACAACTGATATTGGCACCACCACTGCTGCCACAAACTCCCATAGCCTAGGTCACTGAGGCATCCACACTATTCACTGATGTTGACAGCAGCAGAGGAAGTCTCATGGGTGTTATATCACTGTACCTACTTGAAACCAAAGTCACCACACTCTTCTCAATTGACACAAAGACCCATCTCCAAATGAAAGTCTTCTTCTATGAAAGCCACTCTGCAAAATTTGAAAGAGGTAGTTGCTCCACCAATGCACAAACATTAATGCAGGGACATAAAATACATGGAAAAGCAAGGATATATGATAGCACCAAAAGAATACAATAACTCTACAGTAACACACCACAGAAATGAATTTTCATAAAACGAATGAAAAATAATAATCTTAAAGAAACTCAGGGAGATGCAAGAGAATACAGACAAGCATTTCAACAAAAACAGAAAAACAATTCATGATGGGCATGAGAAATTTAATAAATAGATGGATATCATACAAAAGAACCAAAAAGAAATTGTATAGCTAAAGTATTCAATCAATGAAATAAAGAATTTAATAGCTTCAACAGCAGATTTGATCAAGCAGAAGAAAAAAAGCCTCTGAACTTGAATATAAGTCATTTGAAATTGTAAAATCAGAGAAAAATAAATAAATAAGAATGAAAAAAAGTAAACAAAGCCCAGAGGACTTATGGGACAATATTAAGTGCACAAATTTTTGCATTATGGGATTACCAGAAGAGACTAGGAGAAGAGACTAAAAGAGCACCAAAAATCTATTGACTAAAATAATAGCTGAAAACTTTCCAAGTCTGGGGAGAGGTATGAACATCCAGATCCAGGAAGCTCAGAGTCCCAAATACATTAAATTCAAAATGTACCCTCTGAGGAGCATTATAGACAAATTGTCAAAACACAAAGATAGAAAGAGAATTCTAAAAACAGCAGGCAAAAGCAACAAGTCACATATAAGAGAATCTCCATCAAACCAACAGCAAGTTTCTCAGGTGAAACCTCATAGACCATAAGATATTGGGATTATCCATCCAAGGTGCTGAGGGAAAAAAAAAGTGCTAACCAAGAATACTATGCCTAGCAAAGTTATACTTCAGAGACAAAGGAGAAGTAGTCTTTCCCAGACAAGAAAAACTAAAAAAAACACAACTAGTTAGCATTACAAGAAATGTTCAAGGAAGTCTTACATCTGGAAGCAAAAAGTCATAACTATCTTCATGAAAACACACAAAAGTATAAAACTCATTGCTAGAACAGGTACAGAGGAGAAAGGAAAAGGAATAAAAACTTATCACCACAGAAAACCACCAAACCTCCATGAAAAACAGAAATAAAAGAACAAAAGATATACAAAATAACGAAAAGACAATTAAAAACATAAGAGTAAGTCCTCGAACTGGATTCCAAGGTGGCTGAATAGGAACAGCTCCAGTCTACAACTCCCAGCATAAGCGACACAGAAGATGGGTGATTTCTGCATTTCCTACTGAGGTACCGGGTTCATCTCACTGGGGCTTATCGGATAGTGGATGCAGAACAGTGAGTGCAGCCCACCAAGCATGAGCCAAAGCAGGGCAAGGCATCACCTCACCCAGGAAGCAAAAGGGGTCAGGAAATTCAATTTCCTAGCCAACGGAAGCTGTGACAGACAGCACCTGGAAAACTTTTTGGGTCACTCCCACCCTAATACTGTGCTTTTCCAACGGTCTTAGCAAATGGCACACCAGGAGATTATATCCTGCACCTGACTCAGAGGGTCCCACACCAATGGAGTCTCGTTCATTGTTAGCACAGAAGTCTGAGATCCAACTGCAACACAGCAGCGAGGTTGGGAGAGGGGTGCCCACCATTGCTGAGACTTGAGTAGGTAAAGAAAGCGGCCATGAAGCTCGAACTGGGTGGACCCCACTGCAGCTAAAGGAGGCCTGCCTGCCTCTGTAGATTCCACCTCTGGGGACAGGGCATAGCCGAACAAAAGGCAGCAGAAACATCTGCATACTTAAATGTCCCTGTCTGACAGCTTTGAAGAGAGTAGTAATTATCCCAGCATGGAGTTTGAGATCTGAGGATGGACAGACTGCTTCCTCAAGTGGGTCCCTGACCCCCGCGTAGCCTAACTGGTAGGCACACCCAGTAGGGGCAGACTGACCCCTCATATGGCCGGGTACCCCTCTGAGATGAAGCTTCCAGAGGAATGATCATGCAGCAACATTTGCTGTTCAGCAATATTCACTGTTCTGCAGCCTCTGCTGCTGATACCCAGGCAAACAGGGTTTGCAGTAGACCTCCAGGAAACTCCAATGCACATGCAGCTGAGGGTTCTGACTGTTTAAAGGAAAACTAACACAGAAAGGACATGCACACCAAAATCTCATTTGTACATCATCATCACTAAAGATCAAAGGCAGACAAAACCACAAAGATGGGGAAAAAACAGAGCAGAAAAGCTGAAAATTCTAAAAATCAGAGTGCCTCTCCCCATCCAAAGGAACGCAGCCCCTCACCAGCAAGGGAATAAAGGTGAACATCTCTGTCCACTTTTGACGGGTTGAGATAAGAAGGCTTCAGACGATCAAACTTCTCTGAGCTAAACTAGGAAGTACAAACCCATTGCAAAGAAGCTAAAACCCTTGAAAAAGATTAGACGAACATGTAACTAAAATAACCAGTGTAGAGAATTCCTTAAATGACCTGACGGAGCTGAAAACCATGGCATGAGAACTATGTGATGAATGCACAAGTTTCAGTAGCCGATTTGATCAACTGGAAGAAAGGGTATTAGTGAATGAAGATCAAATGAATGAAATGAAGTGAGAAGACAAGTTTAGAGAAAAAAAGAGTAAAAAGAAATGAACAGAGCCTCAAAGAACTACGGGACTATGAGAAAAGACCAAATCTGCATCTGGTGTACCTGAAAGTGATGGGGAGAATGGAACCAAGTTGGAAAACACTTTGCAGGATCTTATCCAGGAGAACTTCCCCAACCTAGCAAAACAGGCCAACTCAAATTCAGGAAATACAGAGAATGCCACAAAGATACTCCTCGAGAAGAGCAACACCAAGACACATAATTGTCAGATTCACCAAAGTTGAAATGAAGGAAAAAAATGATAAGGGCAGCCAGAAAGGTTGGGTAAACCACAAAGGAAAGCCCATCAGACTAACAGCAGATCTCTTGGCAGAAACTCTACAAGCCAGAAGAGAGTGGGGGCCAATAGTCAACGTTCTTAAAGAAAAGAATTTTCAACCCAGAATTTCATATCCAGCCAAACTAAGCTTCATAAGTGAAAGAGAAA
>NW_012115300.1:1301930-1302532 GCF_000951035.1 Colobus angolensis palliatus | reverse complement strand
CCAATATTCAACGCTCTTAAAGAAAAGAATTTTCAACCCAGAATTTCATATCCAGCCAAACTAAGCTTCATAAGTGAAAGAGAAATAAAATTCTTTACAGACAAGCAAATGCTTAGAGATTTTGTCACCACCAGCCCTGCCCTACAAGAGCTCCTGAAGGAAGCACTAAACGTGGAAAGGAACAATTGGTACCAGTCACTGCAAAAACATGCCAAATTGTAAAGACCATTGATGCTAGGAAGAAATTGCATTAACTAATGACCAAAATAACCAGCTAACATCATAATGAAAGGATCAAATTCACAAATAACAATATTAACATTAAATGTAAATGGGCTAAATGCTCCTATTAAAAGACACAGACTGGCAAATTGGATAAAGAGTCAAGACACATCAGAGTGCTATATTCAGGAGACCCATCTCAGCTGCAGAGACACATATAGGCTCAAAATAAAGGGATGGAGGAAGATCTACCAAGCAAATGGAAAACAAAAAAAGGCAGGGCTTGCAATCCTAATCTCTGATAAAACAGACTTTAAAACACCAAAGATCAAAAGAGACAAAGTAGGCCATTACATAATGGTAAAGGGATCAATTCAACA
>NW_012115300.1:1300911-1301274 GCF_000951035.1 Colobus angolensis palliatus | reverse complement strand
AACAGCAAACACATTAAAAAGCTAGCAGAAGACAAG
This sequence comes from Colobus angolensis palliatus, assembly GCF_000951035.1. Taxonomy (NCBI): domain Eukaryota; kingdom Metazoa; phylum Chordata; class Mammalia; order Primates; family Cercopithecidae; genus Colobus; species Colobus angolensis. The sequence goes on along the minus strand of NW_012115300.1, from coordinate 1,301,238 downwards.
AAATAACTAAGATCAGAGCAGAACTGAAGGAGATAGAGACACAAAAATCCCTTCAAAAAAATCAATGATGCCCTCTCTCACCACTCCTATTCAACATAGTGTTGGAAGTTCTGGTCAGGGCAATCAGGCAGGAGAAAGAAATAACAGGTATTCAGTTAGGAAAAGAAGAAATCAAATTGTCCCCATTGCAGGTGACATGACTGTATATTTAGAAAACCCCAACGTCTCAGCCCAAAATCTCCTTAAGCTGATAAGCAACTTCAGCAAAGTCTCAGGATACAAAATCGATGTGTAAAAATCACAAGCATTCTTATACACCAGTAACAG
>NW_012115300.1:1279878-1300371 GCF_000951035.1 Colobus angolensis palliatus | reverse complement strand
AATGGGAGAAAATTTTTGCAATCTACTCATCTGACAAAGGGCTAATATCCAGAATCTACAAAGAACTCAAACAAATATACAAGAAAAAAACAAACCACCCCATCAAAAAGTGGGCAAAGGATATGAACAGACATTTCTCAAAAGAAGACATTTATGCAGCCAAAAGACACATGAAAAAATGTTCATCATCACTGGCCATTAGAGAAATGCAAAGCAAAACCACAATGAGATACCATCTCACACCAGTTAGAATGGTGATTGTTAAAAAGTCAGGAAACAACAGATGCTGGAGACTATGTGGAGAAATAGGAACACTTTTACACTGTTGGTGGCACTGTAAACTAGTTCAACCATTGTGGAAGACAGTGTGGCAATTCCTCAAGGATGTAGAACTAGAAATACCATATGACCCAGCCATCCCATTACTAGGTATATACCCAAAGGTTTATGAATCACGCTGCTATAAAGACACATGTACACGTATGTTTATTGCAGCATATTCACAATAGCAAAGGCTTGGAACCAACCCAAGTGTCCATCAATGATAGATTGGATTAAGGAAATGTGGCACATAGACACCATGGAATACTATGCAGCCATAAAAAAATGATGAGTTCATGTCCTTTGCAGGAACATGGATGAAACTGGAAACCGTCATTCTCAGCAAACTATCGGCAAGGGCAAAAAACCAATCACCACATGTTCTCACTCATAGGTGGCAATTGAACAATGAGATCACTTGGACACAGAAAGAGGAACATCACACACCAGGGCCTGTCGTGGGATGGGGGAAGCGGGGAGGGATAGCATTAGGAGATACACCTAATATAAATGACGAGCTAATGGGTGCAGCACACCAACATGGCACGTGTATACATACGTAACGAACCTGCACGTTGTGCATATGTACCCTAGAACTTAAAGTATAATAATAAAAAAAGAGTAAGTCTTCACTTATCAATAACAATCTTGAATGTAAGAAGATTAAATATCCCAATCAAAATATATAGACTGAATGAATAATTTAAAAAAATTCAAACATAGAACACCCATAAGAAACACATTTCATCTCAAAAGACACTGATAGACTGAAAATGAAGAGTTCGAAAAAGGCAGTCCATACAAACAAGCCAAAATTGAGCAGAAGTAGAAATACTTACGTCACATAAGACAGATAGAAATCCAAAATTGTAAAAAAGAGACTGAAAATCCACTATTTAATAAGAGAATAGAGAACCTGGAAATAAATCCATGTATTTACAGTCAACTGAGTTTCACCAAAGATACCAAGAATATTCATTGAGGAAAGAACAGTCTCTGCAATCTGCAATAAATGGCGTTGGAAAAACTGGATTTCCATATGCAGAAGGATGAAACTAGACTCTTATCTCTCACCATATACAAAAATAAACACAAAATGGATTAAAGACTTAGTTGTAAAACTTGAAAGTATAAAACTACTAGAAAACAACATAGGGGAAATGCTTCAGGACATTGATCTGAGCAAAGATTTTATTAATAAGAACTCAAAAGCACAGGCAACAAAAGAGAATATAAACAAGTGAATATTATTAAGCTAAAAAAATCGCCACAGCAAGGGAAAAAAACCTGACAGAATGAATCGATAACCTGCAAAATGGAAGAAATATTTGGAAATTATTCATCTGACAAGAGATTAATACCCAGAATATGCAAGAAAAAAATCAAAAACAAACAAAATTCCAATTAAGCAATGAGGAATGAGCTAAAAAGACATCTCTCATAAAAAAAAAAACATAAATATGGCCAACAGGTATATGAAAAATATACTTAGTATCACTAATCATCAGGGAAATGCAAATTGAAACCACAAGAAGTATCAGTTCACCCCAGTGAAAGAATATTATCAAAAAGACAAAAATGACAAATGCTGGAGGGGATGAGGAGGAACTCTTCTACACTGGTAGTGGGAATGTAAGTTAGAACAGTTATTATGCAAAACAACATGGAAATTTTTCTAAAAAAACTATCATATGACCCACTAATCCCACTCTTTGACATTTATCCAAAGGAAAGTAAATGAACATGACAAAAGAGTCTTGTGTTTATTGCAGCACTATTCACAATAGCAAAGATATGGAATCAACCAAAATGTCCATCAGTGGATGACTAGAAAAAGAAAATGTGGTATACACAAACAATAGAATATTATTCAGCCACAAAAAAGAATGACATCCTATCTTTTGAGGCAACATGGATGAGCTTGTAGGACATTATGTTAAGCGATATAAGCCTAGCATAGAAAGATAAATTCCTAATGCTTTAGTCATATGTGGAAGTGAAAAAAGTTGATGACATAGAAGTAGAGAGTAGCATTGTGGTTACCAGAGGCTGAGAAGATGGGAGGCTGATTCTGAGAGGTTGGTTAACAGATACAAAATTACAGCTAGATAGGAGGAATAAATTATAGTGTTTTACAGCACTACAGGGTGACTATAATTAACAACTTACCCTCTATTTTCAAATAGCTAGAAGAGCAGATTTGTAATGTTACCAACACAAAGAAATGATAAATGTTTCAGGCAATAGGTATGTTAATTACCCTGATTTGATCATTATACATTGAATACATGTATCAAAATATCACAATCTTTCATAAATATGTACAAATATTATTGTCAATTAAAAATAACAAAAGCAAAAAAATGAAAACAAAGAACTATATCACATACTTGGGGGAAATCAACCCAGAATGGACAAAATTACAATATATTCTAGTAAAAATATTGAATTGAAACCTGAAGAAAAAGTATCTCAAGAGTCCAGACACAAAAACCACGTCACTTACAATAGAAAAAATATAGATTGATTTAAGACCTTTTCAGGTTAGTGTTTTATGTCAAAATACAATGGAGCAGCATATGTAATATTTCAAGGGAAAAAAAACTTTGTTATTCACAAATATTTATTTAGTCAAATTGACTTTCTTTTATAAATAAACCATAAGGAATGTGAAATATTGTTGCCATGAGAACTTCCTAAATAATCTGCTAGAAAATAAGCTTCAAGATATTAAAATGACCAGAGATTTACTGGCATGAAGACTAGTTATGAGCATAAAATTTATATTTACCTGTTGAAATACAAGTAAATAAGCATTTCTTAAAAGATAATATAGTATATGATAGTTACATTCTCTTACAAAATAGAAACAGTGTAACTACAACAATCACTCATGAATTGGAGGTGTATATGAAAAGTAGAACAAGCTCACTAATACCAAGTATATTGTTTAAATTTAGATTGCTGAGGATGAAGAAGATTAGGGACTGGAAGACAGTACAAGTTAATTTTTCTTCTAAGAGTGGTGAATAAATTGGTAGCCTCCAAAAAGTGGATGGGCATTAAAAGTATTGTATAAATGAATTAATATGCAGGTAACCATTAGAATGAGAAAACAAACATTTCTAAATATAATATAATAAAAAATAGAAAACAAATAAATCAAATTTCATAGTAGACTACATCTACTTCCATACTTTTGTTAATACATAGATAATATATCCAAATATAATGAAATACAATATTGCAGAACTGAAGGCAAACATGTTAATCTTACCAATAAATTAAAATGTGCAAAACATATATTAAAAGAAAAGATGTTCAAATGGGTCAACAGAGCAAAAATAAATGCTATAGTATATACTAAAGACACACCTGCAACAAAAGAAAATCATAATGATAAAATACTAGGATAAATATACAAGCATAGAAATACAAAGAAAGTAAATTTGGAAACTTTTAATATCTGAAGGCATAGCAATCAGAATATTTTAAAAGGCAAAAATGGATACTTTCTAGTACTAAATTTTATAAAATATATAGTTATTGATATGTATTTATTCATCCAATGAGAAAGAAACAGCTTTCATAGGGCAGAAACTACATGAGTTTCCAAGATAGACAGAAACACAATAATAGTAGAATATTGTAATACACCTTGCTGATCCAGCTGTGATGAAGTCAATAAAACATTAATAAGACCTATGTGACATAATCAGTAAAGTAAATCTAAACCTTGATAGTACAGAATATATCCTCTTTGTAGGTATACATGGAACATTTGCCAAAAAAGGGAGTATATTTTAGATCACAAGTTAACCTCGATAGACTTTAAGAACATAAATTATAAAAACAGCATTAGAAAGCAAAAAGTATCATTCCTATTAATTTAAAAAGCTCACAAGTAAAAATCTTCAGTCTGAGAGGAGATATATGGACCAAAATTATAGATTTTCTAAAAAAAAAAAAAAAGTAAAAAGGAAAAATCTGATGTATTAGAATATACTGGACATTGATAAAAATTATCAGAGGAGATTTTATAGCATTAAGTAACTGTATTAAGTATATTGACTGATACTATATATGGTTAATCATAGTTACATACTTATAGTTCAGGTCTCCTATGCCCTTAATGATTTTCCACCTATTTATTCTATCAATTACCAAGAGAGGAATAATAAAGTCTCCAACTATAATAATGAACTTGTCTATTTCTTCTTTCAAATCTATCAATTTTCACTTCATTTTGAAGCTCTGTTTTTAGGTGCATACATACATTTAGGATTTCCATGTCTTCTTGGATAATTTATAATGTGTCCTGTTTGTTCGTAATATTTCTTATTCTGAAGTCTACTTTATCTGAAATTAATATAGCCACTCTAGCTTTCCACACTCATCTAAACTCAGCCTTTATTACTTCATTAAAAATTTTTATTTTAATCTTCCTACTGATTTGTATGGCATTTGCTGGCATCAATTCAAATAAGCAAATGCATAGGTCCTGTTTCTCCCTGCAGGTTCCTGTCTCTCTACAGATTTCAGGTAAGCTGTCTGCCTTGCAACTTTAGTTTTCTGATGAGTGCAAGAAAAATTGTTAATTTTTCTTTTGCTCGGGCTTATATTTTATTGTGGGATGGGAACGATGCTTTCCAGCTGTATACATCTCTGGGATAAAACTGGAAGCCTTGTAGTAGATTTATTTATTTCTGAGTTTAGTGTGAATAGCCGTAGGCATACCATTTCTGATATTACATGTTTCTACTTACATACAGGAGACACTGGAAGAAGTCAGTAAAAATATTTTTTTTCCTCAGGATCACAACAGGATGCTGAGAGGCTCACTTCGAAGCCTCACGGCTTATTAGGCTTCTCTGATCCTTAACCTATGTTCTGACTGCTTTAAAAGCAGAAAAATCCTTTCTTAATGTTTTCTGGCACAGTTTCCTTCCTCACATCTGGAAATGCAGTTGTCTGTATTATACGCCCTTTAGTGACCTGGGCGTGAATTACACGGGAAGTATGTGATCTTTTTACACTTTCCTACCCATCACTTCCTTTTTCTATCATTTGCACACTCAAATTTTGGAAACTTTTTTTGTTTTTGTTCACAGACTATCAAATACAGTCATAAGATTTGAACCTGCCAGGGCTGGGCACAGTGGCTCACGCCTGTAATCCCAGCACTTTGGGAGGCCTAGGTGGGAGGATCACGAGGTCAGGAGATCGATACCATCCTGGCTAACACGGTGAAACCCCATCTCCATTAAAAAAAATAATAATAATACAAAAAATTAGCCGGGCCTGGTGGCGGGCGCCTGTAGTCCCAGCTACTCCGGAGGCTGAGGCAGGAGAATGGCGTAAACCCGGGAGGCGGAGCTTGCAGTGAGCCGAGATAGCACCACAGCACTCCAGCCTGGGCGACAGAGCAAGACTCCGTCTCAAAACCAAACAAACAAACAAAAAAGATTTGAACCTGCAAGAAATCTTGGAGATAATGTAGTCCAACTCTTCATTTTGGGGTGGGAAAGGAGGCTTAAGAAATATAAATAACCCTAGTTTTACAAAAAGAAAGACTGTCATCGATTACCAATGATCCAATAACCCAACCTCTTTCTTTCAACAGTATTTTTTTTCTTTCTTTCAACATAAGGTCAATGAATGAGCATAGATAGGGAAAAGAGGTGTGAGGCATAACAAATCTTAAGACCTATGCTAGCTTATTGACCACATAATTAAAGTATTACTAAAAATCTTTTATTTTATAGATTTTACTACATTTTAGCATAACTCTTTCTCTATTTTTAAAAAAGTCTCTTATAGTTAAGCTTTCTTTCTAGTCACAGCTATACAGTTTTTTAAAAACGCTATGTGCTATGAAATCCATAACTAATTTTTTTTATCTTAAAATACTTTTGGAATTTACCAATATGCCCTCAAGGTGGTTACAATAATTATTTTACAAGTTTATAGTTAGTATAGCATTTCTATAATTTTGGCTGCATTCTGCATGTCTTTATTTTTTCTCTCAATATATTTGCTCCTGTGTTTTTCATGTACAGTATGCACATTAAATTTTTTAAATACAATAAATAAAAATAAGTTTACCTCCTAAGATTTCTACTATGTTTTTAATTGTACAAACATACATAATACAATTTTAAAGAGCTAAGTTTAAAGAAAGAATATATAAAGTTCACTATGTAAATAATCATTTTTTCAGACACTTTTATCATTACATTATGAATAGTTAATACGAGTTTCCTTTGTTTTATTCCTAGATTTCCTAATGCCATGACTTGACACTACCAAACTAATCAGAAAACAAAATAAGCATTATATGCTAGGCTTTTATGGGATTAAATTGTGATAATACAATTTAATGACAGAACTCAAATTCTTGAAAATTTTGTTGGCACGTCTTATTTCTGTCATGCATCTTACATGCTTGGTTTAGCAAAACTCTTGGTGTTTAAATGCTACAAGATGTGAATGAACTTATTGATTTCAGAGTCCAAGTCATAAAATAGAAGATTTTGATTTGTACTCCAATATTTTAAAAATATTCTTCCATGAAACTACATACTTTTAAGTTCTAAGGTGTTGAGTAAAAGCTTGAGTGCATATTATATAAAAATATTTAAATAAATATTACAAAATTCAGCTAGTCGTCTGAATCTTTCTACACAGTGTCAACGATTACATCTTTGGAAACATTTAGCTGATTATGTGAATTTTTCATCCAAATGTTTGACATCATGTGAATTCAAGTTTGGTTAGCTTTGTCTTCATACTGAATATAATTAATATAAACAATGAAGTTTCCATTGAACATTATAATAAACTTGTCTTATAAAAATGAGTTGTTTAGCTTCAGTAACTAAAGAAAAATGTGGAAATCATCTTTTATTTTTACCAAATCTCAGAAGTATGTAAGAGCACATAAAAAAAAATCAGAATTAATACTTCCCCAATGTAGTAATTTATATTATTTTTAATTGCTGAACTGGTTTTATACTAGATTTATTTTTCTGGTTGGAAGGAAGTTAAAAAGATTTAGGAGGAAATATCACTTTATATTCATGTATATGCCACAAGTTACAATAAAATTATTGTTTGTATTCTTCCCTTTGCCTTCCAGTGTTCTTGACATTTACAATCTGGTTGGTCCACGATATTGACAAACAAGAGGAAATAAATGGAAGAAGTGATACAGTATGCATTCTTATTTTCTATTTCCGGATGTGTGTTAGATAAACCGAAGCAGAGGATAGGCATGGAGAGAACAGGAGCTAATGTTCTACTGCCCAATCTGGGTATCAGGAAATTACTACGTAGAGAACCAGGTGCCAATACATCTCAACCCAGCCTAATTAGGAGAGTGTAGAAGCATGGTGAGACAGAGGAAGAATCTGATTGGCTTTCGAGCCTTTCTCACTTCCTGGGTAGTTTGGAGCATAACAGGAGAGTCAACAGGGCTGCCAAGGTCCCAAAGGGTCTGAAATTGCTTACCAGACTGACAGACAGTATGGAGTATGTGGCAGATCCAGGAGGAAGTGAGAGGAATATGAATCGGTGAAGGGCAGGTGCCCTACTGTTTCTCAGAAATAAGAGACCTCAGTTTCACCAGCTATAGACTCTGGAAGGCCTAGGAACCATCTGCTAGTGGCAAATGTTATCACCCCAGAAACCAGTGGACCCCAGGCAGCCGGTATTCAGGGCTGAAGATAAGAGACAAGAGACCAAAGATAAGAGACCACTACTTTTCCCAGTCATACCACTAAGGCATGCAAGCCCTCACCCCCTGTTCACTTATATTCCAAAACTATCTTAAGAAAAGAGGCAGAGGAAGGAAGATGATATTAAGAGACAGAATATTACCAAAGTGACTACTGAAAATATCAGTTCAGACCAAGTCTAAAGCCAGAATGTACAATAAGTTTATATTTTTTTCAGCTAAACAATATGGGAGAACTGATGAAGCAGAAATTAGCTCTAGATCAAATAATGTACATTTTCCTCTGCATGTATGAATTGTAGTAAACACATATACACTTATATACATAATATACATATATACACATAGATATAATTACATTGAGTGGCTGGATGTGGTGGCTCATGTCTGTAATCCCAGCACTTTGGGAGGTTGAGGTGGGCAGACCACTTGAGATCAGGAGTTCTAGACCAGCCTGGCCAACATGGTGAAACACCTTCTCTACTAAAAATACAAAAATTAGCTGGATGTGGTAGGGCGTGCCTGTAATTCCAACTACTCTGGAGGCTGAGGCAGGAGAATCACCTGAACCTGGGAAATGGAGGTTGCAGTGAGCTGAGATCACACTACAACACAGCAAGACTCTGTCTCAAAACATAATAATAATGAAGAAAAAATAAATAAATTGCATTCAGTGTTATGTATTACTAAGTAAAACAGGATATTTAATTTGTCAGATTCACAGTATTTTTCATTTATGTAACAGGTAAATTTTTTATTATTAATATGAATATACCAAAATAAAGCAACTTAATACCATGAAACTGCAATGGTTTAAACCTTTAGTCCAAATAATAATGGAAAAGGGTCATTTTGGAATATTACTCCGGCAGCAAAATGATTTTTAACTAAGAGTGTTATACTATCTCTAAATCACTCCCATTTTAAATATATCTTGAAGTGTTTCTTTTCTTGGTTTAAATTTAATTGACTGAAATAATTTAAGCAAAAGATGTGCATGGCTGGTGTTCTTCAGAAATGTGGTTATTGATGTTTCTCTGTAAAAGAAATACCTTATTGAAAGCCATGGTGTATTAGCCCATTCTCATGCTCCAGATAAAGACATAACTAAGACTGGGTAATTTATAAAGAAAAAGAGGTTTAATGGGCCCACAGTTCCACGTGGCTGGGGAGGCCTCACGATCATGGTAGAAGGCCAGGAGGAGCAAAGCTACATCTTACATGGCAGCAGGCAAGAGAGTGTGTGCAGGGGAACTCTACTTTATAAAACCATCAGATCTTGCGAGACCTATTCACCATCATGAGAACAGCACACGAGAAAGACCCACCTCCACGATTAAATTACTTCCCACCACGTCCCTCCCATGGACTTGTGGGAATTATGAGCGCTACAGTTCAAGATGAGATTTGGTTGGGGACACAGCCAAACCATATCACACGGCATTGAGGAAGCACACTGATTGCATTGTTGAACTTACTGGAAATTCTGATTTTAAAAATTTAGACAAATGTTGATAATATTCACTTACCTATATTAACTATGTATTTTTATTTTTCTTATTATACTTTAAGTTCTGGGGTACATGTGCAGAATGTGCAGGTCACACATATGTTTATTGTAGTACTGTTCACAATAAAAAAGACTTGGAGCCAACCCAAATGCCCATCAATGATGGACTGGATTAAGAAAATGTGGCACATATACACCATGGAATACTATGCAGCCATAAAAAAGGATGAGTTCATGTCCTTTGCAGGGACATGGATGAAATTGGAAACCATCATTCTCAGCAAACTAACACAAGAACAGAAAACCAAACACCGCATGTTCTCACTCATAAGTGGGACTTGAACAATGAGAACACATGGACACAGGGAGGGGAACATCACACACCGGGGCCTGTCAGGGGGTGGGGGGCTATGGGAGGGATAGCATTAGAAGAAATACCTAATACAGATGATGGACTATGTATTTTAACAGTATTAATGAATAATTATTATTAATTAATAATAATAATGATTTTCTAGGAACTAACCACACATGTTCTTGAACTCAGCTTGTGTTGTATTTATTTTCTTAAATAATTTGTTTCTCATCACCTTGACTGGCCTCTTAGTTTTACCAAAACAAAAGCTCTGACCCCCAGGAATATGTGCACAGGATTTTTTCCTTTTTATTTTTAATAGACACATAATAGTTGTAAATACAGTGTGATATTTTGATAACTTTAATAATCAAATTAGAATAACTAGCATATACATTACCTTGAACACTTATTATTTGTATTTTAAACATTCAAAATCATCCCTTCTAACTTTTTAAAAATAATTCATCCTATAGTGCTACATAACACTGAAACTTATTCTACACATCTAGCTGTAACTCTGTTTGCAGGAGAAATAAACTGAAAATAACTGGAATGACCATCAATATGGGAATGACTGAATAAATTATTATGTCTCTCTACTAAGTATGAAACTAGTCATTAAAATTATAATTTAGGGTTCACACACCCTAACCCATGGGATGGCCAATAAATACTGTTAAACCAGTAACATAAGTTGCAAAATAATGTGCATAACGTATATCATCTACTTCAGGTGTTTTTTGACATAATTTGGATTTTTCACTATGATTTGTAACCACTAAATAGTATTGGAAACATCTGATCATTAATGGATTAGTAGAATTCCCCTATGAAACCATCTAGACCTGGTGTATTTTGTGTTTACCAGGTGGGAGACTTTCTTTCTCTATTTTTTATATAATAATGGGTCTGCTTAGATTTTCTGTTTCTGATGATATCAATTTTGCTAAGTTGTATTTTTCTAGAAAATTAGCCAATTCATCTGAGCCTTCAAATTTATTTGCAAAGATTGTGCAAATTAGTCTCATCATTTAAAAATTTTCCTTTTGAACATCATTTTTTGATGGTTATTTTCCTCTTGTCATTTCTAATTTTGTCTGTTTGTGCTTTCTTCTCTTTATATTGCTAGATTAGTCAGTGGTTTATTCTGTTGGTAGTTTTTCAAAAAGAATTCTCTTTCAACAAGGAATTTCAACCAACAAATTGGATATTTTGCAAAGAACTGGCTTTTAGATTTATTTACAAGTTCTATAATTTTTCTGCTTTCTAATTCATTAACTTTTTCTTTTGTATTTACTAATTTCTGCTGCTTTATTGTTCTCTATCATTTTAAATTTAAGTTGTTTATATTATTATTGTATATAATGGTTACATGAATATATAGCTGATTCTAAGCTTGGAATAGTCAAAATACAAGATGAGCCTGAAGCATCTTGTAGTGCCAGAAAGTAAGGAAGTACTCAAATAAATAAATAAATAAATAAATTGTGGGTCATGTCAAATTGACACAGGAGCCAATCTGAATGAACTTTGAGCAGTAAAAGCTGAAATGACTTGAGAAAGAAAAGTTTTATCTTACCACCAAAAATACAAAATAAATGTATTTTTTTTTCCTGAGGACAAAGCCCTGTTCTTAGAACAGAACCCTCAGAAATAATACCATACATCTACAGCCATCTGATCTTTGACAAACCTGACAAAAACAAGAAATGGGGAAAGGATTCCCTATTCAATAAATGGTGCTGGGAAAATTGGCTAGCCATAAGTGGAAAGCTGAAACTGGATCCTTCCGTTACTCCTTATACGAAAATTAACTCAAGATGGATTAGAGACTTAAATATTAGACCTAATATCATAAAAACCCTAGAAGAAAACGTAGGTAATACCATTCAGGACATAGGCATGGGCAAGGACTTCATGTCTAAAACACCAAAAGCAATGGCAACAAAAGCCAAAATTGACAAATGGGATTTAATTAAACTAAACAGCTTCTGCACAGCAAAAGAAACTATCATCAGAGTGAGCAGGCAACCTACAGAATGGGAAAAAAATTTTGCAATCTACTCATCTGACAAAGGGCTAATATCCAGAATCTACAAAGGACTCAAATAAATTTACGAGAAAAAAACAAACAACCCCATCAAAAAGTGGGCAAAGGATATGAACAGACATTTCTCAAAAGAAGACATGTATACAGCCAACAGATACATGAAAAAATGCTCGTCATCCCTGACCATCAGAGAAATGCAAATCAAAACCACAATGAGATACCATCTCACACCAGTTAGAATGGCAATCATTAAAAAGTCAGGAAACAACAGGTGCTGGAGAGGATGTGGAGAAATAGGAACACTTTTACACTGTTGGTGGGATTGTAAACTAGTTCAACCATTGTGGAAAACAGTATGGCGATTCCTCAAGGATCTAGAACTAGAAATACCATATGACCCAGCCATCCCATTACTGGGGATATACCCAAAGGATTATAAATCATGCTGCTATAAAGACACATGCACACGTATGTTTATTGAGGCACTATTCACAATAGCAAAGACTTGGAATCAACCCAAATGTCCATCAGTGACAGACTGGATTAAGAAAATGTGGCACATATACACCATGGAATACTATGCAGCCATAAAAAAGGATGAGTTCGTGTCCTTTGTAGGGACATGAATGCAGCTGGAAACCATCATTCTCAGCAAACTATCGCAAGAACAGAAAACCAAACACCGCATGTTCTCACTCATAGGTGGGAATTGATCAATGAGATCACTTGGACTCTGGAAGGGGAATATCACACACCGGGGCCTATTATGGGGAGAGGGGAGGGATGGGATTGGGAGTTATACCTGATGTAAATGACTAGTTGATGGGTGCTGACGAGTTGATGGGTGCAGCACACCAACATGGCACAAGTATACATATGTAACAAACCTGCACGTTATGCACATGTACCCTAGAACTTAAAGTATAATTAAAAAATAAAAGAAGAGCTTATATATGTATGTTTGGATTTCTTTAGATATGGAAAAGTTTTATTTAAAAATAATAATATTTGCAATATTCTGAAAATTACATCCTTTGCAACTCTTTAAACTTACGAAAACAATATTTTAAATCAATTAAATTTTTAAAAAAGGAAAGTTTTATATTACAACCAAAAATATAAAAAAATATACTTGAGTCCATACTAATATGAATAAATTATTTTAATAAATAAATGCTGGAAGAGAAGGAATGCATTTTTCTTACAAGAGAACTCCTAATACTACATGTATATATACTACTTTCTTCAGGCAGTTAGCTTAATACCCATCCCCTTGAGTGTAAAATGGTTTTAGTGACTCAGTGTCAAAGAATATAGAAAGGGAAAAATAGTAACTTTGCAGTGGAGAAACTTAGTAAACAGTACCTTAACCAAGTTATCAAGATTAGCATTATCAATACAGTGTTGATACTGTGTACTACTCTCGATATATGTATGATGAAAAGAGTACTTTTCTTCTGTGATATTCTTTCAAAACCCATGAACCCAGTCTAATCATGACAGAAACATTAGCCAAAGCCAAAATGAAGACATTCTATGAAGTACCTAGCTAGTATTCTTCAAGGTGTCAAAGTCATGAAAAACAAAGCAATCCTGACAAACTGGAGGGAACTAAGGAGACATCACTACTACCCAATGAAACATGATATCTTGGATTCAGTTCTAGACGTTAGTAAAAAAGTAAAAAATAAAAATAAAACTTATGAATGAGTTATTAATAGCAATGTACCAATGTTAATTCTTAGTATGGACAAAAGGACCATGGTTACATAAAAGGTTGACATTGTAGAAAACTAAGTAAAGAATATGTGAGAACTCTATTACTTCAACAACTTTTCTATCTAAGATTATTTTAAAATAAAATTTTTAAAAATCTAATATGGATTTCAAGGGCTTAAGATGAAATTAATGAAGTTTTAAATTATAGCTTTATCAAGTCAGCTAATGAAGACTCGAGGGTGTTGAACTATAGTTTTTTTATAATAATAAAATTTTTATTGTTTAGTGTTAAAATCCCATTGATATACAATCATGATCATATAGAAAGTAACTTCACATTTTTCCTGTGCCTATATTTCTAAAACTCACATTAGCATCTTTATTTAAATAGAAATGTAATAAGATACTGCATTTATATTCAAATAAATGAATGACCATGAATGAAAGTAAAATCCAGGAATATTGATATAGGCTACTTTTTGTCATTGCCAGATCATGAAATGATATACATCATCAGTCGTAATCATATATGCATTTTATGTGGTAGACAAAAAAAATAAAATTTAAAACTGATCTTAAAGGTTATTTTACTAATATGCAGAAATCTATTTCTGGGTTTCTTTTTTGTCTTTTATTTTAGGTTTATGGGTACATTTGAGGTTTGTTACAAACTGCATGTCATGGGGGTTTGGTGTAGATTATTTTGTCACCCAGGTAATAAGCATAGTACCTGACAAGCAGATTTATTGAGCATTTATTATGTAAAGAGCACTGTGCTAGGTTCTTAGATGGAAAATTACGATGTCTATCTGTTATAGTCCTTGAGGGACCTCAACATCCTTAGTAGATATGCTCCAAGACTTTAAAGGAGACTTCCCTGGTTTAATTAGGTACAAGAGACTGTTTTATAAAAATGTAAGGGCCAAACTAACTCTAAGAGACAGACGCTGCATCCCAGTCTACAGAAAAATTCATCCACTCTTTTGTATTTAGAATATGATCATATAATCTTTTGATGAAGCAATTTCTTCAAGCCTTTTAAATTATTTGCCCAGGCAAGTATTTCTGGCAAAAACCAGCTCAAAGCAAAATTATCATGTAATTAGTTAAACATATTGCATTTGAATATTCAATTTCAGCCAAACCACAATCTTATCATTTAAAAATAATCTGTTTTCTATTACCAAAACTAATGATTTCTCCAGGAATTAAACACTTAGGAAAATATTACAACATGCTTTGCTGGCCTCAAACTAGACCTATTTTGAAATAGGTCTCTACAAGCATCTGTTAATGAAATAGAATAAAACAGAACAGAGTAGGAATAACCAAAATGTATTTAATGAAATAAGAATTAATATTGTTTTTTTTATTTTTTTTCAGTTTAAGGGTGTGTGTGTATGCACATGCACATGCACATGCACACACATTAAACCCTGGTGCAAAACATCTTACATATGGGTCAAGAAAATACATTAAAATTATCTGCTTTAAGGGATTGTCCAGTGATGTCAGAGGACCAGAGCATATAAGTTTTATGTGAGGAATCTTAACAATAAGCAACATGAAAGTAAATAAAATTTTTAAAATATCTTGGGGAAACAGAAAGAAGTTTTTGAAGGAAGTGAGATTTAAAGAGAAGTCTGAAAGTTACATATAACAACTCCAATAAGTGGACACACTAAACAATAATATTACAGGTGGCTGAAAAGGTGAAGACAAATGCAAAGAAATTTGGGGCCAGGCACGGTGGTCCACGCTTGTAATCCCAGCACTTTGGGAGGCTGAGGCAGGTGGATAACCTGAGGCTAGGAATTCAAGGCTAGCCTGGCCAACATGGTGAAACTTTGTTTCTACTAAAAATACAAAAATTAGCCAGGTGTGGTGGCAGATGCCTGTAATCCCAGCTACTCAGGAGGGTGAGGCAGGAGAATCGCTTGAACCCAAGAGGCAGAGGTTGCAGTGAGTCGAGATCATGCCACTGCACTCCAGCCTGGGCAACAAGAGCAAAATTGTCTCAAAAAAAAAAAAAAGAAAGAAAAGAAAAAAAAGAAAATTTGGGAGTGATCACATAGACAAGTTTGGGACAAAGTAAGGGTCCAAATTTTAGAAGATTAAGCTGGAAAGATATATTGAGCTAGATTGTGAAGAGATCAGAATTTCAAGATAAGGATAGTATGTTTTTCCTTAAAATAACAGAGAGTCATTCATAATTTTTATGGAATGGAGTAGCATCACATAGGAGGGTTACTATGACATTGATATTAAAATAAAGATAAACTGAGAGTGAAATATTGGATACAAAGGTTTTGAATATGTGGTATGAATTAAAAGGTTTAGTTTATTATAGAGGAAGAGAAAAATTTGCACATTGAGAATGTCTAGGCTTTTACATAAAATATCACATTGAGTAAAACAATAAAGTTTCAGAGTATGTACTTAATCCGAATACTTAACCACACATGTAAGGCATATCCACGACCACTATAATGACTGCTGTTACTTTGTTCTAGTCAAAATTTAGCCTCTCATCACGTCCCTGATATGTAATGAAAATGTCCCTGGGAAACTCCACATCTCTGTTGAAGAAAATAACAATCCATTTTATTCCTGACAAAGAGAACATTCTGGAACATCTGATGCATTAAGTTTCTATGGCACTCACATCAGTTTTCAAAGTGGAATAGCCTTTTGCATTAACTAAAAATTAACAACTTATTCCTCCTTATATCCTATTGTTTTCATTAAGCCTTGAGTATGAAAAGATGCTATTGCTATTTTTAATGTAAATTTTCTAAATAAATCTTACCTTTTAAAAATGAAAATTTGCATTAATTTTAATATCCTTGAAAATGGATATCAATTTCACAGTCATCATTTATCAATCTATTAAAATCATTCTGTGATTATTTAATAGAATATAAACAAGTTTCTCTTGCAATGTGAATAACGAAAAAAATTAACAATGGAAATAAATCCCAGGTGTATTGTAGAGTTGGATAGATAATTATTTTAAATTCTGTTTTTCACAAAGAAAATTGTATGGGAGATTTATGGAGGCCAAAACTGTCTCTCTCTCTCTCTCTATATATATATATATATACACATATACACACACACACACACACATATATAGAGAGAGAGAGAGAGAGAGAAAGGCCAAACTTATTTCTATCAATAAACTTTGTCTATGGGGGTTACCTACACCAAATGGTTATACTAAACTTGTCTACATGATCACTCCCAAATTTCCTTTTTATTTTATGTTTATTAAATGCCTGGCATTTTACTGAGTGCTTTATATGTGATAATCACATGAATATACCTATCATGGAAGTGGTAATATTATACAGTGATATTCTGCATGTATAGTCTTGATGTGTGTCCCCACTCAATCTGAATTATATTGAAATATAATTCCCAGTGTTGGAGGTGGGGACTGGTAGGAGGTGATTGAATCATGGGGGAAGACTTTTAATGAATGGCTTAGCATCACCCCACTTGGTACTGTTGTGGCAGTGAGTGAGTTCTTGTGAGATCTGGTTGTTGAAAAGTGTGTAGCACCTCCCCCCTTACTCTCTTGCTCTTGCTTTCACCATGTGACATACCTAATTCCCATTCACCTTCCACCATAACTGTAAGTTTTCTGAGGCCTCAGAAGTTGAGCAGATACCAGCATCATGCCCCCTGTACAGCCAGCAGAACCATGAGCCAATTAAATCTCTTTTCTTTATTACCCAGTCTCAAGTATTTCTTTATAGCAATGCAAGAATGGCCCAATACATAAAATTGTTACCAAGGAGTGGGCCGTTGTTATAAAGAAAATGCAGAAATCTGAAAATGTTGAAACACCTTAGGAATTGGGTAACAGGCAGAGGTTGGAAGAGGTTGGAGAGCTCAGAAGAAGACAGGAAGATGAGGGAAAGTTTGAAACGTTTTAGAGACTGATTATATAGTTGTGACCAAAATTCTGATAGTGATATGGATGATAAAATCCAGGCTGAGGAGGTCTCACATGGAAATGAGAAACTTATTGGGAACTGGAGCAAAGGTCATTTTTGCTGTACCTTAGCAGAGAACTCAGCTGCATTGTGCTTCTGCCCTATAAATCAGTGGAACTTAGAACTTGAGAGTGATGAGTTAGGGTATTTAGATGAAGAAATTTCTAAGCAGCAAAGTGTTGTAGATTTGACCTGACTGCTTCTAACAACCTATGTTCATATGCAGGAGCAAACCAATTACTTAAAGCTGGAACTTATATTTAAAAGGGAAGCAGAACATAGAAGTTCAGAAAATTTGCAGGCTGGTCATTGGTAGAAAAGAAAAGCCTATTTTCAGAAGAAGAATTCAAGTGGCTTCTGAGCAACCACTTACTAGAGAAGTTTTAATAATTAAAAATGCAAGTACCAAAATCCAAGACAACGAGAAAAAGGCCTTGAAGGCATTTCAGAGACCTAAGACACAGCCCCTCCCATCACAGGCCCTGAGGCCAAGGAAGACAGAATGGTTTTGTGTGCCAGGCCCAGGGCCCTGCTGTCCTGCCCAGACTCAGGACCTGGCTCCCTGCATCCCAGCCACTTGAGCGCCAGCCGTGACTCAAAAGGGCGAGTCAAAAATAGCTGTGAGTCAAAAATAGAATCTATAGAAATTAGAAGCTATTCTCCTCTGCAAGTTTCCATTTGAAAGTAATAAATGTTTTTAGTGTTATTTCTGGCCATGTCATATTATTGAACCTTATTAAATGCCTCACATTATATTAAGTGCTTTATATGTGATAATCAAACAAATATATTTGAAATGTGGATCACATTTCCCTATTACTTTCCAAATTACTTGATATATATTAGCAATGTATGGCTGTAATTAATCATCAGTCTACTAGTTAAACTGAATTTTATAATCAGGATTTTTAAAATTACTAAATAACTTTTTTTTTTTTTTTTTTTTTTGCTGCAAGAAGCATGTGGAAGAAATTTAAAATCATCATTCCCATTATCCAAAGATAAGCACTCAACACATTTTGCTATAAATCATTCCAGGCATTTTTTTCCTCTACTTATAAGGCAAGATAATTTTTAAGTGTTTTGTTCTCTCTGCTGTGGATATATTTTTTTCTTTATCCCAAGAAATTAGTGAAATCGCATTTCAGGGGATTTATGTTGCAGATATACCACAAGAGATGATGGAACTTCTGTTGGGAAAAACTAAGGGGTACTCAAAGCACTTAAAATTAAGAACTGTGCCTGAGAAGCTGTGGGAACATATGCTCTGACCAAGAACAGAATGAACGCACCCAGGCCATCTACTTACAAGCTTGTGAAACATTACCTTGGTAGTGGTAGCCAACATGGAATGAGGACCCAAAAGCTTTTCCCAGAATGTTACATGTAGCATAAGACCCACAGAGCTTTCTTATGTTTCTAAGGAGAAAGGAGGGAGAGAGAAAGAACTGTAATATGTCTTGAACCCTCTGTCAAAATAAATTTATAAATGTATATGATTTCAAACTGAGTATAAAATTATATGTAAACCCTTTGAACTGCTATGCACTTACTTGCCCGAATTAATGTAATAAGGGCATTTGTTGGTAACTAAAGTCCTCCTTCAATCTTTGATTTTTTAATTTGAGACATAATTCACATACCATGAAGCTCACCATTTAAGATGTGCAACTTAATAGTTTTTAGTATATTTACAAGGTTATGCAACCATCACCACTATCTAGTTCAAAACTATTTACATCACTCTAAAAAGAAACCTTCGGCTGTTAGCAGTCCCTTTTATTTCTCTCCCACCCCTCATTTTCTGGCAATCAATATTCTACCATCTGCCTCTGTTACTTTCTCTTCTAGACATTTAATCTAAATGGAATCATATAGTATGATTCATGTTATATGATGTTTTTTAGGCTTCTTTCACAAGCCTGTTTTGTCAGGCTTCTTTCACAGGCATGTTTCCCAGTTCCATTCCGTGTTGTAATATACATCAGAACTTCATCTTACAGTGGAATAATATTCTGTTATATATTGATGGACATATGGATTGTTTCTACGTTTTTACCACTATGATAAATGCTGCTGTTAACATTCCTATACAAGTTTGTGTGTGAAGATGTTTTATTTCTCTTGCATATATACTTAAAGGTAAAATTACCGGACAATATTGTAACTCTATATTAACTTTTTGAGGAACTGGAACACTTTTTCACAGCTGTTGCACCCTTTACATTTCCATTAACAATGTGTTAGGGTTCCAAATTTTTCACATCCTTGAAAGCACTTGTTATTGTCCACCATTTTTATTAGAACAATCCCAGTAGGTGTGAGGATCCAACTGAATAGTATCTCACTGTGGTTTCCATTTGAAGTTACCTAATGGCTGATTATGCTGATTAGCTTTTTAGGGGCTAATCAGTTATTTGTACATCTTCTTTAGAGAAATATATATTCATATCCTTAGCCCATGTTTTAAATTTGGTTATTTAGATTTTTACTTTTTAGTTGTAAGAGTTCTTTACATATTATGGATACTAGACCCTTATCCAATATATGATTTATGTATATTTTCTCCCACTGTAAGTTTTTTTCACTTTCTTTGCTGGTATCTTTTGAAGCACATTAAAAAAAATGGGAAACAAACAACCCCATCAAAAAGTGGGCAAAGGATATAAACAGACATTTCTCAAAAGAAGACATTCATACAGCCAACAGACACATGAAAAAATGCTCGTCATCACAGGCCATCAGAGAAATGCAAATCAAAACCACAATGAGATACCATCTCACACCAGTTAGAATGGC
>NW_012115300.1:1277500-1279299 GCF_000951035.1 Colobus angolensis palliatus | reverse complement strand
CACCAACATGGCACAAGTATACATATGTAACAAACCTGCACGTTATGCACATGTACCCTAGAACTTAAAGTATAATAATAATAATAATTTAAAAATTGGTTAAAGTACTATTTATCTACTTTTTCACTGGTTGCTTTTGCTTTCAGTGTCATAGCTAAATCATTGCCTAATGCAAGATCATGAAAATTTACATCTATGATTTCTCCTATGGTTTTTATACTTTCAGGTCGTAGTTAGGTCTTTGGTCCATATTTGGGCTCATTATGGCATATGACACAAAATATACGTGTACACTTTTTATTTTGCATGTTCATATCAGGCTGTCTCAGCACTATCTGTGGAAAAGAGTAATCTTTTGTACTTGGAAGAAGTACAGAAGATTGTCCAAAACTAATTGAATATAAGTATATGGTAGATATCTGGATTATCGTTTCTTCTACTTTGTTAATCTATATGCATATCTTTGAGCACCACAGAATCTTGATTTTTGTAGTTTTGTAGTATATTTTGAATCAAGAAGTGGGTTTTTCCACTTTGTTCTTTTTAACTTTTTTTTACTATTTATATAAATTTTTGGATCAGTTTGTCCTTTCTGTAAAAACAAACAGCAGTTGTTCTTTTCACAGAAATTTTCATGCATGTGTAGATAAATTTGGAGAGTATTACCATCTTAATAATATTAAGCCTTTCAATTCATAAATGAGAAACGTTTTTCCATTTATTTAGATTTTCTTTTATTTCTCTCAACATTTCATGCTTGGTATGCATGCCCTGTACTTTTATTTTTTAAATTTATTGCTAAATATTTTAATATTATTGTAAATAAAAACGTTTTCTCTATTTCATTTTAGAATTATTCATTGTTAGTATGTAAAAATACAAATAATTTTATATGTTGATCTTGTGCACTTCAACCTTGCTATACTTATTAGCAAGTAATAGTTTTTTGAATGAATTCTTAAGGGTTTTCTATATATAAAATTATAAAATTTTATATATAGTATTACTCCTTCAAATATAGGGTTTCTTCTTCCTTTCCAATCTAGACACCTTTATTTTTCCTACTTAAATGTGTTAACTATATCCTGTAGTAAAATTTGAATAGTAGTGAAAGTTGTTATTATGCTTGTCTTGTTCCCGATTTTAGGAGGAATCCTTCAGTGTTTCACTTTTATGTGTAATATCTGCTGTGGGTTTTGCAAAGATGTAATTTATCATGTTTAGAAGATTCCTTTCTAGTCATCATTTGTTGAGTGTTTTTGTCACAAAGTGATGTTAGATTTTGTCAGATGTTATTTCTGCATTTACTGAGATGATTGTGTGTTTTTTAAAAAAACTTTATTCTAAGAATATGGTGTATTACATTGATTGATTTTTATACGTCAAATTAAACTTGTATTCCTGTAATAAATCCCACTTAGGCATCGTATTTTATCCTTTCTATATGATACTGGTTGTGGTATGCCAGTATTTTGTTGAGAATTTAGGGTTCGTATCCATAAGGGATATTGGCCTATATTATTCTTTTTTATTATATCATGGTCTGATTTTGCAATCTGGGTAAGATTGGCTTCAAAAAAATTAGTCAGGAAGTGTTCCCTTCTCTCCTATTTCTTGGAAGAGTTTGGTGTTAATTCTTTAAATATTTGTTAGAATTCATCAGTGGTGAGAGAGGGCATCCCCGTCTTATGCCAGTTTTCAAAAGTTCTGGCTAGGGCAATCAGGCAAGAGAAAGAAATCAAGGGTATTCAGTTAGGAAAAGAAGAAGTCAAATTGTCCCTGTTCGCAGATGACATGAT
>NW_012115300.1:1262222-1275820 GCF_000951035.1 Colobus angolensis palliatus | reverse complement strand
AGGGATTGCATTGGGGAGTTATACCTGATATAAATGATGAATTGATGGGTGCTGACGAGTTGATGGGTGCAGCACACCAACATGGCACAAGTATGCATATGTAATAAACCTGCACGCTATGCACATGTACCCTAGAATTTAAAGTATAATAAAAAAAATAAAAAGTAAAAAAAAAAAAGAATTCATCATTGAAGGCCTCAGGTCCTGGTATTTTCTCTGTGCTAAGTTTTGTGATTACTAAAACAATATCTTTACATGGGGTAAATCTAATCTAATCCGATATTTTTTTTTTCCTTTTGGTAGTTATGTCTTTCTAGAAATTTGTTCATTTTATGTAAGTCATCTAATTTGTTGGCATACAATTGTTCATTGTGTTCTCACATAATCCTTGATTTCTGTAAGATCAGTAGTAATCTCCCCTCATTCATTCCTACTTTTAACAAATTGAACTCAAATACAATTTTCTCTTTTTCTCTTGGTCAGTGAAACTAATGATTTGCCAAAGTGGTTGTCCTTTGCCACAACCAACTTTTATTTTCACCAGTTTTCTCCCTTTTTTACCTTTTTTATTTCATTTACTTCCACTCTAATCTTTATTCTTATTCTTTCTTTCTTCTTGCTTCATTTGTCTTTTTCTACTTTCTTAAAAAGGAAGAACAGGTAATAGATTTAAGATGTGCTTTGTTTTGTTGCAGACATTTAAAGATATAAATTCCCCCTTTGAGTACTGTTTGTCCTAAATCCCCTAAATTTTGGTGTATTGATTTTTTTATTTTCATTTATCTTCTTATTTTCTAATTCCCATTTTGTTTTTTTTGACACAATGGTTATATAGGAATGCATTGTTTACTTTCCATACATCTGTGGATTTCCAAAATATTCTTCTGTTATTGATTTTTAATTTCAGTTCATTATAGCTGTAGAAAATATACTAGATTTTAATCATTTTAAGTTTTTTGAGGCTTGTTTTCAGGCTTTGCATATTATCTGTACTGCAGAATGTTCCATATGCATGTAAGAATGTACAGATTTCTGCTCTTCAGTTAAGTGGTTTCTAGATATCTATTAGGTCTGGTTGGTTTATGCATTGTTCAAGTATTTTATTCTCTTGTTGATAATGTGTAGTTGTTCTATTAATTTTTAATGGGGCATAATAGTAATCAAGTATTATTATTGATGTGTTTATTTCAATTATTTCAGCTTTTTGTCATGTATTTTGGGTCCCTAATGTGAGGTGCCTGTAGGTTTATAATTGTTATATCTTCTTGGAATGGCCTTTTATCATTACACAGTGATTTTTTTTTCTTTTGTTTGTTTCTAGTAACCATTTTTGTATTACTACTTTAATATTAAGATAGCCAATTCAATTATCTTTTGCTTACCAAATTCATGGCATATAGATTCCTTTCTTTTCAGTCTATTTGGTCTTTGGATCTAAAATGGTGGCTCTTATATAAAGCATATAATTGGATCATGTGTATTTCTTCCAAGTCTGTCAATCTCTACCTTTGCATCGAAGAATTTAATAAATTTGATTCATTAACTGATAAGGAAAGACTTGTCTGTCATTTTGCTATTTGTTTTCTATGTGCCTTATGTCGTTTAGTTCCCCCTTTCCTGTATTACTGCCTTCTTTTTCATTAAATAGCTATTTTTTCACTTATCGGTTTTGCTCATTTTTATTGTATATTATTAAGTCATTTTCTTAGTAGTTGCATTGGGGGTTGTCATTATCACCTTAATTTATGATAATCTAGTTCAGGTTAATACCAATTTAAGTTCATAGAAATACAAAAACTTCATTTAAATATAACTCTGTTCCCCAATCTCCTTTAAGCTGTCTTCCCAATAGTGCTGTTGTACACCTCCAATAAATTTGATTTTTTATTTCAGTTAGTTTACTTTCCAATTCCAATGAGTGAAGGAAAGAAGAAAATAAAGGGGATGGCTCCTAAGCCTTCCCATACCCACAACAGTCTCATCTCTTTAGGAAGCTCCAAGGAGAAAAAGACTAAAGCCATGACATAAAATAAAGAATTTTTTCATCTGAGATACTGGGGCTCAAACATATAACTGTGCAGCTTTGAGCCTCTATATAGCAAAGTGCAACACAGAGTTACAGAGGGTCAGTTCCCCCTTACTTAGGTATGGGTGATCAGCTCACCACCTGACCACTTAAGGTAGTCACCACAGAATACTACCATGCTCTACTATGCTGGACAGAAAAAAGATGGACCCCAGAACACCCTCCCCTGAAAAGCAGCATTCTATCCATAAGCTCCAGCAGCAGTCCTGATGGCAGTGGGGATGTTTCTCGAGTTATTGACATGGTGGACCTCACATAAGCAGCCTTAGTCAAATAACGTAAATATACATTTCCTGAGCACCTGTGAGACAATCTTGGGGACTTACAGATATACCTGGAAAGAATTTGAAACAACACTGAGGTACAGAAAATTTTGAGTATTAAATACTAATGTGACCTAATATATTCTCACAGGTTTTCCCTCATTTTAAATAGTCTTTATTTATTAGAGCAATTTAGGTTGACAGGAAAATTGAACAGAAAGTACTCAAAGTCTATAATTTACATTAGGGTTGCATTATATATTCTATGTATTTTAACAAATGTATGACTACATGTATCCACCATTAGAGTATCATACATGATAGTTTTACTGCCAAAAAATCTACGCTCTCTCTATTCACCATTTTATCCCCCGTCTAACCCCTGGCAACCACTGATCATTTCACTGACTCCATAGTTTTGCCTTTTCTAGAATGTCATATAGTTGGAATTACACAGTGTATAATCTTTTACAATTGGCTTCTTTCACTTAGCAATATGCATTTAAGTTTTAAAGTGTATCACGTTTTTAAAATGTCTTGATAGCATATTTCTTTTTAGCACTGGATAATATCCCATTGTCTGGATGTACTGGAGTTTATTTATCCATTTGCCTATGGAAGAGCATTTTGGTTAATTCCAAGTTTGAGCAATTATTAATAAAGCTGCTATGAACATCCATGTGCAGGTTTTTGTGAGGATGTGTTTTCAACTCATTTTGAGTAAATACCAAAGAGTATGATTTCTGGATCCTATGTTAAGAATATCTTCAGTTTTGTGTGAAGCTGCCAAACTGTCTTCCACAGTGTCTGTGCCATTTTGAATTCTCACCAGCAATAAATGAGAGTTCTTGTTGTTCCACATGCTCACCAGTATCTGGTGGTATCAGTTTTCTGGATTTGGGGCATCCTAATAGATGTATGGTAGCATTTTGTTGTTTAAATGTGCATTTCCCTAATGACGTATGATGTGCAGCATCTTGTTGTATGCTTATTTGCCATCTATATAGGTTTTTTGGTGAGGTGTTTGTTAGGTCTTATGCCCACTCACAGACTTTTAAAGTTTGAGACTAATCAGGTTATATTCTAGATAACACTGATTGAAATACTTTCTCACAGAATCAACCTAAGTGCCCATCAACAGTGGATTGGAGGAAGAAAATGTGGTACATATACACCATGAAGTACTACTAATCCATAAAAAAGAATAAAATTGTGTCCTTTGCAGCAACATGTATGCTGCTGGAGGCCATTATCCTGGGTGAATTAATGCAGAAACAGAAATATCGCATGTTCTCACTCATAAGTGGGAGCT
Organism: Colobus angolensis palliatus; assembly: GCF_000951035.1. Taxonomy (NCBI): domain Eukaryota; kingdom Metazoa; phylum Chordata; class Mammalia; order Primates; family Cercopithecidae; genus Colobus; species Colobus angolensis. The sequence goes on along the minus strand of NW_012115300.1, from coordinate 1,272,159 downwards.
AATGCATACACATGGACATAAAGATGGAAACAGTAGACACTGGGGACCCCAAAACAAGGGAAGGTAGAAGGAGATCAAGTGTTGAAAAGCTACACATTGGGTACTATGTTCAGTATTAGGGTGGTGGGTTCAGTAGGAGCCCAAACTCCAGCATTATGCAATGTACTGATACAACAAACCTACACAGGCACCCCCTTGAATCTAAAATAATCATATTTAAAAAGACAGAAAACAGTTACTTTCAAGATTATGATTTAATTTAAGGTTTAAATTCCTTTATTCTATTCATCTATCTTTTTTCTTTCCTTCTCTTATTTTTTCTTTTGTCTTTTCCTTTCTAACAAAAGCAAGAGAATATGCATGTGATTTGGTGACATGATATAGAAGGTAGCAGATAGAATTGCCAGACAAAATATAGGAGACAGTTAAATTTGAAGTTCAGATAAAGAATAAGCAATTTTTAGCATAAGTATGTTTCAAATATTTAATTATTTCTTATTTATTTGAAATTCAAATTTAACTGGGTATCTTGTATATTTTTCTTGTCAATTACATTTTAAATTTTCCTTGGTCATGGTAATTTTCCTCACAAGTTTTTAAGTCAGCTGTAAACTCTCAAAATGTTAAAGTAGAAGAGAAGAAAAGCTGACTAAGTTTAAGGGGGGAGCAGGGAAATAGCAACTTGGCCATGATTTCTCAGTTGATTGTTTTCAGGCATCTTTTTTCCTTAGTAAGTTTTGTCCTACTCATCTACATGATCACTTAGATTTAACCAAATTAATATCTTAGCTGAGGTCATGGCATCTTTCTCATAAATTGGTAGATTTGAAACACAGAAAATAAGTACATTGTTCTTTCTATTCAATTACACAACATATTGGGTAGAATCAGAATATTCAGCAGTACATTGCCTAAATTGGTGTTTGCCCCCAGTAACAACTGTGCTTCTGATTTGCTACAGATTTTAAGAGAAGGGTAACTGCATCCTTCTCTTTAAACTTATCTTTCTTGTAAAAAAAAGCATTACACTTTTTGGAATAAAAAGTTCTGCTTTTACTTCAGTAACTATTACTCTAGTTGGTTCATGATTCTCTTCCTTTGTCTCCATCTTTACATTCATGACTGCCATCTTTTCCTTGACTCTGCATTGTTTTATTGGAAAATGGTTAAAACCAACTACAACAACAACAATAACAAAACCCTGGATTACTCTGGGTAATATTTTTGCCAAATAAACTGGAGTTTCCAGGGGAAAATGAAAATCCAATCCAGAGTCCAGAGATAAACAAGCCTAACTAAAACACAGCAATCAATGTTCTTGTCAAGGCACTTGGTGCTCCTACTTATGGGTTCATTTGTTTTTTTTTCAGACTCAGCCTCCATCTTCTTCACAGATGTATTCTCAGTTCTGCTGCTATAAAACCAAAATGTTGATTCTTGATATAATTTTGTTGAAATAAATAGGTAAGGAGACTATGTTTCAGCTAATATTTTATTAGCTTCATTTTTAGAATTACTAAGGTTGTTGTTCCCATGTTGCTGTTCAATATTTGCTAAATATTTATCAGAGTTCTTAAAAATAGGTTTCAGATCACAGAGTGGGCTTGCATTCAAGTGTTTAACTATCCAGTCATGAACAGTTTAAAGCAGCTAACTGCCTGTCTGGTACAGGGATTACTATAGCATGAATTACTCACGGTAAAAACAGAAGTGTGAGGCTACTGACTGTCGCTATTAGACTGTAGATCTGAAAATTTTTTCCTCAATTACAAGAACAGAATGAAACGTTGCCTTGGTTTCCCGGCTGCATTTGGACTGGTGAAGAAAAGGGCACTAGTTCTTGTTGTTTCCATTTGGCAGTCCTTGTCAAGGCTAACTCCACTCTACCATTACTAAATTCAGAAAATGCTTCTCCTTTCAGAATATACAACCAGTCCTCTGAAATCTTTGAAAGCCCAATCCCCTATCTGATTGAAATCCAACATTTCTATGTTTTGCTTTTTTTTTTTTTTTTTTTACTCTACTCTTCAAAATTTCCTCGTTGGCCACTGAGAATGTTCCCAGCTCTTCTGCTTCATCTTCTTGATTCCAATTCCTATCTGTCACTTCCTTCTCAGCAATCTTTTGGTCATTTTTCTGAACTTCCATGGTGGCTACCACAGTACTTGATGGATTGTGAAGCCCAGGTGCACAGGGAGCTACTAGTTTCTGGATGAGTGGGTGGGTCACTTCTGGTATTCTTTCAATGTACTTCCCACATGAAGCAGTTCATAGTCAGCAAACCAGGAGTTTCTAACACCATGCCCCCCATGGGCCTCATCTCTCTATGTTGGGGAGTGAGGAGAAGAGCTGTCTGCCTCCCCGAAGACCACTGGAGTAACAGCACTGAACACACTCCATTTTGTAATTCCAAGAGCATCCGACATTTTTATTTGCTAAATCCTCCAACCCTTTAGCAGGGATCTGGATATTCCAAGGAAAAGGTGAGAAGCATCATCAAGACTGAAAGGACTGACATCACTAGTAGAAACTAAGGGGGAGGGTCTTGATTGCCGAGAGAGGTAATTGAGGTCCCTACACAATGGAGTCACATATACTTCCCCTTGTAAGCCCCTAGATAGGGGAAACCACTTGGGAGGGGTGTTTGTTTGTTTTTGGATACTAAACTACATAATTTCCTGAAAGCAACTGTTTTGAATCAATGTTACTTAGAAGTAGTGATATTGAGTGTTTTCCAGTGAGCAGAAGTTGACACTCTTGGGAAAGTTAAAGTTACATTTTAACAAATCAGTTGTGACAGTAAATTTTAATGTGTGATAACTGCCTTTTGGAGATGTATTTACAGTACCAAGATATGGTGCCAGGATTACATGTAGTAGGAGAACAGGACCAGGAAGCTCCCTTCCCTGCCCCAGACACACACACACACACACACACACACACACACACACACACACACACACCACAGGATGATGCCTGTGCTACTGATGACAGTCACCAGTGCAGGTCTCTGGATACCCCACCACCACCACTTTCCAAGAAGAGCCAGGGACATCGAACACTATATCCTCCCTAGGAGTTTACAAGAGAAGCAGAGGGATCTCTGAATCAGAGGTGCTTCCATAGATGGTGTTTTAGACAAAACACAACAGAAGAGGGGTTTTAGATGAAGTGTGGGAGAGATGATAAGACTTGTGCTCTGATGGCTTCTTGCAAGACACAACATCCTTAGAGTCAATATAGCAGATTCAGTGATAGTGTATCTTCAATATGAAGTCTGGAAGTCTGATTTTCTTTATAATTCTTCACAGTAGCTAGCACAGTGATCTATTTAAAAGGACAAATTGGTAAACAAAACCAAATGTTACTGAGCACATATGCTCTGAAAAAACAGAAATTGGGAAATTCCCATTGGCGAATCTGTTTTTAGTGTTGACGGAATACCTGTGGTCTGGATCTGATGAACATCAGTGTCTTTACAGCTCTTCAAACCATGTGTACAGGATTCTTCCTGACACACTTGTCAGGAATTGTAGCACCTCTTATTATTAGCAGATTTTGAAACATAACAACATAAAACATTATTTAAATACATGCTTTGAGACAATCGTCACATATTGAAGAGATTTTTAAATAACCAAATGTGCGTTTATTGAAAATTTATAACTGGTTTCCATTAACAAATGGATAATTTCAGAGCTGTTCAACACAATATTATTTTGTCTATAATGTCATTTAAGTAAAACATGACATTGTACTAATTTTTGAAAGCAAGTAAAATATATTTCTTACTTCTTCAAAATGCATTAAGTACTTGATGAATACCAGATACTTGAAAAACATAAAGGTTGCTCTTGAGAGATTTATGGTCTAGTAGGGAAAAGCAGTTAAATAAATTAGGTTAATATATTACAGATGGGAGGGGAGCAGTAACCTGTACCAGCCTCAACCAACCACCCAGAGTATATTCCACACTTGCTGAAAGAAAGACAACTTTCATTGACAACTTCATACATAAAGTCTGTCCTACAAATGAACAAGAAAGACAAAAACATCTGAATAAAAAAATGAATTAAGCAAATAAACATATAATATACAAAAGAAAAATACAAATGGCTAATATATAAATCTATTGACATCGTTAAGGAGAAACAAGAATTTTAAAAATAAAGTCATGTGATAATTATCTAATGAAATGTTAAAGAATAAAATTAGTAAATTAGTAATCATGCATAGTTTTAAGGAGAATATAGAAAAACAGGTGCTTTGCAAAAACTGCTAGTAGAAGTGTAAATACATATCACATTTCTAGAAGGTAATATGAAAGTACATATTAAATCCTTGTTATATGTATACCTGTCAATCTAGCAATTTAATTTTTAGGAATTTAACTCAAAAACGTAATTAGACGTATATATAGAAGATATTATAAGGATACTCCTTGAAGCATATATTATAATAGCAAATGCTTGGAAACAACCTAACTATCCAAAACAGGAAGATTACTTAAAGAATAGCATTATATTGGTTTTAAAAGCATGGGTTCTGATTCCATTCCTGACTTTCTTACTAGCTGTATGCCATTCTTGAGGGTGATGGGGGAGAAACAGGGATGTATATCTACGTGCATTTAAAATATGCAGATTGTATTTGATGGCAGGAAAGATATTCGTAATACATAGTTTGTTGGAAAGCAAGTATTATTGTATAGCATATTTTCATTTACAAAAGTATTTACACACATATACATACAGACAGACAATATTGGTTGTCTATCTAACAATCATTCCCTAAACCGTCCTACTGGCTAGCAGAGCTCACTTCACACTTTAAGGCTGGAAATGCCAATAACTAACTTTCCCAGATTCCTCTGCATTATGGTCATAGGCATATGACTCAATTTTGGCCAACAGAACTGGAGAGGAGGTACACCTGGGGCTTCTGGGAAAATTTTTCCTTCCTGAGAAAAAGAAAGATATAAGGAGAAACTCCACATTCTGCCTCTGTAGGAGGCAGTGAAAAAGGTGATGTCTGAGCTTGAGTGACCATTTTGCAACCATAATAAGCCAAGCCAAGGAACAAAAGCCAGTATGCCATGGGCACTGGAGCAGCTTAGACAATGTATTACTCTGCTCAGGCTGCCAGGAAAAAAAAAAAAACACACAAAAAACAGACTGGGTGGCTTAAACAACAGAAATAAATGTATTCTCTCACAGCCCTGGAGGCTAGAAGTCCAAGATCAAGATGCGGTTTCTTGGCATGCCTTCCTGCCTTGCTTGCTGAGTCCCCTTCTTGCTGTGTCCTCATGTGGCCTTTCCCCTGTGCATGCACAGAGAAAAGAGCTATCTCTGGTGTCTCCTGCTCTTCTTTTAAGGACAGCAGTCCTATTTAATTAGGACAACACCTTTATGACCTTACTTAACCTTAATTACCTCCTCAAAGGCCTTATCTCTAAATATAGACATGTTAAGGATGAGAGCTTTAACATATGAACTTGTGGAAAAACGATTCAGTCCATAATGGACAATAACCATTTAACTAACTATCCTGTGATTACATATGTGTATGTACCTTAGCAATTATATTTAATGCTCGGGGGAAAGTCTAGGAAAGTCGAAAGCTGGAGTTAGACAAAGACACAAAGATTTAGTTTTCTTTCAATTTCACTTGAAAATAAAAGCATGACTTTATAAGCAAGACATATCATTGCAAGGCAGAAGAACCAGCTCTGTAAATCTAAAAATCACACTGTATTTAACAAATGTTTTTCAAAGAGACGGCATCCCTATCTGTTGCAATCTAAATTTTTAAAACACACTAAAAATAGGTCAGAAAATCATTTGCACCTGGAGAATATGTAATCTCAACAGTCAATCCCCACAGATTATAAAATTGTGTCTCTGAATGCAAAACAGTTTAATAAAATATGTTAACAGTAAGCATACTTTCCTCAGGAATTTGTTCTATTACTGGAAATTATGTAAATAGCTTCTCCTGTTTTCTTCAGGAATTTTTAAAACTTTATTTACATGTGTCTTCCACATTTTTCAGAGAAAATATTTACTAACAAACTTTGTGGGATTATCTCAACTATTTACACGGCTGTTTATTTCTTTTACAGTCTGCACCATTACACAACTTTACATTCCAATTTGTGAAATTGCCGTACTAATTAAAATAAGATTTGCTATTGTACTATTCTCTGCACTTTATTTTAATGGTGGAAGTTTTGCCACATGAAAGGGACCAGATTTGTCATTAAATTTCAAGGTATTCGTAAGCAGAATTTAGTCTAGAAACATTACAAAAAATGCTTCTTTTGAAATTATGAAAGAGGCTCCGAAAAGAGTCGTGTCATTTAAGTGTAAAATACAGAATCATTTAAGTGTCATTTAAGTTGCACCATTTAAGTGCCTCATATGGAATCACTCATTAGTAGACAGCAGGAGTCCAGAGGGTGACTGAGGGATCTGAAGGATGTGCAGGTGTAGGCAGGCATAGGGCACAGTGTGCCAGCTGGTACTTTAGTGGCCAATAAGTTCTCATGACAACCAGTCATCTCACTGGTCCAATAATTTTTCTTTATTAAAAGAATTTCCTTCTGCTACCTTGTAAGTGGAATTACTACTGCCTAAGAAAACAGGTCTCCCAGTAGATGACATACCATAAAATGTAGAGAAGTTAGAGGGGAAAAATCTAGACAGTTTAAGATAATATGCTGGCTTGCACATGTTTGCTTTAGTTACTATTACAGCTAATAGCTGTATCATCAAAGCACTTAAATCTAAAAACGTCATTTGGTAAAATCACTCAGTTTTCACTTAAATGGCAAATGAAAGAATTTATATGTATTCCAAAAACCCGTAAGTGCTCTGCAACAATTTATGACTGGTTAACAGCTTAGAGGTACGTATTGGTTGACACTACACAGTTATATTCAGTGGAAAATGGCAACTAAACATGAAGACTAATAGAAAGAAAGGCAGCTACATTTTTCCTTCCACTTATTTTAATTTGTGGATTTATTCTGATGCATGTTCAAAATTTCTAAATCTAGAAGTTATGTCATCACCATGGTATTAGTTTCCTAAGGTTATGATAACAAAATACCATAACCTTTGTGGCTTAATTAACAAATTTATTGTCTCATAGTTCTGAGGTTAGTGATCTGAGGTTAAGGTATTAGAAGGGTCAGATTTTTTCCAAGGACACTCTCCTTGGATTATGCGTAGTCATCTTCATGCTCATGTGGTCTTCACCCTATATGTCAGTCTAGCTCCAAATTCCTCCTTTTTATAAGGATGCCAGTCATATTGAATTGAGTCCACTCTCATCACCTGATTTTTAACTTGGTAAAGACTATTGAGATACTGGGAGTTAAGACTTCAGCATAGGAAAGAGGACACAATTCAACCCGTAACAATCATAAATCTCAACAGTCATGACTGCAAATATGGAAACATACATGCTTAAGAGGCAGACACTAGAGATCATCTTTCCAGCTCATTATGGAAGCGGAGGGTCTTTTCATCCAGGGGAGAACACTGGCAGTCTTTTAGGTTTTCACTAACACCAAATAATCATATCACCTGCTCCTCTAATTTCTCAAAGTTAATGCACTGTTGCTTTTAAGTGATGTGAGATATTTACAGAATAGAAGATGATTTAAAATATATGCTTTGTGCGCATTCCTTTTAAAATTATAAGTAAACTTTTGAATCTCATCCCAGCACTTTGGGAGTTCGAGGCAGGCAGATTTCTTGATGTCAGGAGTTTGACAGCAGCCTGGCCAACATGATGAAATGCCATCTCTACTAAAAACACAAAAGTTAGCCGGGCATGGTGGTGCATGCACGTCTATAATCTTAGTTACTTGGGAGGCTGAGGCAGGAGAATCTTTTGAACCCAGGAGGCAGAGGTTACAGTGAGCCAAGATCGCACCACTGCACTCCAGCCTGGGTGACAGAGCAAGACTCCATCGTACAAAAGAAAAAAATAAAATAAAGTATGCTTTTTAATCAAGTGAGTCATTGAAGGTCTACCTCAAAGTCCACTCCACTGAATCGATACCTGGGATCTTGTTATATTAACTCCTTGCAGGGTGTTTGGTCACAAACTTACATTTTTATTTTAATCCTCAGTTTATCAAGGTAATATTGGAAGCAGGCCTTTGAATTTTGATTCTAGATTTACTAAGAAACTACTGCTGCCTATTTTTTGCTAAGTTTCGTCATTAGGAAAAGAATTGTCTTTCTCAACAGCCAACTTGTTTTCTCTTCTCTAAAAATGAAAATTACATTAATTTAAAATGTCATCTTTTTTGCACTGGTGATCTGTTATTAGAGTGTATGTTTTCAGAACAATTATGTTGCGTTTTACATTGGGCGTATTTGTTCTTCTCCTCTTAAATGTATTGTATTTTTTTAAAAAAACTTGTATGGGGGGTGGGGTGTACTGTTTGGCAAATTTCTCTCTAAAACTTTTTGGAAATGCATGGGAGAAGTGAGTTAACAACTTGAAATTTAATATACATGAAAAATATATTTATTTTTGTTGTTTATATTGTCTGTTAACACATGCCCACATCTATGATGACAAAATTACTCTTAATAACTAAGGATAATTAAGAAAATTCTATCTGTCCATAGATTGAATGGTTCTTAAAGTTTATGAATACCTGTTACTCCAACTGCATCACATGGCTGAATGATGAGTACCGGATGATTTAAGCAAATGTCACCCGAAATACTATGCGAATTTTAATAGCCTCCTTAATAGGCAAAGTTAAGAACTACCTGTTGTCTTAGCAACATGTGACTTACTAAGGGCTTAATTAAAATTGAGTCTGCTAAAGGTATTCTCAGTAACTTTAAAGCTGAGGTTATGCTTCCCTACTGTCAGACACTTGTGTTAATCTGCTGTGAGTAGGACTATAAGAGAATTTTATATCAAGTCTAAAATCAAGTTCAGAGACAGAAATTTTAAATAATACTTCTTTTGTATATTTTATAAATTAATTTTGTTTGCTTTTATCTGTAGTATCACCAAAATTTGATGAACATTTGAGATTGAACAACATTCTATTCATGTGCATTTATAAGTTGAGTAACACTTAAACAAATTCCTTAATTTATCTGACTCTCAGAATCCCCCAAATCAGATAATTATACATTCACATCAAGGTTGTTTTTGTTATTAAATGAGTAGATCAATCTTTCATTGATTGATGTATAACTCTTAGACATATTAAATTACCAACTGGGTAATAACCAAGTTCTTATCTTCCCACTTCTGTTCAGGAAAATATTTCATATCTGGGTTATTTTATTTTAATTTATATTACATAAGCTGAATCAATCAGAGTATAAACTTTAACTCAGAATTTAGACCAATTGCAGTTTTCTGTCTTTTCTATAAGAATTCTTTTTCACAAAGGATATTAATCCAGAGTCCTTGCTTACCTATCAAGTCTCTTCATGTAAAAAGAAAACCTTATAACCCAATAACTCCCCCCACTAATTGATATGTACACTATTCTATCTGCTGGGCCTATTTGCTTGTGTTTGATAATTCAATAGTATTTTTCTTTTGTGATGAGATGTTTATGCCCCATCTTTCATTATGATGTAGTGTTAGCCAATTGCCTGTCTCATTCTCACTGATCATCTGTTCACTCTCCTTGGGACAGCTTCTGATTTCTTAGTCCAAATGGAGCTATGATGCCTGGAAATGAGGCAGATGAGTTTATGCAGGGGTAGGTTACCTGGTTTTGGTCAAAATATTTTAATAAATCATATGTGAATTCCACAATATTCTTTTCTAAAAATAGATGAAGTCATACTCTAAGTCTCAATAGAAAATCTGAAAATCGGGCGGGGGCGGAGCAAGATGGCCGAATAGGAACAGCTGCAGTCTCCAACTCCCAGCGCGAAGGACA
>NW_012115300.1:1247548-1254457 GCF_000951035.1 Colobus angolensis palliatus | reverse complement strand
AAAAAAAAAAAAAAAAAAAGAAAATCTGAAAATCTAAATTAGGGTGTGAAACTTCTCACACCTCAAGTTATAGGGTAACATATTTTCACATACCATTCATGAAAAAAAGACATTATAATAATAGTTTCTATACTAAATGTGTTGATGTAACTCCAGATCTTTGTAGACCCAATAGATCTATGCCAAAATAAAAAAGGAAAGAGTAACCAATATGTATGAACTAAATACTTGAAGTTGTTTAAGTTAATATATCATGTTCCCCACAGTGTTGACTTAACCAAAATTGGAGAGGCTTGATAGATTGCTGAATGGCAGTAACATACCTTAATCCACACATGCAATTATTTTATTCTATTCATATGTATGTATCATATTTCCATATATCTAATATAAGTAATGTTCCAAATATAATCCATTCCACTTAATATGTAAAACTTTTCATGAAACGAGTATCTTTTTTGTGTGTGTGTGATGGAGTCTAGCTCTGTCACCCAGGCTGGAGTGCAGTGGCATGATCTCGGCTCACTGCAACTTCCGCCTCTCAGGTTCAAGCAATTCTCATGCCTCAGTAGCTGGGACTACAGGTACATGCCACCACACCTGGCTAATTTTTTGTGTTTTTAGTAGAGATGGGGTTTCACCATGTTAGCCAGGATGGTCTCGATCTCCTGACCTCATTATCCGCCTGCCTCAGCCTCCCAAAGTGCTGGGTTTACAGGCATGAGCTACTGTACCTGGCCAAACTTAGTAGCTTTAAACTTGTAACCAAAGGAATAAAATTATCTGTGTTTGTTTTTAAAATATATTTCAGTGTCCGTGGGACTCAGTATTAAAGGTGTTGTCAAAAGAAACAACTGGATGATAATTCAATATTACTTGTCAACTAAGGTTTTTTTGTTTGCTTTTTTTTTTTTTTTTTTTTTGAGATTAAGTCTCACTTTATGGCCCTGACTGGAGTGCAGTGGCACAATATTGACTCAATGCAGCCTCTGCCTCTGGGTTCAAGCCATTCTCCTGCCTCAGCCTCTGGAGTAGCTGGGATTACAGACTTGTACCACCACATCTGGCTAATTTTTTTGTATTTTTTAATAGAGATGGGATTTCACCATGTTGCCCAAGGTTAATCTCAAACTTCTGACCTCAAGTGATCCACCAACTTCAGCCTCCCAAAATACTGGGATTACAGGCATGAGTCATCGTGCCCAGCCTCAACTAAGGTTTTTGAAATAATTTGCAAAATTTCATCCTCCCTATATCTACAGTTGCTACAATTGCCTCTCATTTATCTTCTTTTATGGCAGCAGAAACCCAGAACTAATGTGTTTAGAAAATGAAGTAAACAATTTAAAAATATTGTGAGTGGTAACAACCAGAGAATGCTGTCAGAGCTTTAAAAATTCAACTTCATAATCCCATAATATATATGGCAGATCCATTTGGTGACAAGACCATCTGCAATTCCTGGTGCTAACAGAAAACTCTACATGACAGACTTAGTTTTTGTTTTTGTATTTTGAGTACTTTAATCTTATTTCATCCACTTGAATGTCAGTTCTGCTGCCAAAGAAATTTAGCAATTACTCTATGTAGTGTTTGCATTAGAAGCTGCTAAAAACAATAAGTGGATAGTGAATAGGTTCCAGAAAACTAAACTCAGAGCGTGAGAATATACAGAAAATATGCTGTAGTTAATTTACCTAATAAAAATTATATGTTTTGCTGTTTGCTTTTTTTGAGACAGAGTCTCGTTCCATTGTTCAGGCTGGAGTGCAGTGGCATGATCTCAGCTCACTGCAACCTCCACCTCCCAGGTTCAAGCTATTCTCCTGCGTCAGCCTCCTGAGTAGCTGGGACTACAGGTGTGTGCCACTACACCTGGCTAATTTTTTGTATTTTTAGTAGACCATCCTGTGTTGTCAGGATGGTCTTGATCTCCTGACCTCGTGATCCACCCGCCTTGGCCTCCCAAAGTGTTGGGATTACAGGCATGAGCCACTGTGCCCAGCCAATAGAAATTCCTGATAGCACAGATTTATTTTTGTTTTTATTGAGATACAATATATGTCTATGATTTACCATCTTTATTGTTCTATTTTATCAATCTGCTCTCTGTCTTCATGGGATTCACTTTTTAAAATTTGTTAAATTTTTAAATTTTTCAGGTAGCAGAATGTTATTACATTAGTAATATTTTAAGTAATTTGCAGTTTTCATTTGTCTAATAGCCTAAATTTATAAAGTTTTAAACTTATCATCTGTATGAAATTATACAAAATAGCATCATAGGTCCTAAAATCAGCAAGTTCTACCATTGCTCACAGCTTTTTGTAAACTGAACGTGAAGTAAGATAGTCACTGAAATGCATTTTCCCCATCTTCTCTGTAGATTATTTAAAAGGCATGATGACAACAATGAAATATAGTTAAATACACAGATAACTAAAACTATAAAACGAGTATGACCAAAGGAAAAAAAAAATTGATTTCTTTTGCATAGAAAGTAAACACTCCTAGGATGGGCATTGTGGCTCATGCCTGTAATCCTAGCACTTTGGGAGGCCAAGATGGGTAGATCACGCAGTCAGGAGATCGAGACCATCCTGGCCAACACAGTGAAACACTGTCTCTACTAAAAATACACAAAAGTAGCAGGGCGTGGTGGCATGCACCTGTAGTCCCAGCTACTTGGGAGGCTGAGGCAGGAGAATTACCTGAACCCAGAGGCAGAGGTTGCAGTGAGCCAAGATTGCACCACTGCACTCCAACCAGGGCTACAGAGTGAGACTCATCTCAAAAAAAAAAAAAAAAAGAAAAGAAAGAAAGAAAGTAAACACTGCTGATTTTATTAGACATCTATGTGCTTTTGTGTAGGACTTCTTGCTATGATCATGCAATTTATAGCCAGCCAAGAAGCTTGAGTGATGATCAAAATATTTCTTGCTTCACCTACCAAGTGCTGTTGTTTCACTTGCACTCTGTGAAGCCAGAGGCAGAATCTTTTTTCCAATTTATCAATGTAGAGAGGATACCTTTTCTAAGTCACTGTATGTGATGTAGGTGAGTCAATGTGTGTGATGGCAGAGAAGCCCCATCTTTTGGATCATTTTATTTTTAGTTAAACCTACCCAAAAGTTTCCACTAAGGCTAGTAATTTCATGTAATATCAATCTGAGCAGTTTACTGTTTTAAAGTCTTCTGGAGAAGATGGTATTTTTGGTGTACATTGAAAACACTTTCAGAATTAGCTGAAATAAAATAAGAAATAATACAGAAGGAAATGTATCTATTCTCAAATGGCGGAACATCTCACAATTCACATAAGATGCATCAAATAATTTAAAAAAGATATAATTTAGTCCAAAATGAAGGACGACCTTGGAAATGTTCCACTAACATTCCCCAGCATGTGGGCACAAGCACTGGAGAGTAGAGAGGGAAAGACAGGAAATTTCTATACATTGCCCCATATCCACAGGTCATCTGTGGAGATGAAACTGGAAGAGACACCGGGAGCTTACCTATTACCATTATCTGTTACTATTACTTCTCCTCTAACTTTACTCTTAACTGACAGATGTTAGATGTGAAGGTGAGGACGGGTTGTTTGAGAAGTGCAAAAGAATATTCTCAAAGCCAACTCCGCAGTTTCAGACCAAAGATAACTTTGGAAGGGCAGTGGGGAACAAAACATGTGTTGATCTATGAAACAAAACTTGAACTTTTTTCTAAACTGAATTCTCACCAAAGTGCTGGCTTATGCAGAAGCAAGGTGAACCAAGCAAAATTGAAGTGTCACAATTTGTAGCACAAGAGTCCCAATAAATTTATAGAAAAATTGGGCAAATGGAAGTAAAACACAGCAAAACAAGAACTCAGATTTTATCTGCCCACGGTGTGATATTAACAGTGTAGACTGCTGAAGAAAATATAAACTATTAACATTTCACCCTCACGCTTGAAAGGTAATATTTATACAATGCACAAGTAAACAAATAATGAAGTCAAATAAATTGCAACCACATTATTCTGGAGCAAATAGCAGGTGCAGTAATAACCATCCACTATGAGACAAATAGATAGAAAAATAGTGTAAACTGGAATTACGATAAAAATATTATAGCTATAAAAATGATAAAAAGAAAAGGAACAGTGGATATCAGAAATACGTGAATTTTTAGAAATTACTATATACATGTATCATTTAAAAACTTAAACCAATGTATCTGTCCATTCAAGAAATGTTGAAGACTCAATGAAGCATGCTAAAAAATGAGTTAACATTATCACAAGGATGCTGTTTTATTTAAAATATTAAATAAGCACAACCAAACAAAAATTATGGAGAAAAATAATACCAATTGATAATTTATAACATCAAATCATCAGTATACAGAATACTCTAATAGCAGTATGGAAAAGTAACTTCAGAAAAATTTATACAAAATGAGGAAATGAACGAAGTGATAAAATGATAAGGAAAAGACATTAGGACTGATATTGGGGTTCCAAAATACAAAGAACTGGTGTTCTTCAAAAAGTGACTGGGATAAATAGAACAGGAAACTTCTTACAGATATTAGTGGACTTCCACTTATATATAATAGCCTAGCCACATTTCTTTACATCTTTTCTGACACAAATTTGCCCTAAAATGGCCTTACAGTAGTGAAAAATTGTATTAGTCAACCCTGTTGAAGCAGCAGTGACAGATTACATTCTGGAAGATAGAAAGCTGATGGGAGGTGATATTGATGAGAGATTCAGAAACTAGGAATACCATAAACCTGAGAGTTAAGGTGTGCCCTTAACTTTTTTGAGTGTCCAATGACCACTCACACTTTCAGTGATTCACTAGAAGGAATCACAGGACTCGGCAGATAATTTTACTAATGGCAAAGATTTATTACAGCGATAGAATAAAAATCAGTAAGAGAAAAGACACAGTGGATTCTGGAAAAATGAATGTTCAGGCTTTGTATTCTATCTTCCTTCCTTGTCACACAGAGCACATATTCCCTCCATCAGGGAAAATGCAGCAACACTCTGTGTTATATTTCTGCTTAGGGGAGCCTGCTTGAGACTAATAATTTAGAATTTGTATTGGGGGCAGCTCAGTAAGTACCTTTTGGCTAGCAACTGCAAAAATTCCTGACTTTCAGAAGGAAAGCAAATCTTCATTATAAATCTCAGTGTTTGCACAATCTAGACACAGAAAAACTACCTTATCAGTTAGTGACAAAGTGAACATTTTGAAAGCCAATTTACCAGATGCCTGCCAAGGGCAAACTGTGCAAGCAGACCTTTCTACAGACCTTCTAACCTCAAATCTGCTGTGTTAACTCTTCGGCACAGTCCCATTCGCAACCTTTATTAAAAGACTCCTTCCAGAGGGGTGTGCCCAAGATGGCCGAATAGGAACAGCTCCAGCCTGCAGCTGCCAGCATGAGCTACACAGAAGATGAATGATTTCTGCATTTTCAACAGAGGTACCGGGTTCATCTCACTTGGGCGTGTCAGACAGTTGGTGCTGGTCCACGAGTGCAGCCCGACCAGTGAGAGCTGAAGCAGGGCGAGGCATCAACTCACCTGGCAAGCGCAAGGGGGAAGGGAATTCCTTTTCCTAGCCAAAGGAAATTGACACACACAACACCTGGAAAACTGGATAACTCCCACCCTAATACTGCACTTTACCAAGGGTCTTAGTAAACGGTACACCACGAGATTATTTCCCACACCTGGTCCAGAGGGTCCCACACCCATGGAATCTCCCTCATTGCTAGCACAGCAGTCTGAGATCTAACTGCAAGGTGGCAGCAAGACTGGGGAAGGATGCCGACCATTGCTGGGGCTTAAGTAGGTAAACAAAGCCACCAGGATGCTCGAATTGGGTGGAGCCGACCACAGCTCAAGGAGGCCGGCCTGCCTCTGTAGACTCCTCCTCTGGGAACAGGGCATAACTAAACAAAAAGCAGTAGAAATCTCGGCAGAGATAAATGCCCCTGTCTGACAGCTTTGAAGAGAGCAGTGGATCTCCCAGCATGGAGGTTGAGATCTCAGAACGGACAGACTGCCTGCTCAAGCGGGTCCCTGATCCCTGAGTAGCCTAACTGGGATACATCCCCCACTAGGTGCGGACTGACACCTCACACCTCACACAGCAGGGTATACCCCTGAGACAAAGCTTCCAGAGCAAGAATCAGACATCAACACTCGCTGTTCAGCAATATTCTATCTTCTGCAGCCTCTGCTGCTGATACCCCAGCAAACAGGGTCTGGAGTGGACCTCAAGCAAACTCCAACAGACCTACAGCTGAGGGTCCTGACTGTTGGAAGGAAAACTAACAAACAGAAAGGACACCCACACCAAAACCCATCAGTACATCACCATCATCAAAGACCAAACGCAGATAAAACCACAAAGATGGGGAAAAAGCAGTGCAGAAAAGCAGAAATTCTAAAACTCAGAGCACCTCTCCCCCTCCAGAGGAAAGCAGCTCATCACCAGTAACGGAGCAAAGCTGGACGGAGAATGACTTTGACGTGTTGAGAGAAGAAGGCTTCAGCCAATCAAACTTCTCAGAGCTAAAGGAGGAACTACATACGCAGTGCAAAGAAACTAAAAACCTTGAAAAAAGAATGGATGAATAGATAACTAGAATAATCAATGCAGAGAAGACGATAAAAGAACTGATACAGATGAAAACCATAACATGAGAACTACGTGAAAATGCACGAGCTTCAGTAAACGGCTCGATCAACTGGAAGAAAGAGTATCAGTGATTGAAGATCAAATGAAAGAAATGAAGCAAGAAGAGAAGTGTAGAGAAAAAAGAGTAAAAAGAAATGAACAAAGACTCCAAGATATACGGGATTATGTGAAAAGACCAAATCTACATCTGATTGGTGTGC
>NW_012115300.1:1245087-1245614 GCF_000951035.1 Colobus angolensis palliatus | reverse complement strand
GCTCTGAAATTGAGGCTATAATTAATAGCCTACCAACCAAAAAAGTCCAGAGCAGAAGGATTCACAGCTGATTTCTACCAGAGGTACAAGGAGGAGCTGGTACCATTCCTTCTGAAACTATCCCAATCAATAGTCCTCCCTAACTCATTTTACGAGGCCAACATCATCCTGATACCAAAACCTGACACAGATACAACAAACAAAGAGGATTTTAGACCAATATCCCTGATGAACATCGATGCAAAAATCCTCAATAAAATACCGACAAACTGAATCCAGCAGCACATCAAAAAGCTTATCCGCCATCATCAAGTGTGCTTCATCTCTGGGATGCAAGGCTGGTTCAACATATGTAAATCAATAAATTTAATCCAGCCTATAAACAGAGCCAAAGACAAAAACCACAATGATTATCTCAATAGATGCAGGAAAGGCCTTTGACAAATTCAACAGCCCTTCATGCTAAAAACGCTCAATAAATTCGGTATTGATGGAACGTACCTCAAAATAATAAGAGCTATTTATGA
>NW_012115300.1:1215591-1237797 GCF_000951035.1 Colobus angolensis palliatus | reverse complement strand
GTAAACTAGTTCAACCATTGTGGAAAACAGTGTGGCAATTCCTCAAGGATCTAGAACTAGAAATACCATATGACCCAGCCATCCCATTACTGGGGATATATCCAAAGGATTATAAGTCATGCTGCTATAAAGACACGTGCACACATATGTTTATTGTGGCACTATTCACAATAGCAAAGACTCGGAATCAACCCAAATGTCCATCAGTAACAGACTGGATTAAGAAAATGTGGCACATATACACCATGGAATACTATGCAACCATAAAAATGGATGAGTCTGTGTCCTTTGTAGGGACATGGATACTGCTGGAAACTATCATTCTCAGCAAACTATCACAAGAACAGAAAACCAAACACTGCATGTTCTCACTCATAGGTGGGAATTGAACAATGAGATCACTTGGACACAGGAAGGGGATCATCACACACCAGGTCCTACTGTGGGGAGGGGGGTGGGGGGAAGGATAGCATTAGGAGATATACTTAGTGTAAATGACAAGTTAATGGGTGCAGCACACCAACATGGCACATGTATACATATGTAACAAACCTGCCCGTTGTGCACATGTACCCTAGAACTTAAAAGTATAATGAAAAAAAAAAGACTCTTTCCCCTACTCCTTTTCCATATAAAGAGAGGTGAAATTAGACTAGACAAAACTGAACTAGGATGTTTTAAGCTGCAAACCCAAATACAGAAGTGAAATGAAGGACTAAATGCAAGGAGAGTAAGTAAAAGTCTGTCTGTTGAGCTGAGGGGTTCTCGGGCTACCCTACTGCCCAGGGGATTGGAAGATTCTACTCTGAAGAAACTAAGTATTTCCCAAGAAAGCACTATATCATACTTCATGTAAAGATTTTTCAATAAAATTTAAAATATCTGTAATGTATTTTTGAAATTAAGTAACTTATTAAGTTCTTTTAGTAGGTAACTGAGATGGTTTGCTAAGTATTCCTTTTCTAAAAACTGCCTCTTCCACTATCAACCTGATTTATATGGCAGTGCTTCTTTCAATACAGTGTAATGTCCCCCGGTCCAACTTGATTTAGGGTTTGTGCCCAGTTCATGTTGAATCCCTTTCTAGGATATCTTAATTCAGTCCTAAGGAAAGCTTGAGGTCATTCTCTTCTCGGGGCCTTCAGAATAATGAGGTGTCAAATATGGAAATCATTGGCAAACGCATTTGCTACCATGTGGATAAATTCGTCTTGCAATGAAAGAGGATAAAGTTCAACAATGAAAACGAACAGTAGCACGTGAGAACTTGGTATAAAATGCGCCATTCTACCAATGCTCCCTATAATCTAATTATTTCATCGGTAAAATAAAGGAATTGAATGCTGGTTTTCAATCCTGGCTTGGCTTTGGGGGGCACCTGGAGAGGTTTTTGTCTTTATTTGTTTTTTTGTAAAGCCCAGATCTCACTTTTCACACTTTTTCTTTTTCCAAGTACCAAATTCTATCATCCCATGATTCAACTTGAAAAGCTATTTAATATATTAGGCTAACCTGAGGGATATTATGGAGATAAAGATTTAAGAAAAATTGAATGAATTGAAATTATATCATAGAATCTATATGCATATACCTAATTTATCCATATTCCAAAAGATGTTGGTCAATTAATTATTAGATTTGTTATTGTCACTATTTATCACAATGACAAGAAAGGAATAGGCGTATCTGAGGCAAGAGAAGAGTGTAAATAATACCAATGTAGAAACAAAAGCTTTTATAGTATTTAAGGAGAATCTTGCTGTACAAAGGCAAGAGCTTTTTAAAGGCAATAATATTAAATTCAGTCATCTACAAAGAATTCAAGAATTGTTTTCAAACGTCTATTTTATCTTAGAGAACAGCTAAAAAACAAAGATAAGTAGCTCTTCCAGCAGGGCCTTCCAGACCTCCAGCCTACTCTAGATACCCTGAAAGTTCAACACATCCAGAGGTCACAGACTTCTTTCCTCCCTCCCAAGGAAAGAAACAGAAGAAACATGTCCATTTCTCATTTTCATCCAAGTCTTAACATCATCTAAAACTTTTATCTTCCAATTGCTTTTTAAATTATTTTATAAATCAAGTCAATTAAACATTCAGAGCATCTACCCTAGACAAAACACAATGCCAGCTCTAAAAGAAAAGAAAAATTCTGCCTTACTCTAAATTTAGGGGATAAAATATGCCCACATATAAAAAGTATGGACACCACAAATATGTAAGTGTGTATATACACACATCTATATAATATATATACAGACATATATATGTAGCTCACCTGATACACAAATGTGTGTATATCATCTTTATGGCTCACCTAATACATATACACACACACAGACACACACACACATACACACACACACGAGGTGAGCTATAAAGGTAGTAAGATCATATATTAGAGCCATTATACACTGAAGAGCAAAAGTCCAAATTTGAAATCCAGGATACTCACTTTATAACAGGTTATTAAGTCTCCACTTGCCTATTTTCAAAATGTGAATAATGATATTCATTTCAAAAAGCAGTTGCAAAAATTAAACAGGTTTGTATGCAATATGAATATCATTATATCTAGAATAGAGAAACTATTAAAAAGATGAATTGTCTTAGTCAAGACTCTTTTGACTGGATTAAGAAAATGTGGCACATATACACCATGGAATACTATGCAGCCATAATAAAAGGATGAGTTTGTGTCCTTTGTAAGGACATGGATGCAGCTGGAAACCATCATTCTCAGCAAACTATCGCAGGTACAGAAAACCAAACACCGCATGTTCTCACTCATAGGTGAGAACTGAACAATGAGATCACTTGGACTCGGGAAGGGGAACATCACACACCGGGGCATATCACGTGGAGGGGGGAGGGGGAAGGGATTGCATTGGGAGTTATACCTGAGGTAAATGATTAGTTGATGGGTGCTGACGAGTTGATGGGTGCAGCACACCAACATGGCACAAGTATACATATGTAACAAACCTGCACGTTATGCACATGTACCCTAGAACTTAAAGTATAATAAAAAAAAAAGAAAGAAAGAAAAAGAAAATTCAACTATTTTAAATATCTTTCTCAAGGAAATTTTTTAAGGAAAGTTTAATGGGGCATCAGGAAGCACAGAAACCAGTAATAAGCCACTGGAACTCTAAGTAACTATTCTCACAATTGTTTCTCTTTTTCCTTTTCTCTTTTGCCATGTAGCCACAGCACATGTTAACACACACTTTGGAACCTGCGGAAAACTCATAACTATCCATCCATATCCAGTTTAAATATGATTTGTCCTGCAAAGTGCTCACAAATGCTGCAGAATAGAATTAATCACCCTGCTCTTTGTGGTCCCATGCATATGTGCATACTGGTACATACTCTGTGAAGGTCTATCCTCTTTGAGAGAGATAAGAGTGAGAGCTCCAGAACCCATGACTACAGGGACTATCAGAGTTAGCTTGGTCTTCTGTACAAATGGTTTTTAAACTGCTGCCTCTTCTATTTCTTAAAGTTCATAGTTTTCCTTTTTGTTTTCTAAAACTTATGTGCAGATGTTCCAGTTATCTATCACTATGTAACAAATAACTTCAAGACTTAGTAGCTCGAAACAATTGTTGTATTTCCAATCACAGTTTCTGTTGATCAGGAACACAAGAAGATATTGGATAGGAGGTTCTAAAGCCCAGTGTCTCATGTGACTGCAGTCAAATGTTGGCTGGAGCTGGACCAGGTGACTGGCCAGGTATCTTTTTTCTAAATATTGTCCCAGAGCTTCTCCATGAGTTCTCCACGTGGGATAGTTTGGGCTTCTTTATTGCATGGTCTTCCCAGGACAACTGAATTGCTTGTAAGGCAGGTTAGGGTTCTAGTGTTATTGCTACATAACTAACTACCCCCAAGTGGTTTAAAACGACAAAAAAAATTTATTTGCTTATGAATGCTTTCAAATTTCATGGTCTGAAATTTGAGCAGGACTAAGCATAGTGTCACCTAGTCATTCAACTAGAAATTGGAGAGTTCACTTTTAAGATGTCTTGCTCATGTGGCTGACACATTAGTACACTTTATTGGCTGAAAACTCAACTAAGACTGTGGAACCAGGATCCCAGAGGGAGCCTTTTAATACATTTTTAGGGCTTCCAAGAGTGAGTATCCCATAAGAACAAGGGAATTTTGTGGCATTTTCAAATCTAGTCTCAGAAATCACACAGCATCACCAATGTCACATTCCATTGGTTATAAAAAATGTTGCTAAATATGCCAAAATTCAGGGGAAAGGAATTAGACACCACCTCTGGATGGAAGAGTGGCAAGGTTCTAAAAGAAAGTGTGGAATGGGAAATTTTGTTGAGGAAGTCTTTGGAAAACACAATTTTCCACAGCATATTCCTAACAAGTGGAAAATCTGAAATCTTTGGGGTAGGATGTATTGTAGAATTCAGAATTATTCAGCTATTAGATAGGTTACATGGTATATGTAATATGTATTATGTAAACTCCCCAGTAGATCTGGGAAGTAATTGTAATCAAACACATTAATACTTTCCCAGTATGGTAGTCATTCTAAGTAAATAAACATTACAAAGAGATGGGTGTCAGTTCAGATAACATTTTGCAACCAAATGAATTGGACATATGTATATGAAAACAAAACATTTTCAGAATTTTTTGGGTTTTGGTTTCATAAATAAGTGATTGTATAACAAAAGTTACAATGTTTAGGAAAGATTAATGTCTTGGTGTTTTCTCATGTACCTATATCATTTTATTTTTAGGTCATAAATTTTTCAAGGGGTGTAGTACCAGTTTGCAATGTTTACATGTCAAGATGAACCAAAAGCAGAATATTAATTTAACATTTCAAGATTTACCATCTCAAGATAGCCAGGATTTTAGCGTGGGAATCCAAAATCACATTGGCAATGACAATGAAAAGTTTCTACTATCTAGAAATTAAAAGAATATGAAGAAAAAACAATAGTGGTGCTAGAGAAAAGTAAGGCTCTTCCACTAACATTAATTCAACATAAATACGGTTTAGAGGAATCTCAAGAGAAATTTGTTGTTGGCAGTGCTCAGAGATCATTGCTCCTGCATAAATTGCCCCTTTAAAATGTTTAACATTTTAACATGAAAAATTCAACAACAATTAAATTTTCTGATAAAATTTCAGGTTTTTCTCTATGGCACTCTTTCTATGATGCTGTTTAACCTCAGCTTTAACTAGACACTGACTTTAATACCCAAACTTTCAGCATCTGACCAAAATGTGTATTTTGTTACCTCTTTAAACAGTTCAACATATAGAACTTTTATTCTTTCATTTAAAAAATATTTGACTACAAAAGCAAGAGAAGAACAAGTTAAATATTACTTGATCTTTGATCTTCAATAATGTTCATTTTTCCAAAGACTTGTGTTACAATATCCATTTTATAGTGTTATATATTTTTCAATCAACATTTTTAAGGCAATTAAGAAGCTAAAAGAATCATTACATTTTAAAGCTTAGAGAAATTTTGCATGCTTAATCTCACCTCATTTTATACATGGGGCAACCAAAACACAGGGCGGCAAGTGGATTTGCCCAAGCAAGTTTTTAATCAGTGGTGTGGAAATTTTTATCACTTCAATTTTCTCCATAAACCCATGATTAAAAAACCAAACTAATCCTTCCCCTATGAATGATAGAAGAGGCTCTGTCCTTGATTTCCACTCATTTTCACAAACTAAGAAAAATTATTTTTACAGTTTTTCCTCAGCAAAATATTTCTCAACTTCTTTTTGATCAAATATCAGTAATATGCATAGTTTTCCTGATAAATAGGTGATTTCTCAGGTAAGACAATTCACTATGTTTAATTTAACTGTTACATTAAGAAATAAACAGCTGAATAAAATATTCACTGTTAAAAGTTTAAACTATAATAAAATAATACATAAAAGATTTTTATGTACTTTCTTGTCAAACATGAGTCCATAAAGGTTTGCGCAACTCAGAACTGACCTACACATCAGTAAAATCTGAATAACAAACTAAATTACAACTAAATAACAACCAAATACTAAATAACAACATTTAGCATCAACAAAAAGCATGATGAATGCTTTTTGGGTGGTGAACTACTTGACTTTCATTTTGATAAAATGTACCTGCATTCAAAATTTGTAATAATACAATTTTCAACATTTTTTCCAGAACTACATTTTTCTATAAAATATAAACTATAAGTCATGTATTCACCCACCTAAACTTTATTTCCTCCTTTCCCCCAAAACTTTACTTCTCAGAAAGAGAAAAAAAAATAGAGCTGATTTAACACTTTTAACATTAACCTCAGCTATGTCTGCAAGGATATAGAGTGATGTGATTTTGTTTCGAGGTTTTTCTTTTTCCTTTTGGAATGTGGAACATTAATTTGTGCCTCCGTCTTGTCCAGACTTAAACACCCATTCTCTATTTTATATGTCTTGTAAGACCCACAGAGTCTGAGAATGTGACAGAAGAGCCCTTCCATGTCTGGGAATGCAACAAGGAACATATTATATCTATTTTTAAATCTTCAAAATTCCTGTAGTAGCTGAAAGCTGGAAATGCTACTTGGATTATCTCATTGTTGGACCTCACCTAACACCCAGTTATCCTTTCTCTCACATTGTGTACTTGGACGTTGCTCCTGCCGTTTATGTGCTTCCTGCAATATCGTCATAGACCACCATCACCTCCACATTCATTCTCCAACCACTGCCACCACAGTACTCTGACTAAATGATAACCTGTGGCTGGAAAGAGTTAGGGTACTTTTCTAAAAGCCAAACTAAATTCCACTCAACAAAGTAATTGAATGGTATCTTTGTGAGTTTGAATTGTTAAATAAGGTCTAAAAGATAGCATAGGAACGAAGATTAGCAGAAGTCAATATGGCAGACAAACCAAGAGACTGGAGCTTCATACTTTGGAGAGACAATTTGAGTTTTTGTTCCACTAAATGATATTCATACATGAAAGACACCTGAAGATGTTGCAACCATGACACCTCCAGATGTATTTCCAATGGACTCTTCCTCTGAGATTCAGCTTAACTGAATATGTACCTACTGATTACCTTCCACACGAAAGGCTTTATGTTTATTGACTCTTCCATAACAAGTACTGTGATAGGCAATAGGAAGATAGAGATGTCATACATTCTCCTTCCTTAAATAAGTCACAATCTAATAGGGATGACAGACACTGGCAATACTAGGAAAAATGAGCTGTGCTAGAAATACAGGCAGAAAGAGCTGGGAACCCAGAAAAAGGACACCAATCCATCCTGAAGATAAAAGTGATACTTTTGGGAGAGATATGCATGGTGGATGACAATGGGTGAATGACAAAAGGGATTGGACATAAGGTGATTTTAGGCAAGGGAAACAAAACAGATAAAAGCACTGGACAAAGCATAACAATTTAAGAAACCACAAATTGGTGTGCTGGGAGCACATACGTAGGTGTGAGATCAGATAAGGCTGGGGAGATAATATCATGGAATAATATTATGAAGGGTTCTGTATTATCAGTCTACAGAGTATGGATTTTATTTACCAACAATGAAGAGCCATTGAACCATTGAACAATTTAACCAAGGGACAGGAGAGATTTACATTTAAAAAAATTCTGGAAGCAACAGAATGATGAGCTGGATTTCTGAAGTAAAGCAGTGGTCACGGAAATGAGGAGGAATTTGAAAGCGATTTAGAGTTTAGTCATTTGAGAAACAGAAAAAGGTGTACAATGATCCTCATGTTGTATATTTATCTTAATACAGGGCATTTGCAAAAAGAAATGAGTTAGAAAGAGAAATAAATTTGGTTTTGATGAGGTTGATTTTGAGAAACCCGAGAGATATCCAGGAAAGAGCCCTCAAGGGCTCGTAGTCTGGGGAAGGTGGTTGCATGTGAACAAATAATAGAATGTGAGTGATATGGTTTAGCTGTGTTCCCACCTAAATCTCAACTTGAATTATATCTCCCAGTATTTCCACATGTTGTGGGAGGGACATAGGGGGAGGTAAATGAATCATGAGGCCAGTCTTTCTCCTGTTAGTCTTGTGATAGTGAGTAAGTCTCATGAGATCTGATGGGTTTCCGCTTTTGCTTCTTCCTCATTTTCTCTTGCCCCTGCCATGTAAGAAGTGCGTTTCACCTCCCACCATGATTCTGAGGCCTCCTCAGCCATGTGGAAGAGTAAGTCCAATTAAACCTCTTTTTCTTCCCAGTCTTGGGTATGTCTTTATCAGTAGCATGAAAACAGACTAATACAGTGAGTACACAGTAAAGGCATAGACACTGGTTGTTTAGAATATAGTTCACCTTTCCTAGGAGACAGAGTCTTGTAGAGGCAACATCACAAAAAATCTCTCACAGGAGAGGTAATACATAAGAAGTCTTGAAGATCCTTAAATGTGGAAAGGAAAAAGGAAAAAAGTACTAAAGTACAGGATCATAAAGTTCCATGTAGTGGGGCTCTGGATAGTTCAATAGTACTAGATCACAGAACAGACCAAAAAGAAGGAATGACTGAAGATTAAATGAAGCTCAGTTTTTACATGTGTTTGCTTATTTGGGGTTTTAAAACACATCATTTTGGTTTTAAAAATAAATTGGATTAAGCGAAGATTTCTCAGTGTCAGTATTTTTGACCTTTGGGGCCAAATAATTCTTCTTGTGAGGACATGGGGCTGTCCTGTGTGCTAGAAGATATTCCTCACCATCCCTGGCCTTTACTCATTAGACACAAGTAACACACCTCCCCCTATTTGTGACAACAAAATATGTCTCCAGACATTGACAAATATCCACCCTGGGGAAGGTAAAACAACTCAGTTGAGAACTACTGGGTTAAGTTACCCAAATTATTGGTTTCCCAAGTCATATAAAGAAAATGATAATTAAAAGGACCCAGTATCTGTTCTATTTTCTAGTCATCTCATATTTTTGCCCACTCATCAAAATTATGTTAATATTTGAATCAGGGATCACTGGAATCATAATTTTCTTATCTCTGAACAAAACTTACCTTATATTTTGTCTCTCCCATAATTATCACTACATAATTAAACTTTTCTCTATTTATGCCTTTTTTCTCCTTTTTATTTCTATCATTTCATTTCTATTACTTTACCTTTTTCTTCCTATGGCAAAGTTTACTTAACATTACTACAGTACCTTATAGTGTTCAGAGTTCTTTCACAAAGAGTTAGTCATGGTCAGTCGTTGTGAAGGAAGGAAGTTTGGAAGTTTATTATTCACTAAACCTGGAAATGAGAAAGAAATAAAGAAGGTAATGTCATAGTAGCTAAGGAAATACCCTATACCGGGAAACTGAAAGGAGGAAAGAGGGGAGCCTTATTAATAGACACACTCCTTTTTTCTCTCTCTTTCTTTTGAGAAGTTTGTTAAGCCAGCAGAAATAGAATGATTCATTTTATACATACTTGATATTCTGTAGATGTCTGTAATTATGTTAGCAGTGAAAATATAATGGAATGCATTGGAACACTGCTAAGGCCTCCCAGGCTCAATATGCTACAAATCATTTAACAAAACATAAATGCAGAGCAGTAATACAGCCAGGTCACCAGGTAAATAGGTTCCACCCCTATTGTGTCAAATTTTTTGACACATTTCAACCTAAGAACATCAGTACCTTTCATGTAAAAATTGTTAGAAATGTTTTATTTCAAGAAAAGACAAAGATCTTTTTGCCTTTCAAATACCTTATTTAGACACTGAGTAGTTAATGTTTTATTTAGAATGATTAATCATTCTGCAAGATTTATAAAATACTTATGAGAGGAAAAAAAAGACCTTTAAGTTGGAAAATTCCTCTCAAAGGAATTCTAAATGTCGCAAAGAAAATACTGGGCCAATTTATTTTTTTAAATTCTCTCTGCATCATAGTGTATAACTCACATCTGGGTTGCCACAGAGAGGCTGTGACTGTTTACGGATCATCATTATCAGAGACAGAAAAATATAACTGTAGTGAAGGGGGGCCCAGGGTAAATGAAATCGCAGGCAGATCTCCCTGAAGGAAACCCTTGAATCTGGCCTCCCATCCAAGCCAAAGAAATGGAGCCAGACCATGAAAGCATTTTTATGTGGATGCATAGCTCCCTCCTGCAGAGGGCTGCCTGTAAGAACAGTGACTTCGTAGTTAGTGCTTTCCCATCATTTTTGTCCCCTTCTAGTCTGTTTCTGGAACAATTTTACAAGGTTAGACAAGATAAATGTTTTTCTGTTAACCTCTTTGTGAGCTGTAAAAAGTGTATTACAATCCTTTCACTGAAATCAAGGATTTATGGCTTCCTACTAGTAGTTTAGGTTTATGTTCTGAGCCTCAAGGCAAGATTTTAGAAACAGCTTCACTGCCCCCACAGCCTGTTCTTTCTACATACCCTCCTACTGGCCTTACTGAAAATCCAGTCCTGCCTAACAGAAAGTACTTCCAATTCTAGTGCCTGGGGTAAACATGGCCAGACTGGGAGGGTGCAGGAGACCTCTGTGGGAAGACCTAGCTAGATAAGTTAGAAGCAGGCAGGAAAGAAGAGGAACTAGGGGGAGAATGTGAAAGAATTCAAAAGCATTGTGTCAAACAGCTAAGCATCCTGTCCAGTTGTTCTAAAGGTCCTTCTTTCTTCCTCCAGACATCCAAGAAGAAATATTGCATTAATTTGTTGCCTT
The DNA here is from genome assembly GCF_000951035.1 of Colobus angolensis palliatus. Lineage (NCBI taxonomy): Eukaryota > Metazoa > Chordata > Mammalia > Primates > Cercopithecidae > Colobus > Colobus angolensis. The sequence continues at coordinate 1,227,072 of NW_012115300.1, read as the reverse complement.
TTCATTTGAGCAAAAGCTCTAGAGCTCAGCTGCCACAGACAATAAGATAAATCAATGTCAAGAATTCTGCCAGCAAAAAGGCACTGGTATAGAGGTGTTAGGAACAAGAATAAGGCATAACAGCCATGCTGCCTATGGAGAATCCACCCACCTTTGATGGGTCCCCAGAATTGAATAGGCAGCTCTATTACTCTTATATCTATGGTTTGCATAATGGTATGATCCTGATAATCCCTCTGTCTGTTAAGTACAAGCTAAACAAGGTTTTTCTCTCAGTAAATACGTTTCCTGGTAAGAAACAAAACAAAATCTTCTCAATGATTTTTCCATAAAATATCAAGAATCCAAAGAAAACTCTTCATTGACTCAGCACCCAATCCAATCAGAGTAAAGGAATGGGCATCATCATTTCTTCTCCTTATGCGGAGAATCTCAGAACATTTTTAAAAATATCAGTATTTCCTGGGAAAATGAAGTGTTAACAGAAAGTGCTTAACAAATTTGTGATGGAATTTTATTTGCATTTATGGCTTATGATAGATTTTCTTTTTAATCTGGTGTTTATCCTTTCTCCTAGAAATATAATTTTATCCTATTTGTCAAACACCAGATGTTTAAAAACAAGTTATTTCTGCCAATAATATGTTTTTAAAAATTGTATCTCATTGCAGTTCTAATTTGCTTTTTTGCAGTATTAGCAGTGAGATTGTGATTTTTAAAATATGTTTAAGAGCCATTTCTATTTCTTTTTCTCTCTGGTCATATTCCTTGTGCATTTCATTGTTTGGGTTTTTCTTTTTCCTTTTGTCTTGATTTGGAAGAAATGAGTATATCATATAGCAAGAAAGTTAACTATTTGTCTGCCTTATAAGTCTGAAAGATTTTTGTTCTCCTATTTATTTGTTTTGATTTTTTATGGTACATTTGCCATATACAATTTGTTTATAGTGATATGCAATTGAATTGCATATATTCTAATTGATAAACTGGATTTATCAATCCTTTATTTTATAGTTTCCAGCTATTACACCATGCTCATAAATACTTTCCCATATTCCAGTAATTTATTTTAGTATTTTATAATTTTTCAAAAATTTAAATCTTGTATATATTTGCAATCTATTTTGGAGTCAGCAGCAACTTTTGAGGAAATCCTAATTTATATTTTTCTAGATACTCATTATGGCAAATCCTTCTTTTCTTCACCAATATGAAATGTCACTTTCACCATTTACAACAATTGCTGTGTGGTTATTCAGTTAGGTTTCATGTTTTATGCTCCAATATTCTACTCATGTGTTTGACAAACTTTTCTGAATACTTACTATGTTCCAGGCACTGTTCTTCTGTTTAAGGTACTAGAGATACAGCAATATAAAAATATTTTTTGAAAAAAATAATAATAATAGTAATTAAGAAGAATAAAGAGGAGGAAGGGAAAGAGAAAAGGTAAAAGAAACAAGCCCTCTTGCTCTGCTGCGTTTAACATTCTAGTGGATAGAGATGATAAAATAAATAAGTAAAAATACATTAGATGGTGATAATTGCTATGAATGCAGAAAGCAGGGAGAGGGTGTTGGAGGTGTGGACATTTTAATGTGTTGGTTGGCAAAGGTTTCATTGACAAAGGAGCAGACACCTGAAAGAGGTGAGAGAGTAAGTTACTGGATCTCTTGAAGAAGAAAATGAGCAGGAAGTGATTGTATGTTTAAGGGGTTGTAAGGAAAATAATGCAGCTGGAGTAGAGTGAGCAAGGGAACATAAAAAGGAAGGACTTGAGAGGGACAGAAGAATTTAGAAGGTGCTGGGTCATGCAGTAAAATGTGATATTTTTGGAGATTTTTGAGCAAAGAAGTTATATGTTTTATGCATTGAAAGCATTAATATGATAAGCATGTTAAGAATAATTACACAGGATTAAATTACAGAAATTGGGCAACCAACTAGAAGATTAACAATAATAGCAGCTTAGATCTTGGTGGTAGGGATGAAGGTAGTAAGAAGTGGTAATAAAATTATGGATATATTTTGAAAGTAAAACCAATAGGATTGGTATTCTAGTGAATGCTGGGTGCAATAAAAAGATAATTGTGATAGATACACAATTTTTGATCAAATACTTTAACAAATGGAATTGCTGTTAAGTAGATTGGGAATACTATGGAAGAAGCAGGTTTAAAGAAATATCAGAATTGCTAAAAAATCCTTGTATATCTCACATCTGCACCACACATAGGCAAATTAAAATGTTACAAGCTACAGCTAATTAGGACCGTTGACAAACATTCCAGTCTTCTTTCCAGGCATCTGGTAGTCTTCCCTAATCAATTTTAAGTTACGCATGGCCAAGTGACTAGCTATAGCCAATGAAAGTTAGTTACATGGAACATCCATCAACTGAAGCCTCCATCAACCTGAATCTCTGAACAACTATATGAACAAACCTCTTCTTTTGTCCTGTGTTAGACATGTAACCATAACAAGAAATAATTTTTTGAGTTAATCCATTTGAATTTTAATAAATTTTGTTGGATTAAACCACTTAAATTTTAGAGATGTTTGTTAGTACAACATATTCTTGTAAGCTCTACCTGCAATATACAGAATAATGAATACATTCTGATTGGTACAGAAATCGGAACCCAATGTGAGATGTAGTTATAATGCATAATATAAAGCTATTAATACATAGAATTGCTTAGCAATCAAGTGGTAAGTAGCAAGGAAGCTGTAATTGGAAGCTAGAAGGATTATAATCAATAGTCCTTTTGGTAAAACTGCTTCCTATAGTGGCTTGGAAGGAAGACGAAGTATCTAAAGGCCTGCAGCTTTCATAAAAGAGATCAGAAAATAATGTTAGCTTTGTGTGCTGTGCTGATTGCTGTTGGCTTCATTTGATAAGGTATTATGAAGAAGAGATGAGTTCAGAAAAGAATTGGTTAACTTCAGCTACTTTCTTTTATAGAAATAAAAATTGAATAGCAAAAATACACATATACATACAATGCTGCAAGAGGCTACTATTTGTCCTTTTTCAACTTGTCAAGAAAAGCTTGAGAATGCCTTACAATGACAAGGCCAATTATAACTCAATGAGGATAAAATAAAGAGTATAGCTTTCAAACCCATTCTTACAAGCTCTAGCTAGATTAAGAAGGCAAGAAGAGCAAGTGCAACTAAAGGCCTAATGCTTACTTATTTCTTTCCATTGAAAAAATGGTTTAGAAGAAAGAAAAAAAAAAACCTGGTAAGTTCCTAATTAACAGAGGGTGGAGACAGAGGGGAAATACAATAAATCTAATTAGTATGTCTAAAAACAAACTATGTGTGGTTGTTGGCATACAACATTGAATGTAATCTAATACATATAATGCTATGTGTTAATACAGTTATACTACCAAAGAAACCACATACCTAAACTGAAAAAGGTCAGCGTCTTAAAATAATTTTAGGTCTCCAACCTTCCACAGTTATGAAGCAGACTGATAAAACTGCTCAGCACTGAATGGCAGACAACTTTTCCAGTGTCTACTTTAGATTACATCAAAGGGTAATGGAAAAGGAAGAATATTCTAAGCAGCAGAGCCAGGAACCACGGGGAGTAGTGAACGGGAAGCCCTCCCAGTTGGCAGAATTGGGGTCTCATTAAAACATTTTTCACTGTCAGTGTAGGCCTGACTGGATTTCAGAACTGCTATGCAGTGCTTTGTATCTCATACTCTTTCCCCTTACTTAATGAGGATGTTGTTGTTGTTATCCTATCCCTCTCCCACCATTGTATAATGGGTGTATAAGAGATAGACAATTTTCAATTACACTTACAGGTCTGCAGACTAAGAGGAGCCATGCCCAGATGTGATAAAAAGATTATGGAGCACCATTCAGAGATCCTGGACTTGACAATGAATGCAGTCACTGGATGGAACTTTTGGGTAAGGGGGAACCAAATATTTGGGGACCAGAAAGGTCAGCCTTTGGCAGTCATTAGGGCTATTCACAAGTGTTCCCATTCTTCTTCCTGACACATGAAAGTGTTACACTTCACTCTTTTTGAGGGTAGGCTTAGAAATATTGCACACATTGACCAATAAAAAGTGACTTATGTCACTTCCAGGTAGAAGCTTTAGAAAAGTGAGATTCCTCATGTTCTCTTTTCTTCTTTCTGTAATTATGCAGGTATATGATAAAATGGATCCTCCATTGTTTTGGGTTCTTGACTAACTATAATGAGCAGAGCTCTCCAACTAATCCGTGTTGGACTTATAAAATAAGCAAGAAATAAACACTGTGTTAAGTCACTGAGATGTTGTAATTGCAACTGCAACACAACCTATCCTATCGTGACTAATGCAACGTTATTTTTGCATGGAGTTTCTTTCAGAAGCACAGAATTGACTGCTAGGGCCAAATACTGGACATAAAGTGACAACAACTACCAGGCGCATATCCTGAAGCAAATCACAAGTAACTAGAGCAACATACAGTCTTAAGACATGAGCAGACTTGCCACCCAGGAAGGCTGGCTGCTGACTGAGGCAACACTAGATAATTCTGTAAACAGTTGGAAGAGCTGAAGCTGCAACCAGATCTCTCATGTCAAAAACTGTGGAATAGGAGACCCCCATAGGGCCCTCTGAAAATACACACCTGCCTCTCCTCAGAGCCAGCACAGCAAGGCTAACAGCAAGTCAGTGTTAGTCAAAGAAAGAGTGATGATTGACAGTAGTAGCCAGTGACAATGGTGATATATTCTCCATCTTCTGCTCCCTGTTCCATTCACAGGAAGCACTATATAGCATAAGAAGAGAGAAAAGAGAGAAGAGTTATCCCTGAGGGATTCCAGTCCCAGCTTCACTCCACACAAGTAAAAGAAGAATAAAAGAGGAGATCATGATCACTCCCCATTGCAGATCTACTGGGGAAAGAGGAGGGGCTCATGTTTCAATCAGACAGGAAATTACAGTCTCAAAATGGACTCACTTTAAATAATCTAAAGTGACCCATATCTGTCCAAGATGTCTAAGATGTTAATCTGTCCAAGATGTTAAGTTGTAAGAAAAAGAGATTCATCTGAGTATGGTTGCAGTAAGTGACTGGAGAAAAATAGAATGGTTTCATATTCACTTCCCACTGAGTTTAGATTGTTGGAGAAACCAGTCACAGCTGTGACCCTGTTGGAAAACTGTTGTACAAAGATGAATGTGGATGCTGAAAAAGATGAATGTGAGAAAACGGATGTAACAGAACTAGGTTTGAAAGCATGTACAGAATGCTTTGAATCTCCTAAGAAAATATAGAACAATATTCAAAAATTTGAGAAAGGAAAAAAAAAGACGAGTGCAGTTTTGTTGCCCAAGAAATAGATTTCTCTCTCATTACCAGAAAAATACCAAAAATGGAGGAGCATGGAGATTGACTTTTGATGTTCTTATCTCAGACTTTGAATTTCTCAGAAGAAAATCTCTCGCTAAATAAAAAGAACACACAGTGACCAGGATGTCAGAGTACTTGGGTGTGAAAACATCCCTATAGCCCCACACCTAAACATGCCACTTAAGACATCAGCTAATATGCTGGAGTAGACGGCAGGAATGCTGTACTCCTTTTGATGAAAAAAGCAAATTATCAATAATTGAATTCATTTTCCAAGAATGATACTCCCAGCCTAAGAGACATATGAACTGTGGCTGGGATGTATTACCAAATACTTTAGCAATGGTGGGTAGCTGATGGGCTGTCTTAGGACCAAATCTTGGTGATCTTCATGCTGTCAAAGCCATTACTACTTTAGTGACTTTGAATGAATGTCTCAAGTCATCAAACAGACTCCTGGATGTGGCTGAATACCAGAGAGCAGGGTATGTCAGCCTTTTGGATAAACACCAGGAGGCTGGTTGAAAAGATGTCTGAATATATAGACTATAACAATAGACTGATCTGGACGGCTCTGGCTAGGGTACCTGCTGTAGATAGAATGCTTGTGTCATGAGGGAAGAACTTTCATGAATGAGATTAGTGCCCTTATAAGGGGCTGCAGAGAACAGAGTTCTTTTTGTCATATGAGGACACAGCATGGGAGATAAATTGCCTGGTCCCACAAGAAAATAGTCTCTCATCCTGTTAGGAAAGAATAAAATCTTGAAATTCTCCCTGGTGATGGACACTTGGTAGAAGAGGGCTTGTCTGTGATCTGACAGCACCAGCCTCTCCGGAGTACAGGAAGAGCCTGTAGTGCCCACAGCCTGGATCCTTCTGTCCAAGAAACCCATGTAGAAATGCAAAGGGTGTTATAAAATAAGAGAGAGACTTTCTTAGCCAAGTTTTTTATTCCTAGGCTGTTGAAGAAGTGAGCAATATATTATGAATTCTGATTGGAAGATCAGCCCAAACTGTTGTTCAAAATTAAATCCTATGCAGTTTTCTTTAAGGCAAAGATAGCTTCTCAGTGCCTGATGAAGCCATAGATACCTTGAGCAGTCTACTATGGGAAAGTGAAGAGCTCAGAGGGTCCTTGGCCAAGTTTTCTGACCAGGTAAATTTCTGGAATTCTGTCAAGGCCATTGAAAGAATAGAACTTTTTCAGAAAAGCAAAACTAAGGTTGAATTTCCCACCAATAGAGCATGGAGGATAAAAGCCTGTGAAGTTGGAGTAACACAAAATATTAAAATGTGACATTTCTCCCATCTGAGTTTCATGGAGCAAATTCACATTTAAATGTATATATTACATAAATATATCTCTAATCAAAGACTACTCTTTGATACAAAAATATTTCTGTAATATTTGGAAAATGTGGATTTAAAGAGACAAAAATCTCTGCGCAATCTTGCCACTAAAACTTTTGTCTATTAATGACTACTTCATATATCACCTCAACTGAAAAAGACATTCTAATGGATCAGATAACATTAAATACCTCTTGAAACAAAAAGTATTAGAGTTGCTTGAGGTTTGATATAGTTGCACTCATTGCTCCAAATTTTATAATTTAAATGTCATCTATATATTCTGATGACTCCTAGCCTCACCGCTGAGCTCAGTACATCCAGTTGCCTGCTTGATATCTCCACTTAATGTCCACAAGTCAAACTTTATATGCACAAATCTCCTGCCCACTTGAATTCTTCACCTTAACTAATGAGACTTCCATTACTCAGTGGGTTAAGCAAGCAGGAATTTTAGGAATCACTTGATGGTGCTTGATCACTCATGCTTCATAAAAAGCCTATCCAAGTACTGTTGGTTGTGGGCACAAGATAAATTTCAATTTCATCCACTTTTCCCCAGTTCACTGCCTCACCTTAGTCCCCACCTACCTTGTCTCCTCTCTGGACCACAGCATGGGCCTTCTAATTTGCTTCTCTTCTTCCTCACCTGCTGCTTTCTAACATCATCTAGTATGCTCCTACCACATAATGTTTTATTTCGGTTCCTCTGGGTTTTCACTTTCTTTACTATCTTCTAATAATACCTTTCATACCTCTCATCCTCTGCCTAACTTATACTTTGAATTATAGAAATATCACATGCCCAGAGTGATCCCAACAGACTCCTAATCTAGACCAGATTCCCTTCATGTTACATTCCCTGAAAAAGCCTAGTGCATTCCCTTCACAGCATTTATCAAAGTTTATCCATTTACTCAAGTTATTTTTCCCATTATGTCCTAACTTCTGTGTTATTTACTTCAGCATGGTGTTAGCAAAGTGCTCAATAAATATTTATTGCATAAATGAGATGATGCTGTTCCTCCTAGAGATCACACTGGAATAATACCGCAAGGGAATTTAGAAACTGTCTATTTCATCCCCTTCATTTTAGGGGTGTGAAAACCAGCAGCTATCAAGTGCCTCTCTCAAGGCTATGCAAATAGCCAAGTAGCAAAACCAGAATTTCTGATTTTTAGCCTTTGCATCTCCTCCAATGCCACTTAAGAGTAATGAATTTCAAACCTTAATTTAACACTCATTCACTTTTTTTGCAGTCATTAATTGAGTGCCTACCATATAGACACTGAGACCACAATGAAGAAGATAACCACTAACCCTGTGGAACTTTTAGCTAATGGAAATCAATTCCTGAGTCTTCATGTAACATTGGATGCTCAGCATTATTTATCAGGATTCATTAATTGATATTCCATAGGAATTTAAAAATGTTTTCTCAAGGAAAAGCTCATTATTCTGATTCAATTCAAGAAAATATTTCTTACGAGAAAGAAATATTTTCTAGAAATTTGTCTAGTGATATAAAACTACATGAAACTAACAGTATCTTATTAAGACCAATAGCCAAGTTCATTTTTAATGTCCTTATCCTACAAATCAACAAAACTTCTCAGTGAAAAGAGGAATATTAATCAATCACTTGAATGTTTCACTAAATCCAAATCTTTTGTATCACAGTGAAAAAGTATTTAATGTTTGTATGGTTTAATTTACCTTTATCTCTATGGGCTTTTTCTGTCATTTAAGCCACTAATATTTTTAGTTTAGTTTTTTGGTTTTGGGTGTTTTCTTTTTCTTTTTTTTGGAAAAGTCATTGTGTTCTCTCTTGGTCTTCTGCTTTCAACTATCAGGTTGCCAATTCAATTACTCACAAACCCCTCTGAAAAATATTTTGAAATTTATTTTTTGTTTATATAACATCTTATTTTCTGACATTTGTCTTTCCTTTAAAGAAAAAATATTTTATAGACTTTGCAACATGACTCTTGCAAGGAAATAATACTAAAATTATAACTACTGTAAGATTTTTTAACTTTTTTAAATTATAAAAAGGCAATATACTGTATTCTGAAAAATTCCAATTTTAATGACTGCTAATTCCATTAAACAGCAAAATATTTGTGCATTAGATGAATTTAAACAGGAATAAAGAGTGTGTGTTCTGTTCTATGAACATTATATATTACATATATAGTAACACTAATTACATATCTAAAGACTTTCACTAGGCAGGGTTACATCTACAAATATCTAACAAACTAAGAAATTTATTTATTAAAAAAAAAAAAAACCTTTTTGAACTGATTCCAAAAAGCTGAAGTGCATGATACTAGAAATAGGCAGCATTGGTGGATAGTGGGGATAGAGTAATGAGGTAGATTTTTCAACAACAACAACAAAAATGTTAACTAGATAGGAAGATTTACCTGTTTTTAAATAGAGAAGAAGAAGCATGGACATTTAAAGTTGGGCAGGGGGCATAAAACGCTCTATTCCATTTTCTCACCCAGGACTCAGTTGGCCTATTTTAGCACATGCATTGCAGAATCCCCATGTGGGAAACTCATGGTGAACTGCTTATTTAACATTTTTGGTGATATAATCCCTAAAAGTAGAGAGAAGCACAAAGATTCATGGGTGTGCTGCTACTGGTGTCACAGCATCAAAAGGAACTAAGGAGGAAAACCAGCTGCTAGAATTTGAATGAGAAGAAGAAACCACTGCAGATTGTTTATGGAAGCACAGATGGTTAAAGGGAAAACAGCGTTCTCAGAGCCAGCTTGCCAGGAGAAACACTGGCAGGACACAGTTGCACTCTGTTAACATTCCCCTCCAATTTGGAAGAGTCCTAATTTCACTGCTGGACAATGATATTTGACACTTTTCATATATGACTTGTATACAGAGTACAGCAATAAAAGTTTAAACTGCAAAACATCTGGAGAGAGAAAAAAGCAGCTCTCCTAGCAGGAGGTCAGGGCACACAATGACCTTTTGGAGCCCTCTAAAGAATTACAGAAGCTTAGGAATGGCCAAACATGGAAGGGGCCGCCAAGCATGACAAACACATAATTTAAAAAGCATGGTCAGATTCAGGGTTATAAAAAAATAAAATCATAGAAAAGGAATCCACTTGTAGACAATTTATGATAATCATCTATCAAAAATGAGATTAAGAGTTCACATTGCAATTTAAATGAATATAAAAAACAGTCTAGGAACAATTTGAACAAGTTTATATAATTGTTCACACAGAGGCACACAACTGAATACACAGTGTAGTTTATATAATTCTATTTTGGCTTTAATCTCTTGAATTTTACACTGAAAGAAAACTTAACACAATAAAAATAATACATCATAACCTCATTCTGCTTCCTAACATAGGAAAGATTTTCATATCACACAATGGCCTGATCCAGAGATAGATACATAGATTGAGAAGAGAATAGGATTGAGATAATTCTTAAAGATTTCTGTATTTATTTAACTTCCTAATTAGAGTTGCTTAAGAGTCCCGATCTCTGAGTGCGAGTACACAGCCCTGTACATACACATACGATACCCACCCAGAGTCCAGAACAATCTTCCAGCTGAGCACCAGGCACAAGAGGGTTTGTTTTCTGACAGTGATTGCTTTTCCCAGCTTCAATCTAAATATAAATAAAAGAATGTGGAAAGATATAAAATGTGACTTACTCATCATGTTCTCCCACTTTTATATTAAGAGAAGACTCAAATCAATCTGTATTATTTAATTATGTCAATACTTCATTATTGAACTATGTTAATAAAATATATATCTGGAAAACTAGACACAAAAAAATAGCTTCAGAAAATTAAATACCAGGGTGAAAATTAGCACATATACCTCCACATTGATTTTCAAGGATGATGCAAATTTTCACTGCTCAGACTTTTTTTTAATGCATACACGAAATTATCTGTGAATCAGTTTTCTTTGACTTTACCTAGCAATGAGCTTGTTCATTCTCAAGTTCTATATCTGTGATGCCAAATATTCAAGTAAAGACCAAATAATTCATCTGGATTTCCAGGGGTTACCCTCTGCTCTCTTCAGTCTTCTATCTGCCATATTCTTACCTTTCATTTCCTCTTCTGAAACTCAGACAAAACACTACAGGGCAGTGATTCTCAATGTGTGTTCCAAACTATCAGTCAGCATCACCTGACTAAAGTGTCTGATAGTCAACAAGAAGACTTGCAGCCTTTCAAGCATATCACTTTGACCACCATCTAAGACAGGCATAACTAGAGAAAGGCTACATGCAGTCAGACCCATCAGAAAGAAGTGATAATTGTCTAGGCAAGAATTGGGGCTGTGGTAATAGGGATGAAAACAATGAAAAATATTTGGGAGTTACGATGTGCTGAATATTATAGAGTAGAATAGGGAGACTGAAGCAGTTTTGTTTTTGTGACTAAGGGCAGGGTTTAGAGCCTCTGCTATATGACTTGTCAGCTACCTGACCTTGAGCAAGTTATTTTCCTCACTAAGCCTCAAGTTCTTCATCAGAAATAATGTTAGCATCATAGGATTATATGAGGGTTAAATGAGATCATATATGACGGAGATTAGCATAGAGCTTGGCACATAGCAAGAGGTCAATACATCCTAGCAGGTTTAAGATTGCTCTAGATAGCGCATCTTAGCGGCCGCCAGGCAGCACGCCAACCAACTACATTTAACTGACGCCGCCATCCCACTAGGGGAGCAAGCAGTCCACTCGG
>NW_012115300.1:1197213-1215476 GCF_000951035.1 Colobus angolensis palliatus | reverse complement strand
GGAAGGAAGGAAGGAAGGAAGGAAGGAAGGAAGGAAGGAAGGAAGGAAGGAAGGAAGGGGGAGAGTGGGAGGAAAACAGAGGATTGGTGTGAACAGGTTTTTGGAAATTAAATTTCAGATTATTCATTATTAAAAAGTCATCTTTATTTTTCCATGTTCTTTTTTTAAAAATTGTTATTGATGCATAATAGATGTACATGTGATAATATAATATATTAATATAATATGTAAACATCAAATCAGGATAATTGAGATATCCATCATCTTAAATATCTGTCTTTTCTGTATGCTAGACACAGTCAAAGTATTCCCTTCTATGTTTTGAAATCTACAATAGAGTTTTGTAAACTATAGTCATCCTACTGATCTATCAAACACTAATTATTTCTTCTAACTATACATTTCTACCAATTAATCTGCCTATCTTTGTCCCTCTCCCCCCCACCCCAATCACCTCCACTTTACCCTTCCCAGGCTCTGGTAATGAGCAATCTACTCTTTATCTTCATGAGATCCATTTTTTCAACTCCCATGTACATGTGAAAATGTAGTATTTGTCTTTCTGTTACTGGCTTATTTCACTTAACATAATACCTCCAATTCCATCCATGTTGCTGTGAATGACAGAATTTCATTCTTTCTTATGGCTAAATGTATTTCATTTTGTGTGTGTGTGTGTGTATTATTTATCCATTTATAGAAATTTATATGTAGAATGTATATATTCTTTATTTATCCATTTATAGAAATTTAGGTTGATTCCTTATCTTGGCTACTGTGATAGTGCTGAAATAAACATTGGAGTGCAGATATCTCTTCAATATATTGATTCCTTTCTTTTGGATATATACTCAGCAGTGAAAATGCTGGGTCATATGGTATATCTTCTTTTAGTTTTTTGAGAAACTGCTACACTGTTTTTAATAGTGGTTGAACTAATTTACCTTCCCACCAACAGTGGACATGGGTTCCCTTTTCTTCACATCCTTACCTGCATCCATTATTCCCTGTCTGATAAAAGCCATTTAACTGCAAATGACATCTCACTGCAGATTTGATTTGTATTTTTCTAATGATTAGTGATGTTGAGCAGTTTTCATATACCTGTTAGCCATTTTTGTGTCTTCTTTTGAGAAATGTCTGTTTAGGTCTTTTGCCCTGCTTTTAATTGGTTTGTTTTTTGTGATGTGATGGTTTGGTTTTCTTGTTTTTGCTTTTGAGTTGTTTGAGGTCCTTATAGATTCTATTTATAAATTCCTTGTCATCTGGATAATTTGCAAATATTTTCTCCAATTCTGGAAATTATCTTTTCACTTTGCTGACAGTTTCCTTTTCTATGCAGAAGCTTTCTAGCTTGATGTAATCCTAATTATCAATTTTCAGTTATTATCTATTGTCAGTTTTGTTGCCAGAACCTTTGAGGTTTTACACACACAAAAAAATCTTTGCTCAAACCAATGTCCTGTAGCATTACCCCAATGTTTTCCTCTAGTAGTTTCATAGTTTCAGGTCTAAGATTTAAGTCTTTAATCTGTTGTGATTTGTTTTTTACTTATGGTGAGATAGGAGTCTAGTTTCATTCTTCTGCATATGGTTATCTACCTTTTCCCAGCACTATTTATTGAAGAAACAATCCTTTCCCATTTTATGTTCTTGGTGCCTTTGTCAAAAATGAGTTCACTGTAGGTATGTGGATTTATATATGGGTTCTTGCTTCTATTCAACTGGTCTATGTGTCTGTTGTTATGCCAGTACAATGCCAATTCTGTGAAGAATGTCATTAGTATTTTGATAGAGATTGCACTGATTCTGTAAATAGCCTTGGGTAGTATTCTCATTTCAATATTAGTTTTTCCAATCCATGAGCATAAAATATATTTTCCTTTCTTGTGTCCTACTCAGTTTCTTTCATGAGTGGTTATACATTTTCTCATATAAAACTTTCACGTTTTTTGGTTGATTCTTAGCTGTTTTATATCCTTTGCAGCTACTATAAGTGAGATAGATTTCTTGATTTCCTTTTCAGATTCTTCCTATTGACATATATAAATACTACTGATTTTTGGGTCAATTTTGTATCTGGTAACTTTACTGAACTTGCTTATTAGTTCTAACAGCTTTTTGATGAATAGTTTAGGTTTTTCTTAGTATAAGATCATGTTGTCTGTGAACCAGCCTACTTTGACTTCTTTCTTTCCAATTTGGATACTCTTTCTTTCTCTTGTCTAATTGCTCTGGCCAGGCTTCCAGTATTACACTAAATAAACAGTGATGAAAGTAAGCATCCTTGTTGTTTCAGATCTTAAAGGAAAGACTTTCAATTTTTCCCCATTAGATACAATCTTTGCTGTGGGTTGGTCATATACGGCCTTTATTATTTTGAGGTATATTCTTGCTATACCTAATTTATGAGGGTTTTCATCATAAAGGGAAAGTAAATTTTATTAAATGCTTTTTCATATCTGCACCTATTGAATTGATCATATGTTTTTTGTTCTTGCTGCTGTTAATGTAATGTTTTATGGGGTTTTTTTATTTATTTATATTGTAACATCCTTGTATCCCTGAGATGAATCCCATGTAATCATGGTAAATTATCTTTTAAATGTGCTGTCGAATTTGGTTTGCCAGTATTTTGCTGAGGATTTTTGCATCTGTGTTCATCAGGGATATTGGCCTGTAGTTTTCTCTTTTAGTTGTGTATTTCTCTGGTTTTGGTACCAAGGCAATCCTGACCTCATAGAATGAGTTTGGAAGTATTCCCTCCACTTCAATTTTTTTTGAAGTTTGAGTAGAATTGGTATTAGTTCTTTAAATTTTTGGTAAAATTCAGCAGTGAGGCCATCAGTTTCTGGACTTTCCTTTGATGTAAGACTTTATTACAGCTTCAATCTTATTATGCATTAATTTGTTGAGATTTTCCTTTTCTCCATGATTCAATCTTGGTAGGTTGTATGGATCCGGGAATTTATCCATTTCTTCTAGGGTTTCTAATTTGTTGGCATAGAGTTGCTCATCATAGTCTCTAATGATTCTGTTTATTTATGTGGTCTCAGTTGTTATGTTTCCCTTTTCATTTCTGATTTTATTTATTTGGACCTTCTCTCTTTTTTTCTTAATCTAGCTAAAGTTTTTTTTATTTTTTTTATTTTTTTTAATTTTTATTATACTTTAAGTTCTAGGGTACATGTGCATAACATGAAGGTTTGTTACATATGTATAGTTGTGCCATGTTGGTGTGCTGCACCCATGAACTCGTCAGCACCCATCAATTCATCATTTATATCATGTATAACTCCCCAATGCAATCCTTCCCCCCTTCCCCCTCCCCATGATAGGCCCCAGTGTGTGATGTTCCCCTTCCCGAGTCCAGGTGATCTCACTGTTCAGTTCCCACCTATGAGTGAGAACATGCGGTGGGTGTTTGGTTTTCTCTTCTTGTGATAGTTTGCTAAGAATGATGGTTTCCAGCTGCATCCATGTCCCTACAAAGGATGCAAACTCATCCTTTTTTATGGCTGCATAGTATTCCATGGTGTATATGTGCCACATTTTCTTAATCCAGTCTGTCACTGATGGACATTTGGGTTGATTCCAAGTCTTTGCTATTGTGAATAGTGCTGCAATAAACATACGTGTGCATGTGTCTTTGTAGTAGAATAATTTATTTATCACTTTTGTTTATCTTTTCAAAAATCAATTTTTGCTTCTGTTAGTCTTATATTTTTTTCTAGTCTCAATTTTTTAATTAATGTTTCATTTTTATTATACCTTTCCTTCTACTAATTTTATGTTTGGTTTGTTCTTGCTTTTCTACTTCTTTGAGATGTATGCTTGAGTTTTTATATGAAGCCCTTCTACTGTTTTAATGTAGTTACTTATTGCTATAAACTTACCTCAGTACTGCTTTTGCTATATCCTATATATTTGGGTATGTTATAATTCAATTTTCATTTGTTTCAATAAATTTTTAAATTTTCTCCTTACTTTCTTCATTGACTCATTTGGTTATTCAGGAACATGTGTTTAATTTCCATGTTTTTATGTAGTTTCTGAGGTTCCTCTTGTTATTCATTTTTAGTTTTATTCCAGTGTAGTCAAAGAAGATATTTGATATTATTTGTCTGTTTTTGAATTTGTTGGGACTTCTTTAGTGGACTAAGATATAGTCTATTCTAGAGAATGTTTCATGTGCTGATGAAAAGAATGTGTTGGGTGAAAAGTTCGGCAAATATAAGTTAGGCCTGTTTGCTCTAGTGTGTAGTTTAACTCCAAAGTTTCTTCATCAATTTTCTGTCTAGATTATCTGTCCATTATTGAGAGTGAGGTGCTGAGGTCCCTGATATTATTGTATTGCCATCTATCTCTCCCTTTACATCTATTCATGTTTGCTTTAAATACTTGGGAGCTTCAGTGGTGGGTGCATAGATATTTTGTAATTGTTACATCCACTTCCTGAATTGACCCCTTCATCATTCTATAGTAACCTTTTCTCTTTTTGTACTTTTTGAGTTACAGTCTATTTTATCCCAGTATAATTACTCCTGCTCTTGTTTAGTTTCCAGTTGCATGTAATATCATTTTTCATCCCTTTACTTTAAGGCTATTTGTGTTTCTATAGGAGAAATGGGTTTCTTGTAGGTATCATATTGTTGGGTCATATTTCTTTATTCATTCAGTCTTTAATCACATTCAGTGTTAATACCGATATTAAGGACTTACTACTGCCATTTTGTTGCTTATTTCTGGTTGTTTTGCAACTCCTGTATTTTTATATTCCTTTGTTTCTATTTTCTTTTGTGGTTCTCTGCTCTTGTGGCTTGATGTGTTGCTTGTTATTTTTAGTGGATCCATTATAGGATTTTGCATTGTGGTTACCATGGGCCTTACAAAGAACATCTTATCAATATAACAAGTTATTTTAAAGAAATGATGACTTATCTTGGATCACAAAGAAAAGACGAGAAACAAAAAGTAAAAAAAAAAAAAAAAACTCTGTACTTTAACTCCATCTTCCCCATATTCTAACTTTTTGTTGTCTCAATTTACATATTTTTATATTGCCTATCTCTTAACAGGTTGCTGTAGCTGTTATTGTTTTTGATAGATTTGTCTTTTGGGCTTCATACTAAAGTTATTAGTTAACTGCATACCACAATTACAGTATTAGATTATTCTGGGCTTGTCCCTGTATTTAATTTTATCATTGGGTTTTATACCTTTAAATGTTTGCTTGTTTTGCACATTTAATGTTTTTCTCCCCTTTGGATTGCATAATTCTCTTTAGCATTTCTTGTCAGATGAATCTGGTGGTAGTGAATTCTGTTTTTGTTTGTCTGGGAAGAACTTTATCTCTCACATCTGAAGAATAGTCTTGCTGGACACAGTATTCTCGGATGGCAGTTTCTTACTTTCAGTACTGAAAATGTTGTTCCATGCCCTCTTGACCTGTATAGTTGTTTTTTTTTTTTTTTTAAGACATCTGTCGCCAGATGAATTGGGGCTCCTTTATTTATGTGGTATTTGCTTCCTTTTTCTTTCAGCTTTTAGGATCCTTTCTTTGACCTTGACCTTTGACAGTTCAATTATTATATGCCTTAAGGTAGTCTTATTTGAGTCAAATCTCTTTGGTGTTCTCTGCCCTTCTATCTGTACCCGGATAATTAGATCTTTCTTAATTTTGGAATGTTTTCTGTTATTATTTATATGAATAAGTTTTGCTGTTGCTGAACTCCTTTTTGAACATCAACATTTCTTAAATTTGATCTTTTTAGGTAATTTTCTATATCTCATATATAATCTTCATTATTTTATTCCTCTGTATTTTAGAATAGCCTGTCTTCAAGCTCACTAATTCTTCTGCTTGATCAATTTCGTTGTAGAAATCCTATGATAAATTTTTCAGCTCAGTAAATGTATTTCGAAGTTCCAAGATTTGTTTTTTCTAAATTATTTTAATCTCTTTATTAAATTTCTCTAAGTTTCTGACTTGATTTATTTCTGTGGTATCTTGGAGATCACTGAGTTTCCTTAAAAGTGTCATTTTCAATTCCTGATCAGAGAACTCACATATCACTGTCTTATTAGGGTGAGTCATTTCTTTTTGTCCATTTGAGGAGTCATGGTTCCCTGTTTGCTGTTGTTTCTTGTGGATATATTTCTATGTCTTTACATTAAAGAATTATTTATGCCAGTCTTCTATGTCTGGCTCATTTTGGTTATTATTGAATATGCTTAGAGTTTTTTTGTAATTTATCTATTAAATATCACTTTTTCTGGTAAGTTGCTGTCTTTCTTCAGCACTAGACGGCACCTTAAGTCCAGGTTTGCCTCAGCTCTAGTAAATGATAAGAGCATTGCCCATCCCAGATGAGGGAGATACTAAAAGAGCTATTTTGGCAGTGTGGGAAAGCTAGTTAGGGGCTCTTGCCCAAGACATATGTGGGAACAAACTTCCTGACCGGTGCTGCTGAACAATCACTCTGATTTGACGTCTCCCTTGGCTGAGTTACAGAGCAGAGTTTCCTGGGCTGGGGATTGTTGTCCTGCTTTCATTTGTCTCTGCCTGAAGGAATATCTCTTCTTTCAGGCTCTCTTGATGGTTCCTGTGGGTTGAGATAGGAACAGGCTGCCTGCCAGGGAACCCAGGATGTTAGGAAAAATGGTTGTTCATGACCTCACTTTTTCTAGTGTAGAGACCATGAGTTGGGAAGAAATTTTCTGCATTTTCGGAGCCAATCAGATTTGGAGGAGGAGCATCACAGAATGGAAGTCCTATTCTCTTACCACCTGCTTGGAGTTTTTTCACTTCTCTGTACCTTGGGAACTGTCTCCTTATATATGAGTTCTGGGATATTACTGTTCATAAATCTTGGTGCTATATATTTATTTTTGGTTTTCTGTGGTGGGAGTGAGCCAACTTGCTTCTATGACACCATTTTGGAACCAGAAGTCTCTATTTCCATATTCTTCTGAAAGGATTGTTATATTTCCCACAGATGATCTCCTTCTATGAATTGCCATGTACCTCAAAGGATACTCCTTCTTTTTCCCACCCACATACTAACACACATCCATTTCTTGAGCAAAGTACTTCTCATTCTATAAGAACCAGCTCTCAGCTTTCTCCTCTGCTTCTCTGTGTTACCATCTCTGCCTCCTTATGCAGAATGGAACATAACCTCCCTTGTGCCACAAGTATGTCTAGTACTACTTGAAACATACTCCCTCTTGCATGAATGTATTTACATGTTCATTTCTCCCAGAGTGAGCTCCTTGAGGAACCATGTTATCAACCTCTCTATCCCCATTACCCAGTTTAGTACTTAGCACAAAGCAAGTGCTCCACAACTTTATTTCTCTACAAAAGTTTGCCCCATATATTAATGCAAGATATCTGAATGTCAGGCAAGAGTAATTGCATCCTCTTCAATCACTTATGATTTAGTAAGATTTACTAAGTCCTAGATATTATGACAGAGACTACAGAGGAAAACACATGTTCTCTGCCTTCAAGGAACTGAGAAAACAACTGAAGAGCTAAGAAATAAATACATGGAAGGTTAAGTAACAGTAACACACAACAAGAAAAGTTCACAATAATACTAAAGCCATATCATAAGGCATAAGGTTATGCCCAAAAAGTTAGTCACTGACACTAAGGACTACAAAAGTTCAGAAGATGACAAAATTACTCTCATCTGCCACAGTTAGGCATGACTTTTCAGTAATGATAGGTTTGACATTATCCTAAAGAGTTTACAGGATTTGGATATGTAGAAAGGATTTACAGAGAGAAGATACTCCTAGTGAATAGAGTAGTATCAGCCAAAGCAGGACAGCAATGAAAGGCGGGAAAATGCAACCCAGTTTCTGGGGATTGTTAAAACAAAAAATCTGGTTAGAAGGAGTAAAGCATTCAAGTATGTAGAAGAAGAGATGATAACCACATAGCTTAAAACCAGTCTTTGGGGTGCAGTGAGTATTGGCAAGTCCAGAGGCTAAGGATAGTATGCTGAAAATGATTTAGTTAGACTGAATTGCCAGTGTTGAGCTTGGAAAAAAGAAGAACAGCAAGACAGATATCAACTTTCATTTATAGAGCTTGGTTTGTGTCAAGTATTATGCTTTATATACATTATTTTTTAGTTATCACAATTTTATAAGATGGCCCTAACAACCCTATTTTATTTTCCCAAGCTAGTAAATAACAGTTTTAGGATTTGAGTCCAGGGTATCTAACTCCAAAAATCTGTTCTAGATCAGGTGTGTTCTGCTTCCAAGGTATAGTATAAGAAGAGGCTGTCGAGATGGGCAGGAGGGGATAGATACATAGGAAAGATGGAATAAAGAACTTGGTGACTCATCGAATGTGAGGGAGAGAAAGTTAAAATTAATTTCAAGTCTTCATGTCTAAGGGATGAGAAAATGATTATATTAATATAAGGAAGGAAAGCAAAGGAATAGGTTCGGGGAGCAGTGAAAAGATCAGTCCAACATTAAATGAGTTTCAGATGGTGGCAGGATGTTTGAGTGGAAATGTCTGGTGGTTGGAGATTTCGAGAATGAGCGCTAGTTGTATTTTCCTCAGCTAGAATGGATATTGCAACACTGGCACCACAATGGAAGATGAAAATGCCGACGGAAATCTAACCTCGACCTACAATCTCAAGATCCCTTCCTTCTCAAATTTTCTACAAGTTTGCTTAAAAATATGAATCATTTTTTAAACGTACATGATTCTGAGGAGCTCATTCATTGTGGTTCAACAGAGCAGACTTCTTTTTTTTTAACCAACCAAGACTTTCCTGCCATCTGATGCCAATTTGGGCTAAAATACCTTTTTCCCCTAGCAACTTAAAGTGTGAGAACATATGCTTTCCTCTGCCTGCACCCTGTCCACAGTACATCCTGTAAAATTCCATCCTTCAGCAGTTAACTTATAGCTTTAGAATGATACAAGTCTTAAAATAAAAGTTTGAGGGCTCAAGGAAAACAGTGAGTTCCTAACATAAATATATCATGAAGCCAAACATTTCAGAAAATATTCAAGTTCCATAATTTTGCCTTTCTTAAAAGAGTCTTTGGAGAGCTATTGCTTGTTCTTTTCCATTAAAAATATGAAGCTTATGCAGTGATCATTTCCCCTAAGGTTGCAGATGTAGGCAAGCTGTACTTGGCCCTCCAAGAAAGATACACAAAGCTTAACCTTTCATTATACTCTGAAAAAATGAACTGTTTCCTAAGCAGGCTCTGTACTGTTGGGATAAATTGTAATACCAAATTTAATGTATGCCTTACTCTGGAAAAAAATAAGAAATTTTGAAACCTCAATAGATGTTTATTTCTAATATAAGTATGATCCAAAACAGATAGCATGGCATTATTCAGTAGCTAAAAGTTAGATGACAAAATGGACCAAGTCATTTCTAAATGTATTCCATAACTTCAGAAAAAAAGTCTGATGAATAAAATGTATATGAATATCTCATATTCTGTTAAAACTTGTAATAACGGAGGAAATATGGAGAATGAAAAATGTAATTTTAGTGGTGGTGCATTCAATTAGGAAAAATAATGTTTTCTGGATCCATAAATTACAGAGGTATACTAGGTATCTTTGTAGAGAAACAGAAGAAGAATATTCTTTTATTAATAGCAACACTCTGAGTATAGCTTACAGGATAAAGAGAAGAGAAAAACAACAGAAAATGGAACCAGCAATGGAAGTTCATTTTAGCAGTGTGATTGACACCATGTTACTTATTCCAAGAGGAGATTGATAATATGAAATGGGTTTCTCTTCTGTAGGAATTTGGCATTGTTTGTTCACTCCCTCTCCCATTTCTGAGTGTAAAATATGTGTGATGATAAAAGTCCAAGGGGATGCTTGTGTGAGCAGGCTGTACCAAGTCCTCTTCCAAAGAATTGCATCTGTGCAACCCTGGCCAGGCTTTGAAAATCCTAGAATATACCAAGTTGCTTTTCCAAAGGATAGTGATATTCTGTAACTAAAATCCCAGAATTTGGTTTGTTAAAGAAATACTAAGTTTAAAATCAACGATGTATATAGATGATTCAGGTTTGTTTGTTTGTTTTTAGGGTTTTATGAATTTTTATGAAAAGTGACCCTAAATCATGTATGCAGAACAATTAGAAGGTTGGAAAACATCAAAATGTCTGGCAATGGAGGAATGATCAGGCAAATTATAGTTTATCTTGATTAAAGAGGCAGAAAAACACAACATTTTCCTGGATTTGAATCCTGGTTCTGCCAATGTATTAGTAGTGTAACCTTGGGAAAGTTATGCAACCCTTCTATACCTCAATTCCCTGCTCCATAAAATGAAAATATTAAAAGAATGAACCTGATCATTGATAAAATTAAATGAGGAAACTCTTAAAAAGCATTAGTAGAGTGGTTGGCATACAGGAAATTTCACTAAACAGCAGCTATTATTTCTAATATACAAACTATAAAGCACACTATGTACATGTGTGTTACATACCTGTTTACATGTATAAAGGCACTCATACAGTCCTGTCACATTCACTCAACTCTGTAAGCAGGAGCTATCACATAATCCCCATAGAGCTGAACACAAGCACAAACTGTGTGCCAAGAATTCTGCTAGGAACCTTACAAAAACTATATATCATACATTATATGTAACACTTTAGATGGTCCATATTACAGCATCTCAGCCTTAACAAAAATTCTAAGACTTAGGAATCATTAGCCCCATCCTACAGATGAGAAAAGGGAGGCTCGAAAAGCTGAAATAACTTCCTCAACATCACAGAGTTACTATGGGGCAAGAACAAGGCTAGTTGACACATAGATCAAGCTCTCAACTGCTGGCCACACTGCTTTCAATAAGTGAGAAGATACACTTAGCTCACATTTCAGCCCAGTACAAGCCTCATCAGTCTGGTGACACTCAATAAAACAGGGTTCCATTTACTCCTTCAGTAATCTCTGAGGCTGAAGCCCTGCTGTGAAATCTTTCTGCTGTCTTTTCAGTAGGAATACTGGCCCTCCTCATCTCAGCTACCTGCAGCAAAGTCTATTGGGCTACCCTAAATTTGAGAAATGAGGATGAAGACAGTGAAGTCAATTCAAACTTAAGGGAAAATAATTTCCCATTAGAAAAGTATACAAAGAAAAGTCTTTTCTACGAATAAGTCATTTTAACTATTTAACATTGTTAAATAACTTTCTTCTTTACTGTTGGAACTCTTGTAAGTCTTTAATGAACTTTGGATCTTCGAGAGAAGGATTTAACATGCAATACTTCCAAGGTTATTTTTCTCCTTAGAAACTTTTGTTCTGTGAGCCCCAATTAACACCTCTGGAATGAGTATTCCTGGGATCCCATTGTGGAGATGCTGGTATAGTGGAAAAAGCCCCTGCCAGGCATCAGGAGAATGTAGTTTGGGTCCTGGCCGTCCACGCATTGAGTGGGATCTTAGGCAACTGTTATGGACTGTGGTTTCCTTCTATAAAATAAAGAAATGAGGTCTGATATGCTATTGTGCAGAATTTTTTTGTGTCAAATGTGTGAAAAAAATTTACGCACATAATAACTCCACACCATAGTGTGGCTGCTAATGCCATCCTTCCACATGATTGAGAACTGGTTGATACAGGAACCAGTGTTAACAAGAGTGAAACCCATATTATTTGTTCTCCATGTAATACAGGAGGAATGGAAGAATTATAAAGCTACTAACAGAAAACTTAGCAACCTAGCAGGTCTTCAGAAATATACTTTTATGCCAGACTACACCCAAATGCCATGCTCAGAAAGCAGTCCGGAGTGTTTTTATTATGGAGTTTCTTACTTTGCTTACTCAGGCTTACCTCTCTTACCTCCCATCACTCTCCAGTGCTCCCTCCACTCCAGCCAAGCCAACCGCCCTCATAAACAAAGCTCACTCCACCTACAATGCTTATTCCTCTCTGTGAAGTTCTATTCTACTGCCCAGAATAGTGTATCTCACCTGATACCTGAAGCTTACCTTGGTTCAGGAGATTCTGAGTTTCTTGAGAATAAGAACTCTGTCTTCTTGTATTTCCAATTTCTTACACAGTGCTAAGCATATTGTAAAGATGAAATGATAACCCCAGGTCACAGTATTCACTCCTATCTCGAACTCCTTTTCTACTTCTGTAACCACACAGATATGTAATTACAACTACAATAGGTTAAACACAGTCATTTTTCATGAATGTAAATAGTGTCTCCTCTAGCAGGCTATAAGAGTCTGTTTTATCCCTGCATTTCTCATAATAGCTAGCATGATGTTATACAAGTGGAAACTTTTCCTTACATACTTGTCAATTGTCTGATTGTGGTATCTATTATTTTTCCTTTTTAATTTTGTTTTAATTTATTTTATTACCATCCAAGTTATAACAGACAATCACTACAGACTGGAACTTCTCCATTTAGGCAGACTACATGACTGCATGGCCGTGCTGCCGGGTCTCCAAAGGATGCCTGACTTTGTGAGCACCTAGATTAAAAACGGCATCCTGTTCTCAGTCCTGGGTCTGGGAAAATGCCTGCAGCTTTTCCTAGTATCTTTCTCTCACAGCATCTCCAAGCCTCTCCCCAAGTTAGCTCCAAGACTTGGGAGAAATAAAGTGCTGTCCCTCAGCCTGGGCTGCTCAGATCCCTAGGGGAAAGGTGAGTCACAGAGGGAGACTCTCTGCCTCTCTCATGTACTGGGACTTCACTCACTTTTATCAGCCAGATGCTGTCAGAGGGGCTGTTTGCTTTCATTCTCCTCCCCAGGATCTGGGATGTCCTTCATGATTCCAGTGGATTCCCATTTTCCTTCTTGAATTAAAGCTCACAGAGTTTATCTTTATACACTATCTTGCTCTTTCCAAGTGAGTGAGGCACGCTAAAAGTCTCTACCATCTTGGGGGGGAAGCAAAAAAAACACTAGCCTCTTTTAAAAGAACCATTATATTAATAGTATTGCTAATTATCAAATGATAATTATATCCAAGGACTGTGATCAGCACTTTATATACATTATTTACTTTATGCCTCATAATTAACTTTGAGATAAATAATATCATCTCTATTTCCTAGATGAGAAAAGTAAAGTGTAATGGAGGTGTTGATTTTCTCAAGGTCATGCAGCTGTTAAATATAGTGACTGTATAATTTATTGTTAGCCAGAATACATCTGAGTATGAGCAAAATTACTAAAACAGTTAAGATATATATTTTATGAAACATTTATTTATTAACTGACAATTGGTTTTATTAAACTGGTAAATCTGTAAAATAGTTTTATTCAAAAATTATTTTTAATAAAATTAATATAAATTATAATTTTAAAAACACATAAACAAATTTAAAATATATTGATTAGTTGAATATTAAAAATAGCATATATTGAGTAACTATTCTTGATACATATTTCCATCCTAAAATAATATTTTTGAGAAATTTTTTCATTTTTTTAAGATTTTTAGAAAATATCTTGCAATATTTTGCAAAATTGTATTTTATGACAAGTAAATTTGAAATTATAACTTTTAATTTAACTTTCTATAGAAAATATACTTTACTGAGAAACATATTTTCCAAAGGTTTGACATACTCAGAAAAATGCCCGCTAAATGAAGGTTATTCTCATTTCTATTTTTATTTTTTATGTTGAAATAGATTAATTTTACAGCACAAGTAATTTCATTCAGAGATCTCCAGAGAACTTCATTTTGCACAAAACTTATTAAAATAAGTTGTCTCTATGATCCTTTGAATACTTTTCCAAATTTTGACACTGCAAAATTGTAGGTCCTCTCAATTTCATTTCAATTCCAAAACAGAATTTTTAAACTGTTCAATTAAAATAGGAGTTTTATTAAAAGTTTTTTCCCACAAGTCAGGATATTCTAAAATACCATTATAGAATTTACAAATTAAATCTTAAATCCACCAGAGCTCATGTCATTTAATTGGATCATTTTCTTCTTTTCTTTAGGGATATAAACATCATTGTTTTCCTGTTGCAAGCACTGTTCTTGATAACTGCAATTTGTTAAAAAGCTTTGAAACCTTATTTTAGCACTACATTTATTAAATATTTTGATTAAAGATTTCCAACAAAATTTTTTTAAAAATGAGCCAACATTTAAAGTACATCTTTACAAACGCTGCAATTCCATTGCAAACTAGATTGGTTTCAGCTCAAGCATATTTTAGCAGCTAATTATTGGTAGGTACAGGGAAAAAATATGCATCGTCTTGTTTTGTTCAGTGTCACCGTTTTCACAAAAGAATTATAGTTCTGTTATTCTAAATGTGTGTTTAAATAATTATACATTTTGACAACCAATTCTAAATAGAGATCTCTATATATCTTTTAATTTCATAAGAGTACTATGCATACTATGACAAGATGCATTCATAGTGTTAGAGATTTTATACTTAGTGCTGGATTTTTTAATTGAATGTACAATAGGATTTTATGGCAACTCTAAATTTTATTTTCTTAGAAATAAAGCCAAGATGAAAAAAGGCCTT
Source organism: Colobus angolensis palliatus (assembly GCF_000951035.1). Taxonomy (NCBI): domain Eukaryota; kingdom Metazoa; phylum Chordata; class Mammalia; order Primates; family Cercopithecidae; genus Colobus; species Colobus angolensis. Next base: position 1,200,927 of record NW_012115300.1, on the reverse strand, counting down.
ATATTGACCTTAGCATAGGTTTTTGCACATTTTTAGAGTTTACAAATTTGTTAACAATTTTTTAGATTTTGTGTAAGGAAAAATAATTTTAGATTTATTTTCATTTGAAGCGCAATCCAATTACTCTCTTCAGCAATGTTACCTTACAAAATAACTAAAGTGTAAAGCATATCAGAATTACAAATATGAATGAACCAAATACACTTTCTACAATAAAAACTTGAAAAACTTGAAATAACTATGTCTACACCAAATAAGCTGGAAGTATTGGAAATTTCAAGTTGTTAACTTGTGCTATTGATCAGATAAAACTCATGTTTCTGAGAATTGGGTGGTTTTCAGCAATAAAACGCACTATTAGAAAGCGACCAAGTCAATAATTGCATAGATACCGTGTATGTAACTCAGTAGACATACTTTTACTTTGTAGGATATTCCATATTGATATTTTAAATCCAAACTGCAATATAATCCTGTTACAAGCAATGATCTCAAAAAAATAAAATAAAATAAAATAAGGAATATATTCCAGTGATAGCACTACTTCCTCACCCTTCTCTCAGCACAAATATTCCTTTGTCCACTTGCCAGACAGCTTCAAAACCTAAACGTGAACAGGTCAACTTTAAAGCATCTAGGGGCTCTCATTGTTATAGAATTAACTACAGCCTCCTTAGCATGACACACAAAACCCCGCACCTTCAGACCCTGATTTATTTTCCAGCTCCCTCTCTCTTTCCTATGTTGTGCCTCATGGCAACTTTCCCACCTCTCTGCCTTGGCATGTGCTGTTTCCTGTGCCTACATCATTCTTTCCCATCTGCTCAGCCAGCTCTTACCCAGTATTCAAGGCCCACATCAAATGTAACCTCTTCTTTGTAGATAATTAAACACACCTTCATTTATTATACACCTAAAACCTTATACATAACATATTTTAAAAGTTATTTTTAGATAATGGTCTCCGCATCCAGGCAATACGTTTCTAAAGGCAGAAATTTTTAATTATTAATTTTTGTCTCTTTGGTTACTGCTTGATCATTTCTTTTTACTTCAGCTGAATAATTAAACACATGTTCTGTTTTTAGTTTACAAACTTTAACTCGGGAATTTCCATAGATATGAACAAACTATGTCTCAGAGCAAAAGGTGATCACCAATAGATGATGTTAGTAACTGTAGCAGATTGCTACACATTTGGTTGTTGTGCACCTCATTCGTTGATGTGCTTTCTATAGGTATGAGTTAACTGTTTTTCAAAATTAGAAACTTTTTAAGACACTGTAAGTGTAGACATAGTGAGAATGTTTAAAGTGATATTAAAAGGCATAAAAATACAAGGGAAATAAAAGCAGAAAAAGGTAAAACTGATAGTGGAGATAAAAGAGGCAAATGTTGCACATACATAAAGGATGAGTTGTTTGACAACAGGAACAATTGTAGAGAATAAAGAACAAACTATGTATGCAAGAGCTGTAGTGTGCCTTTGTGGTGACAATAATCCAAATAATCAAAATATGAGTTCTATAAGGACAGAGACAATGGGTAAGTTTTCAGCTAGGTTTACCATACCTGGCACACAGTACTCTGTACTTATTTGTTGAATAAGTTAATGAATCAACCAATCAACCAAAGTTGAGGAAATTGGCCAAATAGACATTTTAGTGCATATTTAGAGGATCAGCAGTAATGGTTCTTAAAGCCTGAAGGGAAAACTTAAAAGTGGAGCTAGATGAAAGTGCTACTGTTCATGATCTATTACTACCCAGAAATAATTCACTGAGTTAAAGACCCTTTAAAGTCTTCTGAAAAAAAGTGTGCGGCCAGATAGTATATGCCAAAACTACTGCTGCTAAGGAGCTCTCCACCACATTAGGGGAAAGAGGCTATGAGCCTCATTGGTGTCTCAATCTAGGAAAACAATTGATTTTTCAAAAGATGCCTAAAAAACTGTCAACAATAATTATAGTATGCATTGGTTTACAAACGGGCAGAAAAAAAATTATCTATTCATCTTCATGTCTTCATGCCAAGGTGAAAGAGAGATCTTAGCCTTGCAGATCAGTGGTGTCTCAACTTTTTCAAGTACAAGAGACCCTTTTCCGTTACTCTGTCTCCTTTGAGTAAATGTTCAGTCATTCAAATTTTCTCCCATCTCCATGCTCACCTTCAAGGTGGATCTCGGTTAAAGATACAAGTGAAGAAAGATAGAAGGTTTATAAGGCTTCATTGTGGGGGAGGAACAATATAAATGTCCTTGTCTTGCCCTGTGTCTTTTGGGATCTCTGTTCTTCATGGTGCTGTCCCTTGTCAGCCTCATCATTGGCATCCTGTTGGTCTCCAGGCAACTGGTGTTCTCTTGTTTGCATATCTTGCTGAGCCAGCCCTACATTAGCTTATACTTGCACTGTGGGTCTCCTATGAGGTCTGTCTATAACTTCTATTCAGTCCCTGCCTCAACAAGTTTCCTTTTCTCCAGTCCTTGTGAAACATCAGGTTGTCTTAATTAGAATGAGTCTCTGGCAAGTTAACCAGTCAAATTCTTAGCTATATTCGCCCTCTCCCTCAGAGCATGTCGGAATTTCTATGACATTGGAGTCCGAGGTCAGTCTTGAGAATTCCCAGTCAAGTTTATTTATCCAGACATCTTCTTTGGCTACTGCTAAGCTAATGTACGTCATTACTATAATCCCACTATGTTATTCTGAGACCATAAGCTAAGGCAGTGTCTTTCTAGGTTTCCAAAAGAGAGAGTGATCTAATATTCCTCAGCTTTAGACTTTAAGGTGAAGAACACAACTTGTTCCCTGATGAGAAGTCCTGTCATATATTTGACCTCCATCTTCCTCCTCCCACAATCCCATGGAAAATGCAGGTGGCTTCCTACTTCCTCTTCCTTTCTTAGTAGAACTTTGTCTATACCTTGCCCTACTTCTTCTGGAGAAAAGATACTTGTCTCAGTCTTAATTGCAAAGTGCTATCCTTTCTTTACAATGAGAGAAACTTGTGATCTGCTTCAACCAACTGAAGTTCTTCATAAAGAAATTGGATCTTGGAAATATAAAGACAAGAATTTATCAGCTAAATTTCTTTAAAATGTTATTCCCACCTTTTCCAGTTACAAAGTTCAAGGAGCAATTTTCACTCCTATTTGGTATCTAGCCTGTTTGTAGAAGAAACCTTCCTGTAGATAGGGTGAAATTATTTATGAGAAATGTAGTGGGCATATGAATTATTTACATGTGTTATAAAAGCTCATGATTCAGGATTAATATGTAGTATAAATAATATTCTATTGCTTATTAAAACACCACAAAACTATAAATTTGGACATCTCTAAATGAGCTCTGTTAAATGTAAAGAAATAAGGAACATTCAAAAGCTAAGTTATATGTCAATATTAACATTTAGATGGGAAAATACATGCACAGTAATAACCTACCCCATTTGCTAAACATTTACAACACAGGCAAGATGGCCGATTAGGAACAGCTCCAGTCTCCAACTCCCAGCACGAGCGACACAGAAGACCGGTGATTTCTGCATTTTCAACTGAGGTACTGGGGTCATCTCACTGAGGAGTGCTGGACAATCGGTGCTGGTCAGCTGCTGCAGCCCGACCAGCGAGAGCTGAAGCAGGGCAAGGCATTGCCTCACCTGGGAAGTGCAAGGCGGGAGGGAATCCTTCTTCCTAGCCAGGGGAACTGAGACACA
>NW_012115300.1:1172830-1191803 GCF_000951035.1 Colobus angolensis palliatus | reverse complement strand
CTAGAACTTAAAGTATAATAAAAAAATAATAATAATAATAAATATATATAAATAAAAACATTTACAACACATTAGCAGCTCAGAGAAATTAGTTACATTAATATTATTATTATTTTTGACACTGAGTCTCATTCTATCGCCCAGGCTGGAGTGCAGTGGCACGATCTCGCCTCACTGAAACCTCTGCCTCCTGGGTTCATGCAATTCTTGTGCCTCAGCCTCCAGAGTAGCTGGCATTATAGGTGCCTGCCACCACACCTGGCTAATTTTAATAGTTTAGTAGAGACAGGGTTTCACCATGTTGGCCAGGCTGGTCTTGAACTCCTGACCTCAAGTGATACACCCGTCTAGACCTCCCGAAGTTCTGGGATTACAGGTATGAGCCACTGCACCAGCCCTGAGTTATATTAATATTAATAAATAATTTGAAATAACAAAAGTCCTATGTGTATTCAACACTAAAAAAGATTAACCCAACAGGAAAAAACACTATAACTGATTATATATTTCGTCTGTAGGTCTTGGAAGCTATAGATTCTGTATTTACATTTCTAAATAAAATTTTTCATATTTCTCAATTTTATTTTCCTCGTGTATATTAAGATGGTATAATGTATGTATAAGATAGTTTTAAATAAAAAATAGGCTTCCTTCATAAATGCACTCTCTCTTTTTGAGATGCCAAAAGATTGACCTTCACCAAACCATCAGTAATGTCTGTTTCACATTCACTCTATGTGACATGCAATGCTAAAGGCTCAAGATGTAAAGTTGATTGAGACACTATGAGTTTTATATTTAGTTTGAAAATAGAAAATTGTAAAAGATTTCTAATATAAAGGAACTAATAGTAAGTGATAAATGTATGACATCCCTCGTTGATTATTACTCTGGTAAACACCTGTTCAGTGCTCAGATGCAGAGCAGAGGGCACTGTGTCATGGGGGAGAGAACCTAATCTTTGAGGTCCAACAAGTCTGTATACCTCTCTGCTCCTGAAGCTTACTAAATGGAAGAACTTGGGCAAGTCACTTAATGTCTCTGGGTCTGTTTGCTTGTCTACAAAATAGAATAACAATACTCATCAGATTGTAAGGATTAAATGAGATGTCACTGTCAAAGGCTAGTCACAGTGATGGGCATAGGTGCACTGTTTCTCTCTCCAAAGACCCCATACAGCGTGTGAGCCATGTTTCCTTTTTCCAGAGCCATATGTGGTCCTCTGAATTTACTCACTCTTTTTCAGAGCACTGTATCGCTCATTTGCTCTAGAATATATTTCTTGTTGTATGGGGATTGAGAGAAAGAAGGACCAGAAAGAACAGGATAATGTGGACTGTGGATAATTTGTTGGTTTATGATTGAGAATCTTTCTTCAAGAATCATATACAACATATTACAATGTTTATTTCTATGTGATATAATAACTTAGTAGCCACACACATAATTTTCACTTTATCTTATTTTATAGTGCTTTATGGGTTAAAAATTTCGGTCTGTTAAATTATTTTAGATGAAGATTTTGAATTTATTTTGCCCTTTCCTCCGCATGTTTTATATGGAATCTGTTCATTTCTGTTTTTCCCATCTAGAGACTTGGTGAATTCAGCAAGTAAATTTAGTTTCTTAAATCTCCATGTTCACATTTGGTTTCATCACGTAAAAATTTTAGAAAAAAAAAATCACTGCATAAAAAAAATATAGCCCTTAAAGTAACATTAATTATCAAACAAAAAATTACTCCAGTGGCTAATATATGTATATAACTTTTCACCAGACCCCAAAAATGACACACTTGTAAAATTATAGGCAAATAACATTTGAATCAATTGAACAAAGTTCACCTTAATAAAAACTAAATCCAGTTGACAACAAAGATCCAGAATCTGGAGCCCAGAATAACAGCAGTGATTGCCATTTGAGAATGTCACTCATGTTTCCTCAAAGTGGTGGTTTTACCACCCACTAGCTGACCTTCTACATACGATTCTAGCAAGCTCACTTAAATTTTTTTAAGGCGATAAATACATGTTCCATTGATTTCAATAATATTTTTAGAATTCTGGCACTTTTTTCATGATAATATAAATCAGTTTTGTCAGAAGTGTGTGTGTGTAAAAGAGAGAGATTAAAAATACCTAGAACAAAAGGTCTAGAAAGATGCAGCGTTAACTGTTAACAGTGCCTTATTCAACTCTCAGGAGTGAGATTACAAACAGAAAATGTTTTATTCGATATACTCCTATATTCTTTGCATTTTCACCACAACTACTCCATTTATCACTTTTAATTAAGGAAAAATATTTCATTATGCACATAATATAACAAAGCTGGCCTATCCAGTGCATTGTTGGCACCGCGGGACCAGAAGGCAGTGACCCAGCTTTCACTATCTTGTGTGTGTCTATTATTTCTCAACCTGCCGATCCACCTGGGAACAAAGAGAGAGCCCCGTTGCATTGAGGGCTGCTGGCCAGATACCGTAATAAGCATACATTAGAGGCTTCTTCCTTCAAGTTTCCCCCTCTCAGAAAATAAAACCATCATTAGCTCTTTCACTTAGGTGCAAAACCTAAGATTAGTATTTGCTTTCTTTTTCCTTTACACAGTACTTCAGGTCTATCAGCAAAATCTGTTGGCTCTACCCTCAGAAAATATCCTGAATCAAACAATTTCTCACCTACTCCGACAGCAGCCTTGTCCAAGCCACATTCTCCTCTCATGTGGGCTGCTACAGGTGCCTATTAATCCATGGACAGCTTCTGTTCTTAGCTCTCTTAAAGTCAATGGTTCATGCTGCGGTAAATTGCTATTCTTTAAATGTAAGTCACTCGTGTCAGTTACCTGCTCAAAAACCTGCCCACATTATACTCAGAACAAAGTCTAACCCCCTTATCACCACATTGTCTGATCCCTGTCTTTTTTTTTTTTTTTTTCAGTCATACCTTCTACCACTCTCTCCTCCTTTCATTCTTTCATTCTGGCCTGCCTGCTGTTCATCAAACACATCAAAGCCCTCTAGTTGACATGCTAGTTTCATTTGCTAGGTTTTGCATATCAAAAACCACAGACTAGATGACTTAAACAACAGAAATATGTTTATTCACAATTCGAGAGGCTGGAAGTCCAAGGTGAGGGTATCAGTCAGCAGGTCTGATTTCTTCTCTCTCTCCAGCTTGCAGACCCACCTTCTCTCTGGGTCCTCACATGGTCTTTGTTCTGTGCTCACATATTATCTGTGTCCACATTTTCTCCTCTCACAAGGACATTAATTATACTGAATTGGGGGATCAGTCATACAGCCTCATTTTACCTTAATTAGCCTATCTCCAAAGGCCCCCAAGTACAATCACATTCTCAGGTACCAGGATTAGGATTTAAATGTATGAATTTAGAGAAACGCAATTCATCCCATAAGAATGTTATTTCCTGTAGCTGAAATATTCTTTTCTAAGAACTTTCATGGTTCATTTTTTTCATATAATCCCATCTTCTGCTCAAATGTCCTCTCCTCAAACAAGTTGTCTTCTCCACCAATTAATGAAAGGATACATACCCTCTTTGTTCTGTCTTATTCTGCTTTCGTTTTCTTCACAGTACTTCAATCACTTTGTAGCACTGTGATTTTTTTTTAATTTTATTTTCTTTATCGCACTTCCAGCACACCACTCATGAGCATGCACACACACACACACACACACACACACACACACACAGACACTCATGCTTTATGAAAGCAGGGGTTCTCCATTTTCTCATTTATTGCTATAACCCCAGCGTGTAGAATTACACCAAGAGCATTGTAGAAATTCAAAAAGTATTAACTTAATGAATTAATATTTTACAGACTTTGCAAATAAATAGCATGGAGGCACTGGGGAAAAAAAAATAATTAGGCCGGGCATGGTGGCTCATGCCTGTAATCCCAGAACTTTGGGAGGCCGATGCGGGCTGAGTACCTAAACTCAGGAATTCAAGACCAGCCTGACCAACATTGTGAAACCCCTTTTCTACTAAAAACACAAAAAATTAGCCAGGCGTGGTGTTGGGCATCTGTAAGCCCAGCTACTCGGGAGGCTGAGGCAGGAGAATTGCTTGAACCCAGGAGGTGGAGGTTGCAGTGAGCCAAGATCGCACCACTGCACTCCAGCCTGGGAGTGACAGAGCGAGAGTGTCTCAATAAATAAATAAATAAATAAATAATTCCTTACAAGACCTTGCACAAAAATGAACATGGAAATATATTATTAATGGACATGCTCACTAAAATTACTGTTTGCTGTTGGCTATTTAACAACTAATTTAACATCATGTTTTACCATGATTGATGTCATTTATTAATTATTCACTGAGTTAGACGAGCTGTTCTCAATTAGGGGCAATTTCGTTCCCAGGGGACATTTGAGAGTGCCAGAGATGTATTTGGCTGTCACAGCTAGAATAAGAGTGCTACTGGCATCTAGCAGGTAGCAGCCAGGGAGGCTGTTAAACATCACACAATTCAAAGGATAGCCTCTCACAACAATCATTTGGTCCCAAATGTCAATAGCACTGGGTTGAAAAGTTCTGCTTTAAAAAAGTCTACACCAAAATAATAGAGAATCTATGACTAATGTACCCCTAATTCACCCCCATGATATTTTTGGCATAAAAGATGAATTCTATATAATAAAATATCAGTATATCTTTTTGTTAAGCCCTATATTTAGCCAGCCCCAGACAAAATTACAGATTATTCAAGTTTGCCTTTAGGAAGCTTTTTACTTTTCCCCTTCTGCCCCATTCCTCTTATTCCTCTTTTGATATTTCTTTTTTTTTTTTTTTTTAGATGGAATTTCACTCTTGTTGCCCAGGCTGGAGTACAGTGGGGGCGATCTTGGCTCACTGCAACCTCTGCCTCCCGGGTTCAAGCCATTCTTCTGCCTCAGCCTCGCAAGTAGTTGGGATTACAGATACCTGCCACCACGCCTGGCTAATTTTTGTATTTTTAGTAGAGACAGGGTTTCACCATATGAGCCAGGCCAGTTTCGAATTCCTGACCTCAGGTGATCCACCTACCTAGGCTTCCCAAAGTGCTGGGATTACAGGCAAGAGCCACCGTGCCTGGCCAATATTTCTTTATCACCATCGGTGTGTTCCCTTAAAAGCCAGAATGTCCCCACACCCAAGTTTTGTCACTTGCTCATGTCATTCACAATGCTAGAATACTGTAAACAACTCATGAAAAAATTTAGCAAGAAAACACGTAGAGTTCTATATTTAAGTTTCATCAACTGAATTTCACCAGGATAGGATCAGGGAGATTTAAACAAGGCTCATGTTGAAAAGATCTCGGATATTTTATCAATCCCTGCCTCCCTAGTGAACATGAACCAGAACTGTACTGAAAGCTTTATGCCCCAATCCAAGAACATAATGTACCAACCACTTCAGGTGGTAAACAATACCTAGAATATATAAGAAAGAACTGTGAATGCACAATAGTTATGTAAGAATCCATTTCTAGGAGTACATTGACAAATTACTATATTCAGAGGAATCACTAAAATGGCTGGGAAATTCAAAGCCATGTTTTATATGGAACAACTAAAAAAACTTGAAATGCTGGGCTGGCACAATAGAACACTTAGGATAAATAGAATAGCAATCTTTAAATGTATGTGCAATGGCTACTAAAAACGTTACAGAAATTGTTTTATTTACTTTCGAGGAAATAAGAATTAATACTACCGAGTTAAAAGTATAGTGTTGCAGGGACTGGGTTAGGCTCCATATGGAAGAACTGTATGTCATCTTGGCAAAAACTATCGCTGCACAAATCACGTGTTTCTTATTACTAGAAAAATGTAAGCAGATACCATGGTCTGCTTCTCAGGGATACTACAAAAGGAATTCCTATTTTTAGGTAGAAAGGTAGACTAGAAATCAGTATATGCCCTTCAAATTATAAGGTTCTATAAGTCTAACCATTCTTTTATTACAAACAAATTTTAACTATTCTCTCCTTCCAAAAAATGTGCCATAAGAGTTTCTCTTTACTTTCAATACTCCTAAAAAAATAAAGGAATGCAATATATTGTCTACCATATTTCAAACACTAGAAGATCATGTGATCAAATAAGTACCCTAATTTGAAGTTACAATAAAACTTGATGTCACTTTTTCTAACATGTAGTCATAATTTACTTTAGGCATTAGGGTAAGAATCTATATAATCATTAGTAGCACAATTCTGTTCTACTTATCCCTTTTTATTTTTATTTAAATGCTTTCTTAGATATATTTTTCAGGTAGGTATAAAATTTTTCTTTAAATTGTACTTTTTATTTAGCAGTTAATAAGAAATAATAGAGAAAGCAATTAATTAGATACAAAGAGATATAAGTTCCTAGTCCTGGCCACTAATGACTATGCCCTCTGCACAGCTAAGTAGTCTGTTGATCTCATTTTTCTCATCCTTAAAATTAGAGTTCGGACTAGATGATCCCTTAGATTTTTCTCACCTCTTAATTTTTATGATCCTGTTACTTGACATCATAAGTGAATTTACTATCAAAGTTGCTGGCATAAGTCTTGAAGACTTTCAAGAGTTATAAAAAGAGGAGAAGCCAGGAAATCAAAGGAAAGGGATAGACCCTGGCATATCCTGGTGTTTCATGTTATTATTGACATTGAGAGGTTTCAGTAGTACTGTAGTACCCCAATCAGTGAATAAGAGAAGTCACAGATTTTTGAGAGTTAATTACTCATCCAGTTTGATATGATGGTATCAAAAAGGAGGACGGAATGCACACATAAATAAGAGCAAGGAAAATAAACCCATGTCTTATTTCTTCATTTTCTTTTATTCTGTTCTGCCCAGACACCCACTACCTTGCAGTGGTCAAGAAGTGCTGGATTTCTTTGACAAGGGTGAAGAAGCCATTCTGAAATATCTATGGAAGCCTAAATGTCAAGCCACAGTGTTGATCAATATTGGTTAGAGCACTGATTGCTGCTTCACACTTGATGTCTTTAATGCCACATCAATGTGACTGTAAATGGTAGCCAAAGCCAATACTAGGGACTAATTGACTAATGAAATAGGAGAAGTCACTGTACAAGCTGCTGTCTTTCCTTCACCAGATGGGGATAATTTTTCTTTCATCAAAATAAAACTCCAACTTCAGTTCCCCTCTGTAGCATATGTGCCACTTAAATATTGATCCAACATAGGTTATTAAGATTCTTTAAAATGTTTAAGTACGCTCTTGAGATTCTTTAATTGAAATCTTTTCCATGTTGTCTCAAAACTTTAGGCAAGTAAATTACACTCCTTATAAGAACACATTGTAAATGTACTTTAGCAACTTGCTCGACTTAATAATATAACTCAATTATTTTTGACTTTTTCCTTTTTCCTGCAAAGAAAGCCTGTAAATATGATTTAAACCAGTAATTTGTCAATTATCTATAACAAAATAGATCTCATATTTTTAGGTGACAACCTATAATTTCCCAGCATTAAATATGTTAGAGGTATTTATTTAGATTGAGAACTCACTCTTAATTTGTTGATGTTCTGGATAGCTCAGCTTGCACCTCCAGTGTGACCCAGGAGGCTGACCAGTATGGATCATTTAAGTGAACTGCAGGGCCCTCTGGCTTCCAGTTGGGCTCACAGATAGAGAATACCAGGAGATAAGGAATAGAGTGAGACTGAAGGACATTTTATACACACAGACACATATACACACACATGCACACACACACCTCTGCCTCCCTCCCCAGTGGGTCATTTCAGGCTGGCTGTAACTCTCCACAGAAAGTCACTGAGGATATCCTCTGCACCACTTCCTCTTTCCAAATTCTGGTTAGGGCTTCCTCTCCTTGTCCTTTCAACAACAAGCGTGGCAACAACTCCACTGCTACTAGCTGGCATACTGTGTTACTCTTTTTGGTTTTCTTACCCTATGCCCTTGTTTCGATAAATAATATCTTTTTCAAACCATTCTGAAATGGCTCTAATTTGAGTGAACTATCTGAGTATTTTTCTTTGTTTTGGTTTGGTTTTTGTTTGTTTGTTTGTTTTCTGGAGCCTGATCTTGTAGATGAAGATTAATAGAAATATTAAATATTTGCGACCATACTATGGGATAAGCTCCACCATTTTTCTTATTCTTTTACAGATGAAGAAGTCAAACAAAGAGATGTTAAATACTTGCCTAATTTCACACAGCCAGTGAGTGACATAATCAGAAACTGAATCCAGGTGTGCTGCTCAGAGCCTGTGTACGTAATTCCTGGGCCACACTGCCTTGCCCCACCATGATTGTTTCTTTTATCTTGGTCCAGGTTGAGGTGTCTGCCTGGGGTAGTTTGTTGTTTAGTTAGAGTCTTTTCTCATGCATTTTCCTCATATGGGGAACTTGGGTGGCATTCAGTTAGTGCTTGCCTATCCGCGACTTCACATTTTTCCTGACATGTGAATGAATTCTGGTTGTGTAAAGGATTATTGGGCTGTGGGTCTTTTCTCTCAATGATCTGTTCTCTAGTTTCCAACTGAAAATGAAAGGTCTTCTTTACCTTCACTTGACTAAGAGACTGTGGGATGACAGAGAATAGGGAAGCTTCTTCCTATAACCTAAGGAGGGTTGATATCTTTACCACAGCCCACAACCTATAATAAAAGGACCAGGCAAACAATCTGGATACATGCACTGCTATATCAGACAGATGATCATCTGAAAAAAATTAATAATGAATGCTGAAGGAGATCCAAACATAATATAAAACAAAACAAAATATCCTCTGGAGAGTACAATCATTATTTTCCAATGAAAACAAATCAGTTGATAATAAATAAGAATGAGTTTAACCAGTGAATGACCAGAATCAGTAACCTAATGTTAATAAATCTTAAAGCACAGGAATTAAATTATAGCTTAAAACACAGGAAGTAGTAGAAGGCATGTGGTAAATGATGAAAAAGTTATGGAAAACCTGACAAGCAAATATTGGGTATTTAGGAAGAAAGCAATGAAATAGACACATGAAAATATAATATGTCTGGGCTGACAAAAGATTTGAATCTACACACTGAAAGAGGACAGTAAGATCCAATATGTTTTGATGAAAATGGCATATATCTAGGCATATCCTGATGGATAAGAAAAATAATGAAAATAGACTCAAAGGGATATACCCACCAGATGCAGACTGTGGCTGGGAATTGGATACTGTTTAGATAAACCAGCAGCAAAAGTCATTCTGGAATCAATTGAAGAAATTTAAATAAGGTTTGGTATCATATTAGATGAAAATGTACTGAAACAGCAGACTAAAAGATGGCTAACTGGAAAAAGCAGGTTATACTACAATCAATCACACAAATACATACATATATTCATATATTTACATGTATATAAACACATAACATGTAAAATATAGTTATACATAAAAACTATATGTGTATATATAAAAAACTATAGGTTTATAAAATGTATTTTTATACATATGAAAAATTTGGAAAGACATGCATTAGAGTTTCCACACGGTGTTCCGTGGTTGGTGGCAATATGACATTTATTCATTGTACTTTTCTAATTTTCAACAATTCAAATTAGTATTTTCATAAAAACTTTTAAAGGTATTGAAGAAAGAGTATTTTATTGAAGAAAGAGAATTTTTTAAAGGTATTGAAGAAAGGGATAGAAAGGAAAGAAAGAAAATGAGAAGCAATAGGAGACAGGGAAGGGGAAGAATGGAAGGAGAAAACAATGTGGAGGAAGAGGAAAAGTAGGAAGGGAAGTGCTGAAAGGAAATCCAAGGACCACCAGGTAGAAGGAGGGTAGAGATTCAAAAACAAAGGACAGCCATGCTATGTGGTCAATGTAAGGTCCTGGTACAGAGCACCGGTACAGATGCAGAACGTGGAAGAGCCTTGCCTGTTTCAAATTACCACAAACCACCACAGGAGAAGAAAGCAGCCCCTACTATTTATGCTTAGCTTTCCACACAATAAAACATGGCATGATAGATTTCAGAAGAAAAATACAACTAGATCAAATTTTGAAAAAGAATCCCAAAACATAGATTAATTATAGTCTTCTCCAAATTATAGTGCCTGTTTATGCACGTGCTAGTGACATGAGTTTTATGTAAAAGTATCTAAAATCATTAAAATGAATCTAAACTTTGTCCTACGATATTTTGATTCTCTATAGTTTTCAATATTAATTTAGACTCCACAACTTTGAACTACCAAATTGTTTTTAATGGCACAAAGCAATATTTACATTCATACGGTCCAGGAAAGAAGGGCTTCTGGACAAGTTTATCTTGTTAATAAAATTGCACGTAGCATATTTAATTTTCATAAATCATATGCTCTTTTATAGAAGAACTTATGATATTCTATATAAGTTGAAGATGCTGAACTCAATTAAGTTTTAATAGATGCCATCGGCTGCCCCTGAAGACCTTCAACAATTTTCTGACTCTTTTCCTTACTGGGCCAACCTAGAAAAGTAGCTTAGTTATATACTAATCCTCCCTGCAATGTGTCAGAATTAGGAAGCCTTGAATGTGCTTATAGTTAAATGTATTTTAAATACATTTGAATTTAACTTTTTCTTTATTTCATGAAGAGCTGCATTCAGGATGTTAATGTTGCCACATTAGTGGAGTCACATTCAGGATCTACTCATTCACATACACTCATCAATCTATTAATGAAACTATTCACTATTATCAGCCAAGTGGTTTAATGGATTTCTTTCCACCAATTGATTGATTCTAAATAAACATTTCCCCATTTTTGATTCTGTAACACTTAACGTCAGGGTTCCCAGAAACTAACAAACAGCCACAAAAATAACTTAAGAATACAAGTTATTGATATTGTTAAACAATGCATGTATATATAATGATCTCACTGAAGCCAAATCTCCTCCATTAGTTCTTGATTGGACCTGTGAAGGCATATGAGGAATCAGATTTCACACCCTCCTGCGGAGTTTTTCTCTTAAGCCTTTAAATTGCGTCTATGTGGCACAATATAAAAGAAACATTCAGTTCATCCTCTGTTTTTTTTTCTTTTGAAACACAAATATTTTGGATTTGTTATATAGGTAAATACTGAGTCAAAAAATAATGCTACTCTCAAAGAATTTTATCTTTCAAGTTAACTGCTATTTGTCAAAATATAACGAAATATTAAAATTTAATTTGGGGTTCCTTTTGTATATAAATTCTTCTGAAGGTACTTAACTAAATATGTTTCTAATGAAATACTGGCAGCAATGTCATGAAGTAGCAAAACCTTCCAGGCAGTCTGAGATTTTGTTTTCCAAGAAGCTTGAAATATAAATCATTGGAATGTATCTTGCAATGAGGAATATCAGTGGCATGCTTACATCAACAGAGGAGGTAACTTTTCCAGTTTGCTAAAATACTAGGTCCACAAGAGCACAGGGACACAGCTGGCATTATACCACATAATCTTATTCCCTGTGTGACAAATTGAACACCCTGTGCTCTGCACTGAATAATCAACTCTTTCCCATTCATAATTCGTCTGAACACTTTCACCTAGCCACACAGCCACAGCTGCCAAAAATGCATGCAGGCACACCCTCATATTCTTAAAGTCAATGTACTTCACAAATTTCAGAAGCTGCCTTTTTTGATGTCTCAAGATTTTCCACTGTCAGTCCTCTGTTCAACCTTAAAATAAGCTTGTTCATGTAATTATTCAAGACTTAGAAGTAATAATATGTCTAGAATCCAAAGGATGGCTTGAAAGGAATCTTACTGATTAATTTTTACATTAACCAGTTGGCATTTGCTTAAATGAGGGTGTTTCCATTTGAATGGAGGTTAATGTCTACCAAAACTAGGGAGAAGCATTTGGAGAGACAACTTTTACCCCTAAGGTTTTCACAACTCTACAACCTCATTTTTTTTTTTTTTTCCTGAAGTCTTTCTATACTACCTATTGGCTTTGGTTGGTTAATCCTTTTATATGAAACAGGTAATGCGGCTTTTCCTAACAAAGATGATGAAACCAGTGGTGATCAGATTTCTTGACTGTCAGCACCAAGCCACAAGAGTTGCTGACACTTAGGGTCAAGTGTTAATGTCAAGCTGCCTGTGGCAACCAGAGGCTTCCTCAGTTCACTTTAGCTGAGGATACTTGTGGTCAAATTAGAAATATAATACCTCAGAGACCCACTAATGCATGTCTACTCAGCCCTCATCTCATTATCAATGTTCTTTCCTTACATTCTGACCTTAATTAATTACTTCCCCGAATTAGACAGCACTTTATGCCACATCACCTCAAACAACGCTGTCCAAGCTGCAACTGGGCACTGTTGGATCAAAAGCCCAAGTCTGATGCAATGCATGCCCCCCATTGGAGCCTGGAGCTGAAAGTGGACTGATTTCAGCAAGATGGAAAGCAGCCTGTGCTGAGAACTTTGCCTGGCAGAATCGGCACAGGTCCCAATCTCTGAAGCATTTCAACAGATTTTATAATATTGCGTGTCCTGTATGACAGGATTCTTCACTAAAGGTTTGAGCTATGACTCATTGGTTACTCTTGGTTTTTGTCCATCTGACTTCACTTCAAATATTGGTTTGGTTGATGAAGTCCCTATTTTGTTTTCTTATTCTGACAACGTGCATTTTCAGTCATTAGTCTACTGAATTCTTCTAAGTGTCACTAAGACTTGGATAAGTCCAGTTTTTCTTGTGCATAAGAAGAATTCTAGGTTGGGGAGGGGGCACTTTTAGCTAAACCCTCCCCAAAGTCACAACCCATCTAAAAAAATTAAGCTGAGATATAAATTTATAATTCCCTTCCCACAAGGAGAAAAGTCAAGGGTCTTCATTAAAGATTACGGAAGTTATGCCCCCACTATGTCAGGGCACTTGTCAGAATAACTGCATTTCCTCAGTTTTCTCAGTAGTTTCTAAGTAACAATGCTGTGCTACTGGATGTTGTACTAAGTTCACTCTCAGGGCTGTTTGTTGCCCCCTGGAGCTGTGTCCACATGTAGAAGTTGGGTCCACATTTACTGCTGGAGAATACACTTATGTAATCAGTTCTTTCCATAATTGTCACACATTTTAGATAGAATTACAAAGAGAAAGAGTTGGAGAACTTTAATCCTTCAAGAAAAGTACAGTTTTTGTCTTCATTACTTAAAATGTAACCCTAGGACTTTGGTTAGCCATAAAAGAATCAGAATTTATAGGAAGACAGAAGACAATGAGATAAAATGAGTGATGCCAGATGAAGAAAAAGAGGAAACAAGCCAATTCTATAGCCTGAGTCAATAGTCAGTTGAATGTTGCCAAATTTGAGATTATTCTCTTGGATTTCAGAACTTCAATAAAGAACTAAGCTTGAGTAGTCATGTAAGCCTAGATTTGATTTATTCTTAGAGATTTCTTTCCATTTGAGAAAACCATAATCGAAATGCAACGTCATAACATGAAGTATTTTGCTACCCTTGACCTAAAAAGTACACTTTATCCTTAGGCTTTTACTTTTTCTCCAAATATGAACATGTAACATTTATAAATATATACATCTAGAGATGGTTATATGCTCAACTATATTTGTGATGTGTACACACAAAAAGAAATTCTAAAATCTTCAAACTCCAAATGTTAAAGACATCATGTGTGTTATTCTGACTCTGTTAATACTGGCAATATTATCATTCCTAACTTAGAACTCCAAAAAAAAGTCAAGTAGGGGAGAATTGTGCCCTGTCCATCTTAAAAGAGATTCAAGAAACATGTTGTAATTATAAAACAGATTGCTTAGGAAATTATTACCCCGCATACACAAATAGCAGCATAAATTCTATGCCTGTTAACAGAAGCATGTAGTATATATTTATAGTATCATAGGCAGATTTCGCTTAAGTAAAGACTATCACAATTATCATTTCAGTAATTTTTCCCAAAGCTATTATATGCATCATAGTTAACCAAAAAAAAAAAACTTTCTGTACAAATTATGTATTCTGAAAAGTAAGACAGATAACTCATTAGCAAAATACATGCAATGGGTGAACCAGTAGAAAGAGTGAGGGAAGTGGTGCCAGTAAAGGGAGAGTTTGGACAAAAGAGAAGGAACTATGAGAACAAATTTGCCATATAAATCAAATCACTCAGTTCTTACACTTTATAGAGTCCAAGATAAGTAGAAGCTTTTCATTCAATGACACTTTCACCATCTTTTATGGTGATAGTAGTAATAGTGTGAGACGTTGCAGGAAACTCCAAGGGGAGTTCAGTTTTCTCTGAACTGTTGTGAGGTAGGGGAGAGGACCAATCCTTTATAATCCCATATTAGTGCTTGGATGTCGGTTACCTTGGAAGAGGTATAATTTGGCGTAAAGAACTAACTTATATTTTTTTCTTTTATTTGTTCTGCAAGCTAGGAAGCCTTCAATTCCCACTTGGTGTCAGCTATGGCCTCCACTGAAGCTGCCTCAGAGTTCACTTTCTTCCTCCTCACTACTTGCTTCTCTTCCCTTCAATGGGTGTTACTCTCAAGGAAGCTCCTAATAAGCCTCCTAGACACTCATCTCTATCTCAGATTCTGTTTCCGGAGGAACCCAAGTTGAACCATCCTTGAATTCCAAATCCCATGCTCTTCTAAGCAAATCACACTCAGCATCTTGTGAAGTTTGTCCATAGTAGATTCACAGCGCTCAATCATACAGAACAGACAATTTGACATTTTTACGTCATCTCAGAGGAAAATCACATTTTCCTAACTTTTCTCATCCCCAATTACCTTTTTCTCATCATTGATTCTTTAAATCCATTTAACAATGCAAAATCTTTCATTCTATAATCATAGATATTTTAATGAAAATGCAGTTTAAGTCACTGCAGTGCATGATATTTAGTTCAAGGGGTAGGGACCCAGCTACTGGAAGGCTATGGGACCATGCTGAATAATAATTCAATCTCCCTGGTCATCACTAGCTGTGAGTTATATCTACACACTCAGCAGCCATTTTATACATAAGGGTAAGTGTTTCACACAATTCCTACCTTCGTGCTGCCTATTTTAGCTCTCTGTACAAAGGTATAATACATCTTTTACTCATGAAGATTCAGTTTTGCCTATCATTTAACATTAACATTCAACATCATAAAGTCATAAAGCTAGACAGATCTGCAGAGGTCATCATATTCTATTTTGTCCTAATTATGAAGGAAAAACAGTAAAATATTGTCCTCCTTGTCCTTCTTACCCTACAAGAAATGGATGCAACCAGCTCCAAATTTGGCGATGCTTCCTTGTCCATTTGCTACTCCAAACAGAACAAATTAATTACAAGGAGAAACTGAAATATATGGCATGAAAAAAGGAAAACATTTAATTCCCAGGTTTATGCATAAGCATGGACACATGCACTTGATCATCCACGCACACATGTGTACACACTCCTACTGATCCCTTATCACAGCCTCTGTGTTTTGCTGTTGTTGTTTACCAAACTATAATTTTGTAGTAGTCAGTGCAGAGCAAACTATTCTGTGACAATAAACAATGCTTGCAACAGCAAAGCTAATTTTCATGCATACTACCCGTCCATCAAATACCACACTAACTTCAACCTGGCACCCAGACTCAAGGATCAGTCCTGATCTATTTTCTTCTAGACGTTTAGCATATTGATATAGTGTGAAATCGAAGAAGGTTTTATTTTTTATAATGTGTACTTGTCATAGGAAGCAAATAGACCATTTTTTAACTTAAAAACTGGAAAACTGAGCAGTAAAGACTTTCTCAGACATAATTTTCATTACATGAAAAATAGATTTCTGTTTTCTAGGGTGAAGATTTGATTTTTGCTTTAAGGATATAGTCTAGGAAAATGTGCTGTCCACTTTGAAGTAAAGTAAAAGCAAATCTGGAATCCTTTGACCTATCAACTCAAGATCAAGGTAAAAGTATTCAAGGCAACATCATGTGATAACTTACAAAATTTATTATCTGCCATCTTTGTTCCTATTTTCTCCAAGTTTGGCTCCCAAATCAGTTTTAAATTTTCTATGGCCTCACATCCACTGAGAAAAATGCCTCAGCCTAAGGGTCTTGGCCATAGTCAATGATGGCTCTATAAACAAAACAAAACAAAATAAAAACTTTGAGAATTCTAGTTCAGTAATGGCTCCTAGTATTTCCTTGATGTTCTCACTTCTGCTGAGAATTTTGCCTATCTTAATTTTGGATTAAGGATTTTAAAAAATAAATAAACAACCTGTCTCCTGGTTCTGGGCTATGTGTTTTACTTGTCCTTACCTCAAATGGTTGACTGATTTAGGCTCCTACCTTCAAGCCCTTTTTTTAGGACACAGCACTGGAGGAACCTCTGTCTTAAACTCTATTTTCTCAGCAAGCAACCTCAGGTAGCAACACCAAAGTGTGAGTTATTGTAGAGTCACAGAAAAGAGACTGACATAAAATAAATCAGCAAGGATCAAATAGAAAAGCAGTCAAGAAAGGAGTAAGAAGAATAAATGGCTTGAATAGGCATTTTATTAAAATACTTAAATGATGAGGAGCTTTTTTTAATGGAGAAATTGAAATCCAAAGCAAATTTTCATTATTATGAGGAAGTTTACTTGTTCCAGATGCCAAAGGATCACACTGTGACTTTAGGGGGAAAGTGACACATAAGTAAGCACTCTCTTCTCATTGTTTGGGTTGTCTCATACATAAAGTTAAGAAAGATCACATCTTGAACCAAGAATTACAAATTACCAAGACTACCGCCCCCATTCTTGGCATACCATATGCCTAAGGTGGCTGTAATTAGTCACTTCTTTGGATCAAGATATTTAGGCCCTTTGGTCAGCTGTTAATATGATTATATTGGGTTTTTTTAATGTAATAATTTAGTTTTTTTTTTCTACTATGTATCAAGTTCTTGAGACAAAAAAAAGAAAGTTTCCTAGAAAATGAGAAAGAAATGTTTAGGCTCTGCAGTAGCACTAAGGGGTACCCGCAGAGGGCTTAAACTCCATTATCCAATCTCTCCCAAAGTCAACTCTAATACATATTTAATCTAAAGAAAATGGTGAGTCTGTTCTTAATGCAGCTTCCCAGCAAATCTCACAGACCTTCCCTTCCAATCAGATTGCCATCCTAGTTTCCTTATACAAAGTCTAGGATAGCAGAACACAGGCCTCTCCCCATCATGAGCACAGCCAGAGAGAGTCCCACCTATGGAAACTCTGGAGAGCAGGAGGGTGGTATCTGAAATCTGAGGAACTGACTTAATGAAACTGGGGAAACACCTATGAAGTGGGGAAGGGAACCCAGTCAGTTCATGGTAGTGTCAAAATATGTTAAAGGCTGGACGCAGTGGCTCATGCCCATAATCCCAGCACATTAGGATGCCTAGGTGAGAGGATCGCTTGAGCGCAGGAATTCAAGACCAGCCTGGGCAACATAGTGAGACCCTGTCTGTACTAAAAATAAAAAAAAAAAAATAGCAGGGCATGGTGGCATATGCCTGTAGTCCCAACTACTCAGAAGGCTGAGGTAGGAGGACCCGCTTGAGCCTGGGAAATCGAGACTGCAGTGAGCCATAATCACACCACTGCACTCCAGCCTGGGCAACAGAGAAAGATCCTGTCTAAAAAGAAAAAAAAAAAAGTTTAAGTGTGGTTCACAAAAACACAAAAACAAGAACAAGTAACAAGAAATCAGAAGTAGCTATTGGTGCACAGAGTCAGGTGCTTGCATTGGCCAGCAGCAACAGGAAAGTGAGTAGCACCATGACCCTGGAAGGTGGGTACACTCAGCCAGAACGTGGGAGTTCAGAGAACAGGATCAAACTCCCTGGAAAGAGGATTGTAAGTTAACCAAGGCACCAGGGCTTCAGTCAAGAAGGCAGACTACAATCTGTTTTATAGAAAAACTAGCATATGACACGAGGAAGCTACAAGAATGTCTGACTGGGCCAACAACCAGGGGAGGCTTTGGCTCAGCAAGGTTATGCCCAACACAGTGTAACTCAATGCCCCGCAAAAAGATGAGCTGCTGTGCAAGGAAACTCTTGACTTAGGACCCAGACTATGTTTAGGTCTGTATGTAAGCCCAACAATAGTTCACCTTGGGAAACTGAGGAAGAAAAGGCAAGAAAATGGGCTGGCTATTTTTTTTTTAGTAATGATATTTTATGATTCAAATTCTGAGAAAGCCCTCATGCTGAAATTTACATAGTTGCAAAAATTAAAAATGGTTGGCTAATACTATTTTTGTTTTGCTAGGTTCTCAGAAAGAAAATACAAAGGGTAGCATGTCTTTTGTGAGACCATTTATCTTAGAACAAGCAGTTACTTTATTTCCTGGCCCCTTTGAAAGCATTACACAGTAATCTGATCATATATTAACATTCACATTTGAACCAATGACTATATTCACAAGAAACAAACATTTCTACTTGTTTAATGTTATTCACCTGATGTTTAAAATTTGACATGTGGTTCTTCATTCATATCAGCTGTATATGTGTGTGTGTGTGTGTGTGTGTGTGTGTGTGTGTGTGTATAAACATTTAAACCAAACCATACTTGAACATCTCAATAAACGTTCCCTTAGGATTGTGACTATATATGCAAAAGCTCTTGAAAACATGATCCGTCCACTGTGGATAAGACAAAGAGCTCTCAAGGAATGAAAACAAAGCTGTCAGCGGGGGAGGAAGAGGGTGATGAAAGAAAAGTTGAAGAGAACTCTGAGGAAAACATATCTTTGTTTTTCCATTTAAGAGTCACATTTAATGAAGAAAACTTTATACACAAATATGTGAAGTCTCCTTCAGATGAGACTTTGCCTCTCTTATGGCTTAAAGATATTAATGGTGGAGGAAATGACTTTGTCTCATGTTCCATCCTGGCTTGTGTGAAATTTTATTGGCTTTCCAAGAAAAAAAAAAAAAAAAAA